>NC_089198.1:34219719-34519719 GCF_963930695.1 Labrus bergylta | reverse complement strand
AGTTTATTATTTTCATGAAAAGATTTCTGCTTCAAAAAAGTTGAAAATTTTCATGAAAGGATTTTGGCTTCAAAATGTTGAAAATTTTCATGAAAAGATCTCGGCTTCAAAAAAGTTGAACATTTTCATGAAAAGATTTCTGCTTCAAAAAAGTTGAAAATTTTCATGAAAAGATTTTGGTTTCAAAAAGTTGAAAATTTTCATGAAAAGATTTCGGCTTCAAAAAAGTTGAACATTTTCATGAAGTATTTCGGCTTCAAAAAAATGGAACATTTTGATGAAAAGATTTCGGCTTCAAAAAACTTGAACATTTTGATGAAAAGATTTCGGCTTATAAAAAGTTGACCATTTTCATGAAAAGATTTCAGCTTCAAAAAAGTGGAAAATTTTCATGAAGTATTTCGGCTTCAAAAAAATGGAACATTTTCATGAAAAGATTTCTGCTTCAAAAAGTTGAAAATTTTCATGAAAAGATTTCGACTTCAAAAAGTTGACCATTTTCATGAAAAGATTTCTGCTTCAAAAAAGTTGAAAATTTACATGAAAAGATTTCGACTTCAAAAAAGTTGAAAATTTTCATGAAAAGATTTCGGCTTCAAAAAAGTTGAAAATTTTCATGAAGTATTTCGGCTTCAAAAAAATGGAACATTTTCATGAAAAGATTTCGGCTTCAAAAAAGTGGAAAATTTTCATGAAGTATTTCGGCTTCAAAAAAATGGAACATTTTCATGAAAAGATTTCGGCTTCAAAAAAGTTGAACATTCTCATGAAAAGTTTTCTGCTTCAAAAAAGTTGAAAATTTACATGAAAAGATTTGGACTTCAAAAAAGTTGAAAATTTTCATGAAGTATTTCGGCTTCAAAAAAATTGAACATTTTTATGAAAAGATTTCGGCTTCAAAAAGTTGAAAATTTTCATGAAAAGATTTCTGCTTCAAAAAAGTTGAACATTTTCATGAAGTATTTCGGCTTCAAAAAAATGGAACATTTTCATGAAAAGATTTCGGCTTCAAAAAAGTTGAACATTTTCATGAAAAGATTTCTGCTTCAAAAAAGTTGAAAATTTACAAGAAAATATTTCGACTCCAAAAAAGTCTAAGATTTTCATGAAAAGATTTCTGCTTCAAAAAAGTTGAAAATTTTCATGAATAGATTTCGACTTCAAAAAAGTTTATTATTTTCATGAAAAGATTTCTGCTTCAAAAAAGTTGAAAATTTTCATGAAAAGATTTTGGCTTCAAAATGTTGAAAATTTTCATGAAAAGATCTCGGCTTCAAAAAAGTTGAACATTTTCATGAAAAGATTTCTGCTTCAAAAAAGTTGAAAATTTTCATGAAAAGATTTTGGTTTCAAAAAGTTGAAAATTTTCATGAAAAGATTTCGGCTTCAAAAAAGTTGAACATTTTCATGAAGTATTTCGGCTTCAAAAAAATGGAACATTTTGATGAAAAGATTTCGGCTTCAAAAAACTTGAACATTTTGATGAAAAGATTTCGACTTATAAAAAGTTGACCATTTTCATGAAAAGATTTCAGCTTCAAAAAAGTGGAAAATTTTCATGAAGTATTTCGGCTTCAAAAAAATGGAACATTTTCATGAAAAGATTTCGGCTTCAAAAAGTTGAAAATTTTCATGAAAAGATTTCGACTTCAAAAAGTTGACCATTTTCATGAAAAGATTTCTGCTTCAAAAAAGTTGAAAATTTACATGAAAAGATTTCGACTTCAAAAAAGTTGAAAATTTTCATGAAAAGATTTTGGGTTCAAAAAAGTTGAATATTTTCATCAAGTATTTCGGCTTCAAAAAAATGGAACATTTTCATGAAAAGATTTCGGCTTCAAAAAAATGTAACATTTTCATGAAAAGATTTCGACTTCAAAAAAGTGGAAAATTTTCATGAAGTATTTCGGCTTCAAAAAAATGGAACATTTTCATGAAAAGATTTCGGCTTCAAAAAAGTTGAACATTCTCATGAAAAGTTTTCTGCTTCAAAAAAGTTGAAAATTTACATGAAAAGATTTGGACTTCAAAAAAGTTGAAAATTTTCATGAAGTATTTCGGCTTCAAAAAAATTGAACATTTTTATGAAAAGATTTCGGCTTCAAAAAGTTGAAAATTTTCATGAAAAGATTTCTGCTTCAAAAAAGTTGAAAATTTTCATGAAGTATTTCGGCTTCAAAAAAATGGAACATTTTCATGAAAAGATTTCGGCTTCAAAAAAGTTGAACATTTTCATGAAAAGATTTCTGCTTCAAAAAAGTTGAAAATTTACAAGAAAATATTTCGACTCCAAAAAAGTCTAAGATTTTCATGAAAAGATTTCTGCTTCAAAAAAGTTGAAAATTTTCATGAAAAGATTTCGGCTTCAAAAAGTTGAAAATTTTCATGAAAAGATTTCGACTTCAAAAAGTTGAAAATTTTCATGAAAAGATTTCGACTTCAAAAAGGTTGAACATTTTCATGAAAAGATTTCTGCTTCAAAAAAGTTGAAAATTTTCATGAAAAGATTTCGGCTTCAAAAAAGTTGAACATTTTCATGAAGTATTTCGGCTTCAAAAAAATGGAACATTTTGATGAAAAGATTTCGGCTTCAAAAAAGTTGAAAATTTTCATGAAGTATTTCGGCTTCAAAAAAATGGAACATTTTCATGAAAAGATTTCGGCTTCAAAAAAGTTGAACATTTTCATGAAAAGATTTCTGCTTCAAAAAAGTTGAAAATTTACATGAAAAGATTTCGACTCCAAAAAAGTCTAAGATTTTCATGAAAAGATTTCTGCTTCAAAAAAGTTGAAAAATTACATGAAAAGATTTCGGCTGCAAAAAAGTCTAAAATTTTCATGAAAAGATTTATGCTTCAAAAAATTTGAACATTTTCATGAAAAGATTTCGGCTTCAAAAAGTTGAAAATTTTCATGAAAAGATTTCGGCTTCAAAAAACTTGACCATTTTCATGAAAAGATTTCGGCTTCAAAAAATTTGAACATTTTCATGAACTATTTCGACTTCAAAAAAGTCGAAGATTTTCATGAAAAGATTTCGGCTGCAAAAAAGTCTAAAATTTTCATGAAAAGATTTATGCTTCAATATGCTTGGGTGTTGTTGTTGTTTTTTACACACTACCGAAAGAACAAGTACTATTTTGTAAGATTTGTGCTACCGCCTCGGAGCTACTTTGGGGGTTTTGACAATTTGCCACATTTCAATAATGGCAGCTGTGTTTGCACTTTGTTTTGTTAACATTTTATTATTTCTGTGAAATCCTACATTTATTGTGACTTGAACATTTTCATGAACAGATTTCGGCTTCAAAAAAGTTGAACATTTTCATGAAAAGATTTCTGCTTCAAAAAAGTTGAAAATTTTCATGAAGTATTTCGGCTTCAAAAAAATGTAACATTTTCATGAAAAGATTTAGGTTTCAAAAAAGTTGAAAATTTTCATGAAGTATTTCGGCTTCAAAAAAATGGAACATTTTCATGAAAAGATTTCTGCTTCAAAAAAGTTGAAAATTTTCATGAAAAGATTTCGGCTTCAAAAAAGTTGAAAATTTTCATGAAAAGATTTCGGCTTCAAAAAAGTTGAAAATTTTCATGAAGTTTTTCGGCTTCAAAAAAATGTAACATTTTCATGAAAAGATTTCGGCTTCAAAAAAGTTGAAAATTTTCATGAAGTATTTCGGCTTCAAAAAAATGGAACATTTTCATGAAAAGATTTCTGCTTCAAAAAAGTTGAAAATTTTCATGAAAAGATTTCGTCTTCAAAAAGTTGAAAATTTTCATGAAAAGATTTCGGCTTCAAAAAGTTGACCATTATCATGAAAAGATTTCGGCTTCAAAAAAGTTGAAAATTTTCATGAAAAGATTTCGGTTTCAAAATGTTGAAAATTTTCATGAAAAGATCTCGGCTTCAAAAAAGTTGAAAATTTTCATGAAAAGATTTTGGCTTCAAAAAAGTTGAAAATTTTCATGAAAAGATTTTGGTTTCAAAAAGTTGAAAATTTTCATGAAAAGATTTCGGCTTCAAAAAAGTTGAACATATTCATCAAAAGATTTCGGCTTCAAAAAAGTTGAAAATTTTCATGAAGTATTTCGGCTTCAAAAAAATGGAACATTTTGATGAAAAGATTTCGGCTTCAAAAAAGTTGAACATTTTGATGAAAAGATTTCGGCTTCAAAAAAGTTGACCATTTTCATGAAAAGATTTCAGCTTCAAAAAAGTTGAAAATTTTCATGAAGTATTTCGGCTTCAAAAAAGTCTAAGATTTTCATGAAAAGATTTCTGCTTCAAAAAAGTTGAAAATTTTCATGAAAAGATTTCGGCTTCAAAAATTTGAAAATTTTCATGAAAAGATTTTGGTTTCAAAAAAGTTGAACATTTTCATGAAAAGATTTTGGTTTCAAAAAAGTTGAACATTTTCATGAAAAGATTTCGGCTTCAAAAAAGTTGAAAATTTTCATGAAGTATTTCGGTTTCAAAAAAATGGAACATTTTCATGAAAAGATTTCGGCTTCAAAAAAGTTGACCATTTTCATGAAAAGATTTCAGCTTCAAAAAAGATGAACATTTTCATGAAAAGATTTCGGCTTCAAAAAGTTGAAAATTTTCATGAAAAGATTTTGGTTTCAAAAAAGTTGAACATTTTCATGAAAAGATTTCTGCTTCAAAAAAGTTGAAAATTTTCATGAAGTATTTCGGCTTCAAAAAAATGGAACATTTTCATGAAAAGATTTCTGCTTCAAAAAAGTTGAAAATTTACATGAAAAGATTTCGACTTCAAAAAAGTTGAAAATTTTCATGAAGTATTTCGGCTTCAAAAAAATGGAACATTTTCATGAAAAGATTTCTGCTTCAAAAAAGTTGAAAATTTTGATGAAAAGATTTCGGCTTCAAAAAAGTTGAAAATTTTCATGAAGTTTTTCGGCTTCAAAAAAATGTAACATTTTCATGAAAAGATTTCGGCTTCAAAAAAGTTGAAAATTTTCATGAAGTATTTAGGCTTCAAAAAAATGGAACATTTTCATGAAAAGATTTCTGCTTCAAAAAAGTTGAAAATTTTCATGAAAAGATTTCGTCTTCAAAAAGTTGAAAATTTTCATGAAAAGATTTCGGCTTCAAAAAGTTGACCATTTTCATGAAAAGATTTCGGCTTCAAAAAAGTTGAAAATTTTCATGAAAAGATTTCGGTTTCAAAATGTTGAAAATTTTCATGAAAAGATCTCGGCTTCAAAAAAGTTGAAAATTTTCATGAAAAGATTTTGGCTTCAAAAAAGTTGAAAATTTTCATGAAAAGATTTTGGTTTCAAAAAGTTGAAAATTTTCATGAAAAGATTTCGGCTTCAAAAAAGTTGAACATATTCATGAAAAGATTTCGGCTTCAAAAAAGTTGAAAATTTTCATGAAGTATTTCGGCTTCAAAAAAATGGAACATTTTGATGAAAAGATTTCGGCTTCAAAAAAGTTGAACATTTTGATGAAAAGATTTCGGCTTCAAAAAAGTTGACCATTTTCATGAAAAGATTTCAGCTTCAAAAAAGTTGAAAATTTTCATGAACAGATTTCGGCTTCAATAAAGTTGACCATTTTCATGAAAAGATTTCGGCTTCAAAAAGTTGAAAATTTTCATGAAAAGAATCCGGCTTCAAAAAAGTTGAACATTTTCATGAAAAGATTTCTGCTTCAAAAAAGTTGAAAATTTACATGAAAAGATTTCTGCTTCAAAAAAGTTGAAAATTTACGTGAAAAGATTTCGACTTCAAAAAAGTCTAAGATTTTCATGAAAAGATTTCTGCTTCAAAAAGTTGAAAATTTTCATGAAAAGATTTCGGCTTCAAAAAGTTGAAAATTTTCATCAATTATTTCGGCTTCAAAAAAGTCTAAGATTTTCATGAAAAGATTTCTGCTTCAAAAAAGTTGAAAATTTTCATGAAAAGATTTCGGCTTCAAAAAGTTGAACATTTTCATGAAAAGATTTTGGTTTCAAAAAAGTTGAACATTTTCATGAAAAGATTTTGGTTTCAAAAAAGTTGAACATTTTCATGAAAAGATTTCGGCTTCAAAAAAGTTTAACATTTTCATGAAGTATTTCGGTTTCAAAAAAATGGAACATTTTCATGAAAAGATTTCGGCTTCAAAAAGTTGAAAATTTTCATGAAAAGTTTTCGGCTTCAAAAAAGTTGAAAATTTTCATGAAAAGATTTCAGCTTCAAAAAGGTTGAAAACTTTCATGAACTATTTCGACTTCAAAAAAGTCCAAGATTTTCATGAAAAGATTTCGGCTTCAAAAAAGTTGAACATTTTCATGAAGTATTTCGGCTTCAAAAAAGTTGAAAATTTTCATGAAAAGATTTCTACTTCAAAAAGTTGAAAATTTTCATGAAAAGATTTCGGCTTCAAAAAAGTCTAAGATTTTCATGAAAAGATTTTGGTTTCAAAAAGTTGAAAATTTTCATGAAAAGATTTCGGGTTCAAAAAAGTTGAAAATTTTCATGAACTATTTCGGCATCAAAAAAGTTGAAAATTTTCATGAAAAGATTTATGTTTCAAAAAAGTTGAAAATTTTCATGAAGTATTTCGGCTTCAAAAAAGTCTAAGATTTTCATGAAAAGATTTCTGCTTCAAAAAAGTTGAAAATTTTCATGAAAAGATTTCGGCTTCAAAAATTTGAAAATTTTCATGAAAAGATTTCGGCTTCAAAAAAGTTGAAAATTTACATGAAAAGATTTCGACTTCAAAAAAGTCTAAGATTTTCATGAAAAGATTTTGGTTTCAAAAAGTTGAAAATTTTCATGAAAAGATTTCGGGTTCAAAAAAGTTGAAAATTTTCATGAAGTATTTCGGCTTCAAAAAAGTCTAAGATTTTCATGAAAAGATTTCTGCTTCAAAAAAGTTGAAAATTTTCATGAAAAGATTTCGGCTTCAAAAATTTGAAAATTTTCATGAAAAGATTTTGGTTTCAAAAAAGTTGAACATTTTCATGAAAAGATTTTGGTTTCAAAAAAGTTGAACATTTTCATGAAAAGATTTCGGCTTCAAAAAAGTTGAAAATTTTCATGAAGTATTTCGGTTTCAAAAAAATGGAACATTTTCATGAAAAGATTTCGGCTTCAAAAAAGTTGACCATTTCATGAAAAGATTTCAGCTTCAAAAAAGATGAACATTTTCATGAAAAGATTTCGGCTTCAAAAAGTTGAAAATTTTCATGAAAAGATTTCGGCTTCAAAAAAGTTGAAAATTTACATGAAAAGATTTTGACTTCAAAAAAGTCTAAGATTTTCATGAAAAGATTTCTGCTTCAAAAAAGTTGAAAATTTTCATGAAAAGATTTCTGCTTCAAAAAGTTGAAAATTTTCATGAAAAGATTTCGGCTTCAAAAAAGTTGAAAATTTACATGAAAAGATTTTGACTTCAAAAAAGTCTACGATTTTCATGAAAAGATTTCTGCTTCAAAAAAGTTGAACATTTTCATGAAAAGATTTCTGCTTCAAAAAAGTTGAAAATTTTCATGAAGTATTTCGGCTTCAAAAAAATGGAACATTTTCATGAAAAGATTTCTGCTTCAAAAAAGTTGAAAATTTACATGAAAAGATTTCGACTTCAAAAAAGTTGAAAATTTTCATGAAGTATTTCGGCTTCAAAAAAATGGAACATTTTCATGAAAAGATTTCTGCTTCAAAAAAGTTGAAAATTTTCATGAAAAGATTTCGGCTTCAAAAAAGTTGAAAATTTTCATGAAAAGATTTCGGTTTCAAAATGTTGAATATTTTCATGAAAAGATCTCGGCTTCAAAAAAGTTGAAAATTTTCATGAAAAGATTTCGGCTTCAAAAAAGTTGAAAATTTTCATGAAAAGATTTTGGTTTCAAAAAGTTGAAAATTTTCATGAAAAGATTTCGGCTTCAAAAAAGTTGAACATATTCATCAAAAGATTTCGGCTTCAAAAAAGTTGAAAATTTTCATGAAGTATTTCGGCTTCAAAAAAATGGAACATTTTGATGAAAAGATTTCGGCTTCAAAAAAGTTGAACATTTTGATGAAAAGATTTCTGCTTCAAAAAAGTTGACCATTTTCATGAAAAGATTTCAGCTTCAAAAAAGTTGAAAATTTTCATGAAGTATTTCGGCTTCAAAAAAATGGAACATTTTCATGAAAAGATTTCGGCTTCAAAAAGTTGAAAATTTTCATGAAAAGATTTCGACTTCAAAAAGTTGAAAATTTTCATGAAAAGATTTCGACTTCAAAAAAGTTTAAGATTTTCATGAAAAGATTTCTGCTTCAAAAAAGTTGAAAATTTTCATGAAAAGATTTCGGCTTCAAAAAGTTGAAAATTTTCATGAAAAGATTTCGGCTTCAAAAAGTTGACCATTTTCATGAAAAGATTTCGGCTTCAAAAAAGTTTAAAATTTTCATGAACTATTTCGGCATCAAAAAAGTTGAACATTTTCATGACAGGATTTTGGCTTCAAAAAAGTTGAAAATTTACATGAAAAGATTTCGGCTTCAAAAAGTTGACCATTTTCATGAAAAGATTTCGGCTTCAAAAATGTTGAATATTTTCATCAAGTATTTCGGCTTCAAAAAAGTTGAACATTTTCATGACAGGATTTTGGCTTCAAAAAAGTTGAAAATTTACATGAAAAGATTTCGGCTTCAAAAAGTTGACCATTTTCATGAAAAGATTTCGGCTTCAAAAATGTTGAATATTTTCATCAAGTATTTCGGCTTCAAAAAAGTTGAACATTTTCATGACAGGATTTTGGCTTCAAAAAAGTTGAAAATTTTCATGAAAAGATTTCGGCTTCAAAAAAGTTGAAAATTTTCATGAAAAGATTTCGGCTTCAAAAAGTTGAAAATTTTCATGAAAAGATTTCGGCTTCAAAAAAGTTGAAAATTTACATGAAAAGATTTTGACTTCAAAAAAGTCTACGATTTTCATGAAAAGATTTCTGCTTCAAAAAAGTTGAAAATTTTCATGAAAAGATTTCTGCTTCAAAAAGTTGAAAATTTTCATGAAAAGATTTTGGTTTCAAAAAAGTTGAACATTTTCATGAAAAGATTTCTGCTTCAAAAAAGTTGAAAATTTTCATGAAGTATTTCGGCTTCAAAAAAATGGAACATTTTCATGAAAAGATTTCTGCTTCAAAAAAGTTGAAAATTTACATGAAAAGATTTCGACTTCAAAAAAGTTGAAAATTTTCATGAAGTATTTCGGCTTCAAAAAAATGGAACATTTTCATGAAAAGATTTCTGCTTCAAAAAAGTTGAAAATTTTCATGAAAAGATTTCGGCTTCAAAAAAGTTGAAAATTTTCATGAAGTTTTTCGGCTTCAAAAAAATGTAACATTTTCATGAAAAGATTTCGGCTTCAAAAAAGTTGAAAATTTTCATGAAGTATTTCGGCTTCAAAAAAATGGAACATTTTCATGAAAAGATTTCTGCTTCAAAAAAGTTGAAAATTTTCATGAAAAGATTTCGTCTTCAAAAAGTTGAAAATTTTCATGAAAAGATTTCGGCTTCAAAAAGTTGACCATTTTCATGAAAAGATTTCGGCTTCAAAAAAGTTGAAAATTTTCATGAAAAGATTTCGGTTTCAAAATGTTGAAAATTTTCATGAAAAGATTTCGGCTTCAAAAAAGTTGAAAATTTTCATGAAAAGATTTCGGCTTCAAAAAAGTTGAAAATTTTCATGAAGTTTTTCGGCTTCAAAAAAATGTAACATTTTCATGAAAAGATTTCGGCTTCAAAAAAGTTGAAAATTTTCATGAAGTATTTCGGCTTCAAAAAAATGGAACATTTTCATGAAAAGATTTCTGCTTCAAAAAAGTTGAAAATTTTCATGAAAAGATTTCGTCTTCAAAAAGTTGAAAATTTTCATGAAAAGATTTCGGCTTCAAAAAGTTGACCATTTTCATGAAAAGATTTCGGCTTCAAAAAAGTTGAAAATTTTCATGAAAAGATTTCGGTTTCAAAATGTTGAAAATTTTCATGAAAAGATCTCGGCTTCAAAAAAGTTGAAAATTTTCATGAAAAGATTTTGGCTTCAAAAAAGTTGAAAATTTTCATGAAAAGATTTTGGTTTCAAAAAGTTGAAAATTTTCATGAAAAGATTTCGGCTTCAAAAAAGTTGAACATATTCATCAAAAGATTTCGGCTTCAAAAAAGTTGAAAATTTTCATGAAGTATTTCGGCTTCAAAAAAATGGAACATTTTGATGAAAAGATTTCGGCTTCAAAAAAGTTGAACATTTTGATGAAAAGATTTCGGCTTCAAAAAAGTTGACCATTTTCATGAAAAGATTTCAGCTTCAAAAAAGTTGAAAATTTTCATGAAGTATTTCGGCTTCAAAAAAATGGAACATTTTCATGAAAAGATTTCGGCTTCAAAAAGTTGAAAATTTTCATGAAAAGATTTCGACTTCAAAAAGTTGAAAATTTTCATGAAAAGATTTCGACTTCAAAAAAGTTTAAGATTTTCATGAAAAGATTTCTGCTTCAAAAAAGTTGAAAATTTTCATGAAAAGATTTCGGCTTCAAAAAGTTGAAAATTTTCATGAAAAGATTTCGGCTTCAAAAAGTTGACCATTTTCATGAAAAGATTTCGGCTTCAAAAAAGTTTAAAATTTTCATGAACTATTTCGGCATCAAAAAAGTTGAAAATTTTCATGAAGTATTTCGGCTTCAAAAAAGTTGAAAATTTTCATGAAAAGATTTCGACTTCAAAAAAGTTGAAAATTTTCATGAAAAGATTTAGACTCAAAAAAATGTTGAATATTTTCATCAAGTATTTCGGCTTCAAAAAAGTTGAACATTTTCATGACAGGATTTTGGCTTCAAAAAAGTTGAAAATTTACATGAAAAGATTTCGACTTCAAAAAAGTCTAAGATTTTCATGAAAAGATTTCTGCTTCAAAAAAGTTGAAAATTTTCATGAAAAGATTTCGGCTTCAAAAAAGTTGAAAATTTTCATGAAAAGATTTTGGTTGCAAAAACGTTGAACATTTTCATGAAAAGATTTCGGCTTCAAAAAAGTTGAACATTTTCATGAAAAGATTTCTGCTTCAAAAAAGTTGAAAATTTACATGAAAAGATTTCGACTTCAAAAAAGTCTAAGATTTTCATGAAAAGATTTCGGCTTCAAAAAAGTTGAAAATTTTCATGAAAAGATTTTGGTTTCAAAAAGTTGAAAATTTTCATGAAAAGATTTCGGCTTCAAAAAAGTTGAACATTTTCATGAAAAGATTTCAGCTTCAAAAAAGTTGAAAATTTTAATGAAGTATTTCGGCTTCAAAAAAGTCTAAAATTTTCATGAAAAGATTTCTGCTTCAAAAAAGTTGAAAATTCTCATGAAAAGATTTTGGTTTCAAAAAGTTGAAAATTTTCATGAAAAGATTTCTGCTTAAAAAAAGTTGAAAATTTTCATGAAAAGATTTTGGTTTCAAAAAGTTGAAAATTTTCATGAAAAGATTTCGGCTTCAAAAAAGTTGAAAATTTACATGAAAAGATTTCGACTTCAAAAAAGTTGAAAATTTACATGAAAAGATATCGGCTTCAAAAAAGTTGATAATTTTCATGAAAAGATTTCGGCTTCAAAAAAGTTGAAAATTTTCATGAAGTATTTTGGCTTCAAAAAAATGTAACATTTTCATGAAAAGATTTCGGCTTCAAAAAAGTTGAAAATTTTCATGAAGTATTTCGGCTTCAAAAAAATGGAACATTTTCATGAAAAGATTTCTGCTTCAAAAAAGTTGAAAATTTTCATGAAAAGATTTCGTCTTCAAAAAGTTGAAAATTTTCATGAAAAGATTTCGGCTTCAAAAAGTTGACCATTTTCATGAAAAGATTTTGGCTTCAAAAAAGTTGAAAATTTTCATGAAAAGATTTCGGTTTCAAAATGTTGAAAATTTTCATGAAAAGATCTCGGCTTCAAAAAAGTTGAAAATTTTCATGAAAAGATTTTGGCTTCAAAAAAGTTGAAAATTTTCATGAAAAGATTTTGGTTTCAAAAAGTTGAAAATTTTCATGAAAAGATTTCGGCTTCAAAAAAGTTGAACATATTCATCAAAAGATTTCGGCTTCAAAAAAGTTGAAAATTTTCATGAAGTATTTCGGCTTCAAAAAAATGGAACATTTTGATGAAAAGATTTCGGCTTCAAAAAAGTTGAACATTTTGATGAAAAGATTTCGGCTTCAAAAAAGTTGACCATTTTCATGAAAAGATTTCAGCTTCAAAAAAGTTGAAAATTTTCATGAAGTATTTCGGCTTCAAAAAAATGGAACATTTTCATGAAAAGATTTCGGCTTCAAAAAGTTGAAAATTTTCATGAAAAGATTTCGACTTCAAAAAGTTGAAAATTTTCATGAAAAGATTTCGACTTCAAAAAAGTTTAAGATTTTCATGAAAAGATTTAGACTCAAAAAAATGTTGAATATTTTCATCAAGTATTTCGGCTTCAAAAAAGTTGAACATTTTCATGACAGGATTTTGGCTTCAAAAAAGTTGAAAATTTACATGAAAAGATTTCGACTTCAAAAAAGTCTAAGATTTTCATGAAAAGATTTCTGCTTCAAAAAAGTTGAAAATTTTCATGAAAAGATTTCGGCTTCAAAAAAGTTGAAAATTTTCATGAAAAGATTTTGGTTGCAAAAACGTTGAACATTTTCATGAAAAGATTTCGGCTTCAAAAAAGTTGAACATTTTCATGAAAAGATTTCTGATTCAAAAAAGTTGAAAATTTACATGAAAAGATTTCGACTTCAAAAAAGTCTAAGATTTTCATGAAAAGATTTCGGCTTCAAAAAAGTTGAAAATTTTCATGAAAAGATTTTGGTTTCAAAAAGTTGAAAATTTTCATGAAAAGATTTCGGCTTCAAAAAAGTTGAAAATTTACATGAAAAGATTTCGACTTCAAAAAAGTCTAAGATTTTCATGAAAAGATTTCGGCTTCAAAAAAGTTGAAAATTTTCATGAAAAGATTTTGGTTTCAAAAAGTTGAAAATTTTCATGAAAAGATTTCGGCTTCAAAAAAGTTGAACATTTTCATGAAAAGATTTCGGCTTCAAAAAAGTTGAAAATTTTAATGAAGTATTTCGGCTTCAAAAAAGTCTAAAATTTTCATGAAAAGATTTCTGCTTCAAAAAAGTTGAAAATTCTCATGAAAAGATTTTGGTTTCAAAAAGTTGAAAATTTTCATGAAAAGATTTCTGCTTCAAAAAAGTTGAAAATTTTCATGAAAAGATTTTGGTTTCAAAAAGTTGAAAATTTTCATGAAAAGATTTCGGCTTCAAAAAAGTTGAAAATTTACATGAAAAGATTTCGACTTCAAAAAAGTTGAAAATTTACATGAAAAGATATCGGCTTCAAAAAAGTTGATAATTTTCATGAAAAGATTTCGGCTTCAAAAAAGTTGAAAATTTTCATGAAGTATTTTGGCTTCAAAAAAATGTAACATTTTCATGAAAAGATTTCGGCTTCAAAAAAGTTGAATATTTTCATGAAAAGATATCGGCTTCAAAAAAGTTGAACATTTTCATGAAAAGATTTAGACTTCAAAAAAGTTGAATATTTTCATCAACTATTTCGGCTTCAAAAAAGTCGAAGATTTTCATGAAAAGATTTCTGCTTCAAAAAAGTTGAAAATTTTCATGACAGGATTTTTGCTTCAAAAAAGTTGAAAATTTTCATGAAAAGATTTCGGCTTCAAAAAAGTTGAAAATTTTCATGAAAAGATTTCGGCTTCAAAAAAGTTGAAAATTTTCATGAAGTATTTCGGCTTCAAAAAAATGGAACATTTTCATGAAAAGATTTCGGCTTCAAAAAAGTTGAACATTTTCATGAAAAGATTTCTGCTTCAAAAAAGTTGAAAATTTACATGAAAAGATTTCGGCTTCAAAAAAGTTGAAAATTTTCATGAAAAGATTTTGGTTACAAAAAGTTGAAAATTTTCATGAAGTATTTCAGGTTCAAAAAAATGGAACATTTTCATGAAAAGATTTCGGCTTCAAAAAAGTTGAAAATTTTCATGAAAAGATTTCGGTTTCAAAAAGTTGAAAATTTTCATGAAAAGATTTCGGGTTCAAAAAAGTTGAAAATTTTCATGAACTATTTCGGCATCAAAAAAGTTGAAAATTTTCATAAAAGGTTTAGGTTTCAAAAAAGTTGAAAATTTTCTTGAAGTATTTCGGCTTCAAAAAAGTCTAAAATTTTCATGAACTATTTCGGCTTCAAAAAAGTTGAAAATTTTCATGAAAAGATTTCTGCTTCAAAAAAGTTGAACATTTTCATGAAAAGATTTCGGCTTCAAATAAGTTGAAAATTTTCATGAAAAGATTTAGACTTCAAAAAAGTTGAACATTTTCATGAAAAGATTTCGGTTTCAAAAAAGTTGAACATTTTCATGAAAAGATTTCGGCTTCAAAAAAGTTGAAAATTATCATGAAGTATTTCGGCTTCAAAAAAATGGAACATTTTCATGAAAAGATTTCGGCTTCAAAAAACTTGAACATTTTCATGAAAAGATTTCGGCTTCAAAAAAGTTGAACATTTTCATGAAAAGATTTCTGCTTCAAAAATTTGAAAATTTTCATGAAGTATTTCGGCTTTAAAAAAGTCTAAAATTTTCATGAAAAGATTTGGGCTTCAAAAAAGTTTAAAATTTACATGAAAAGATTTCGACTTCAAAAAAGTCTAAGATTTTCATGAAAAGATTTCTGCTTCAATAAAGTTGAACATTTTCATGAAAAGATTTTGGTTTCAAAAAAGTTGAACATTTTCATGAAAAGATTTCGGCTTCAAAAAAGTTGAAAATTTTCATGAAGTATTTCGGTTTCAAAAAAATGGAACATTTTCATGAAAAGATTTCGGCTTCAAAAAAGTTGACCATTTTCATGAAAAGATTTCAGCTTCAAAAAAGTGGAACATTTTCATGAAAAGATTTCGGCTTCAAAAAGTTGAAAATTTTCATGAAAAGATTTCGGCTTCAAAAAAGTTGAAAATTTACATGAAAAGATTTTGACTTCAAAAAAGTCTACGATTTTCATGAAAAGATTTCTGCTTCAAAAAAGTTGAAAATTTTCATGAAAAGATTTCTGCTTCAAAAAGTTGAAAATTTTCATGAAAAGATTTTGGTTTCAAAAAAGTTGAACATTTTCATGAAGTATTTCGGTTTCAAAAAAATGGAACATTTTCATGAAAAGATTTCGGCTTAAAAAAAGTTGACCATTTTCATGAAAAGAGTTCAGCTTCAAAAAAGTTGAAAATTTTCATGAAAAGATTTCGGTTTCAAAAAGTTGAAAATTTTCATGAAAAGATTTCGGGTTCAAAAAAGTTGAAAATTTTCATGAACTATTTCGGCATCAAAAAAGTTGAAAATTTTCATAAAAGGTTTAGGTTTCAAAAAAGTTGAAAATTTTCTTGAAGTATTTCGGCTTCAAAAAAGTCTAAAATTTTCATGAACTATTTCGGCTTCAAAAAAGTTGAAAATTTTCATGAAAAGATTTCTGCTTCAAAAAAGTTGAACATTTTCATGAAAAGATTTCGGCTTCAAATAAGTTGAAAATTTTCATGAAAAGATTTAGACTTCAAAAAAGTTGAACATTTTCATGAAAAGATTTCGGTTTCAAAAAAGTTGAACATTTTCATGAAAAGATTTCGGCTTCAAAAAAGTTGAAAATTATCATGAAGTATTTCGGCTTCAAAAAAATGGAACATTTTCATGAAAAGATTTCGGCTTCAAAAAACTTGAACATTTTCATGAAAAGATTTCGGCTTCAAAAAAGTTGAACATTTTCATGAAAAGATTTCTGCTTCAAAAATTTGAAAATTTTCATGAAGTATTTCGGCTTTAAAAAAGTCTAAAATTTTCATGAAAAGATTTGGGCTTCAAAAAAGTTTAAAATTTACATGAAAAGATTTCGACTTCAAAAAAGTCTAAGATTTTCATGAAAAGATTTCTGCTTCAATAAAGTTGAACATTTTCATGAAAAGATTTTGGTTTCAAAAAAGTTGAACATTTTCATGAAAAGATTTCGGCTTCAAAAAAGTTGAAAATTTTCATGAAGTATTTCGGTTTCAAAAAAATGGAACATTTTCATGAAAAGATTTCGGCTTCAAAAAAGTTGACCATTTTCATGAAAAGATTTCAGCTTCAAAAAAGTGGAACATTTTCATGAAAAGATTTCGGCTTCAAAAAGTTGAAAATTTTCATGAAAAGATTTCGGCTTCAAAAAAGTTGAAAATTTACATGAAAAGATTTTGACTTCAAAAAAGTCTACGATTTTCATGAAAAGATTTCTGCTTCAAAAAAGTTGAAAATTTTCATGAAAAGATTTCTGCTTCAAAAAGTTGAAAATTTTCATGAAAAGATTTTGGTTTCAAAAAAGTTGAACATTTTCATGAAAAGATTTCTGCTTCAAAAAAGTTGAAAATTTTCATGAAGTATTTCGGCTTCAAAAAAGTCGAAGATTTTCATGAAAAGATTTCTGCTTCAAAAAAGTTGAAAATTTACATGAAAAGATTTCGACTTCAAAAAAGTTGAAAATTTTCATGAAGTATTTCGGCTTCAAAAAAATGGAACATTTTCATGAAAAGATTTCTGCTTCAAAAAAGTTGAAAATTTACATGAAAAGATTTCTGCTTCAAAAAAGTTGAAAATTTACGTGAAAAGATTTCGACTTCAAAAAAGTCTAAGATTTTCATGAAAAGATTTCTGCTTCAAAAAAGTTGACCATTTTCATGAAAAGATTTCGGCTTCAAAAAAGTTGAAAATTTTCATGAACAGATTTCGGCTTCAAAAAAGTTGACCATTTTCATGAAAAGATTTCGGCTTCAAAAAGTTGAAAATTTTCATGAAAAGATTTCGGCTTCAAAAAAGTTGAACATTTTCATGAAAAGATTTCTGCTTCAAAAAAGTTGAAAATTTACATGAAAAGATTTCGACTTCAAAAAAGTTGAAAATTTTCATGAAGTATTTCGGTTTCAAAAAAATGGAACATTTTCATGAAAAGATTTCGGCTTCAAAAAAGTTGAACATTTTCATGAACAGATTTCGGCTTCAAAAAAGTTGACCATTTTCATGAAAAGATTTCGGCTTCAAAAAGTTGAACATTTTCATGAAAAGATTTCTGCTTCAAAAAAGTTGAAAATTTACATGAAAAGATTTCGACTTCAAAAAAGTTGAAAATTTTCATGAAGTATTTCGGTTTCAAAAAAATTGAAAATTTTCATGAAGTATTTCGGCTTCAAAAAAATGGAACATTTTCATGAAAAGATTTCGGCTTCAAAAAAGTTGAACATTTTCATGAAAAGATTTCGGCTTCAAAAAAGTTGAAAATTTACATGAAAAGATTTCGACTTCAAAAATGTCTAAGATTTTCATGAAAAGATTTCTGCTTCAAAAAAGTTGACCATTTTCATGAAAAGATTTCGGCTTCAAAAAAGTTGAAAATTTTCATGAAAAGATTTAGACTCAAAAAAATGTTGAATATTTTCATCAAGTATTTCGGCTTCAAAAAAGTTGAACATTTTCATGACAGGATTTTGGCTTCAAAAAAGTTGAAAATTTACATGAAAAGATTTCGACTTCAAAAAAGTCTAAGATTTTCATGAAAAGATTTCTGCTTCAAAAAAGTTGAAAATTTTCATGAAAAGATTTCGGCTTCAAAAAAGTTGAAAATTTTCATGAAAAGATTTTGGTTGCAAAAACGTTGAACATTTTCATGAAAAGATTTCGGCTTCAAAAAAGTTGAACATTTTCATGAAAAGATTTCTGCTTCAAAAAAGTTGAAAATTTACATGAAAAGATTTCGACTTCAAAAAAGTCTAAGATTTTCATGAAAAGATTTCGGCTTCAAAAAAGTTGAAAATTTTCATGAAAAGATTTTGGTTTCAAAAAGTTGAAAATTTTCATGAAAAGATTTCGGCTTCAAAAAAGTTGAACATTTTCATGAAAAGATTTCAGCTTCAAAAAAGTTGAAAATTTTAATGAAGTATTTCGGCTTCAAAAAAGTCTAAAATTTTCATGAAAAGATTTCTGCTTCAAAAAAGTTGAAAATTCTCATGAAAAGATTTTGGTTTCAAAAAGTTGAAAATTTTCATGAAAAGATTTCTGCTTCAAAAAAGTTGAAAATTTTCATGAAAAGATTTTGGTTTCAAAAAGTTGAAAATTTTCATGAAAAGATTTCGGCTTCAAAAAAGTTGAAAATTTACATGAAAAGATTTCGACTTCAAAAAAGTTGAAAATTTACATGAAAAGATATCGGCTTCAAAAAAGTTGATAATTTTCATGAAAAGATTTCGGCTTCAAAAAAGTTGAAAATTTTCATGAAGTATTTTGGCTTCAAAAAAATGTAACATTTTCATGAAAAGATTTCGGCTTCAAAAAAGTTGAAAATTTTCATGAAGTATTTCGGCTTCAAAAAAATGGAACATTTTCATGAAAAGATTTCTGCTTCAAAAAAGTTGAAAATTTTCATGAAAAGATTTCGTCTTCAAAAAGTTGAAAATTTTCATGAAAAGATTTCGGCTTCAAAAAGTTGACCATTTTCATGAAAAGATTTCGGCTTCAAAAAAGTTGAAAATTTTCATGAAAAGATTTCGGTTTCAAAATGTTGAAAATTTTCATGAAAAGATCTCGGCTTCAAAAAAGTTGAAAATTTTCATGAAAAGATTTTGGCTTCAAAAAAGTTGAAAATTTTCATGAAAAGATTTTGGTTTCAAAAAGTTGAAAATTTTCATGAAAAGATTTCGGCTTCAAAAAAGTTGAACATATTCATCAAAAGATTTCGGCTTCAAAAAAGTTGAAAATTTTCATGAAGTATTTCGGCTTCAAAAAAATGGAACATTTTGATGAAAAGATTTCGGCTTCAAAAAAGTTGAACATTTTGATGAAAAGATTTCGGCTTCAAAAAAGTTGACCATTTTCATGAAAAGATTTCAGCTTCAAAAAAGTTGAAAATTTTCATGAAGTATTTCGGCTTCAAAAAAATGGAACATTTTCATGAAAAGATTTCGGCTTCAAAAAGTTGAAAATTTTCATGAAAAGATTTCGACTTCAAAAAGTTGAAAATTTTCATGAAAAGATTTCGACTTCAAAAAAGTTTAAGATTTTCATGAAAAGATTTCTGCTTCAAAAAAGTTGAAAATTTTCATGAAAAGATTTCGGCTTCAAAAAGTTGAAAATTTTCATGAAAAGATTTCGGCTTCAAAAAGTTGACCATTTTCATGAAAAGATTTCGGCTTCAAAAAAGTTTAAAATTTTCATGAACTATTTCGGCATCAAAAAAGTTGAAAATTTTCATGAAGTATTTCGGCTTCAAAAAAGTTGAAAATTTTCATGAAAAGATTTCGACTTCAAAAAAGTTGAAAATTTTCATGAAAAGATTTAGACTCAAAAAAATGTTGAATATTTTCATCAAGTATTTCGGCTTCAAAAAAGTTGAACATTTTCATGACAGGATTTTGGCTTCAAAAAAGTTGAAAATTTACATGAAAAGATTTCGACTTCAAAAAAGTCTAAGATTTTCATGAAAAGATTTCTGCTTCAAAAAAGTTGAAAATTTTCATGAAAAGATTTCGGCTTCAAAAAAGTTGAAAATTTTCATGAAAAGATTTTGGTTGCAAAAACGTTGAACATTTTCATGAAAAGATTTCGGCTTCAAAAAAGTTGAACATTTTCATGAAAAGATTTCTGATTCAAAAAAGTTGAAAATTTACATGAAAAGATTTCGACTTCAAAAAAGTCTAAGATTTTCATGAAAAGATTTCGGCTTCAAAAAAGTTGAAAATTTTCATGAAAAGATTTTGGTTTCAAAAAGTTGAAAATTTTCATGAAAAGATTTCGGCTTCAAAAAAGTTGAACATTTTCATGAAAAGATTTCGACTTCAAAAAAGTTGAAAATTTACATGAAAAGATATCGGCTTCAAAAAAGTTGATAATTTTCATGAAAAGATTTCGGCTTCAAAAAAGTTGAAAATTTTCATGAAAAGATTTTGGTTTCAAAAAGTTGAAAATTTTCATGAAAAGATTTCGGCTTCAAAAAAGTTGAAAATTTACATGAAAAGATTTCGACTTCAAAAAAGTTGAAAATTTACATGAAAAGATATCGGCTTCAAAAAAGTTGATAATTTTCATGAAAAGATTTCGGCTTCAAAAAAGTTGAAAATTTTCATGAAGTATTTTGGCTTCAAAAAAATGTAACATTTTCATGAAAAGATTTCGGCTTCAAAAAAGTTGAATATTTTCATGAAAAGATATCGGCTTCAAAAAGTTGAACATTTTCATGAAAAGATTTAAACTTCAAAAAAGTTGAATATTTTCATCAACTATTTCGGCTTCAAAAAAGTCGAAGATTTTCATGAAAAGATTTCTGCTTCAAAAAAGTTGAAAATTTTCATGACAGGATTTTTGCTTCAAAAAAGTTGAAAATTTTCATGAAAAGATTTCGGCTTCAAAAAAGTTGAAAATTTTCATGAAAAGATTTCGGCTTCAAAAAAGTTGAAAATTTTCATGAAGTATTTCGGCTTCAAAAAAATGGAACATTTTCATGAAAAGATTTCGGCTTCAAAAAAGTTGAACATTTTCATGAAAAGATTTCTGCTTCAAAAAAGTTGAAAATTTACATGAAAAGATTTCGGCTTCAAAAAAGTTGAAAATTTTCATGAAAAGATTTTGGTTACAAAAAGTTGAAAATTTTCATGAAGTATTTCAGGTTCAAAAAAATGGAACATTTTCATGAAAAGATTTCGGCTTCAAAAAAGTTGAAAATTTTCATGAAAAGATTTCGGTTTCAAAAAGTTGAAAATTTTCATGAAAAGATCTCGGCTTCAAAAAAGTTGAACATTTTCATGAAGTATTTCGGCTTCAAAAAAATGGAACATTTTCATTAAAAGATTTCGGCTTCAAAAAAGTTGAACATTTTCATGAAAAGATTTCTGCTTCAAAAAAGTTGAAAATTTACATGAAAAGATTTCGACTTCAAAAAAGTCTAAGATTTTCATGAAAAGATTTCAGCTTCAAAAAAGTTGAAAATTTTCATGAAAAGATTTCGGCTTCAAAAAGTTGAAAATTTTCATGAAAAGATTTCGGCTTCAAAAAAGTTGACCATTTTCATGAAAAGATTTCGGCTTCAAAAAGGTTGAAAACTTTCATGAACTATTTCGACTTCAAAAAAGTTTAAGATTTTCATGAAAAGATTTCGGCTTCAAAAAAGTTGAACATTTTCATGAAAAGATTTTGATTTCAAAAAAGTTGAACATTTTCATGAAAAGATTTCGGCTTCAAAAAAGTTGAACATTTTCATGAAGTATTTCGGTTTCAAAAAAATGGAACATTTTCATGAAAAGATTTCGGCTTAAAAAAAGTTGACCATTTTCATGAAAAGAGTTCAGCTTCAAAAAAGTTGAAAATTTTCATGAAAAGATTTCGGTTTCAAAAAGTTGAAAATTTTCATGAAAAGATTTCGGGTTCAAAAAAGTTGAAAATTTTCATGAACTATTTCGGCATCAAAAAAGTTGAAAATTTTCATAAAAGGTTTAGGTTTCAAAAAAGTTGAAAATTTTCTTGAAGTATTTCGGCTTCAAAAAAGTCTAAAATTTTCATGAACTATTTCGGCTTCAAAAAAGTTGAAAATTTTCATGAAAAGATTTCTGCTTCAAAAAAGTTGAACATTTTCATGAAAAGATTTCGGCTTCAAATAAGTTGAAAATTTTCATGAAAAGATTTAGACTTCAAAAAAGTTGAACATTTTCATGAAAAGATTTCGGTTTCAAAAAAGTTGAACATTTTCATGAAAAGATTTCGGCTTCAAAAAAGTTGAAAATTATCATGAAGTATTTCGGCTTCAAAAAAATGGAACATTTTCATGAAAAGATTTCGGCTTCAAAAAACTTGAACATTTTCATGAAAAGATTTCGGCTTCAAAAAAGTTGAACATTTTCATGAAAAGATTTCTGCTTCAAAAATTTGAAAATTTTCATGAAGTATTTCGGCTTTAAAAAAGTCTAAAATTTTCATGAAAAGATTTGGGCTTCAAAAAAGTTTAAAATTTACATGAAAAGATTTCGACTTCAAAAAAGTCTAAGATTTTCATGAAAAGATTTCTGCTTCAATAAAGTTGAACATTTTCATGAAAAGATTTTGGTTTCAAAAAAGTTGAACATTTTCATGAAAAGATTTCGGCTTCAAAAAAGTTGAAAATTTTCATGAAGTATTTCGGTTTCAAAAAAATGGAACATTTTCATGAAAAGATTTCGGCTTCAAAAAAGTTGACCATTTTCATGAAAAGATTTCAGCTTCAAAAAAGTGGAACATTTTCATGAAAAGATTTCGGCTTCAAAAAGTTGAAAATTTTCATGAAAAGATTTCGGCTTCAAAAAAGTTGAAAATTTACATGAAAAGATTTTGACTTCAAAAAAGTCTACGATTTTCATGAAAAGATTTCTGCTTCAAAAAAGTTGAAAATTTTCATGAAAAGATTTCTGCTTCAAAAAGTTGAAAATTTTCATGAAAAGATTTTGGTTTCAAAAAAGTTGAACATTTTCATGAAAAGATTTCTGCTTCAAAAAAGTTGAAAATTTTCATGAAGTATTTCGGCTTCAAAAAAGTCGAAGATTTTCATGAAAAGATTTCTGCTTCAAAAAAGTTGAAAATTTACATGAAAAGATTTCGACTTCAAAAAAGTTGAAAATTTTCATGAAGTATTTCGGCTTCAAAAAAATGGAACATTTTCATGAACAGATTTCGGCTTCAAAAAAGTTGACCATTTTCATGAAAAGATTTCGGCTTCAAAAAGTTGAAAATTTTCATGAAAAGATTTCGGCTTCAAAAAAGTTGAACATTTTCATGAAAAGATTTCTGCTTCAAAAAAGTTGAAAATTTACATGAAAAGATTTCGACTTCAAAAAAGTTGAAAATTTTCATGAAGTATTTCGGTTTCAAAAAAATGGAACATTTTCATGAAAAGATTTCGGCTTCAAAAAAGTTGAACATTTTCATGAACAGATTTCGGCTTCAAAAAAGTTGACCATTTTCATGAAAAGATTTCGGCTTCAAAAAGTTGAACATTTTCATGAAAAGATTTCTGCTTCAAAAAAGTTGAAAATTTACATGAAAAGATTTCGACTTCAAAAAAGTTGAAAATTTTCATGAAGTATTTCGGTTTCAAAAAAATTGAAAATTTTCATGAAGTATTTCGGCTTCAAAAAAATGGAACATTTTCATGAAAAGATTTCGGCTTCAAAAAAGTTGAACATTTTCATGAAAAGATTTCGGCTTCAAAAAAGTTGAAAATTTACATGAAAAGATTTCGACTTCAAAAATGTCTAAGATTTTCATGAAAAGATTTCTGCTTCAAAAAAGTTGACCATTTTCATGAAAAGATTTCGGCTTCAAAAAAGTTGAAAATTTTCATGAAAAGATTTCGGCTTCAAAAAAGTTGAACATTTTCATGAAAAGATTTCTGCTTCAAAAAAGTTGAAAATTTACATGAAAAGATTTCTGCTTCAAAAAAGTTGAAAATTTACGTGAAAAGATTTCGACTTCAAAAAAGTCTAAGATTTTCATGAAAAGATTTCTGCTTCAAAAAGTTGAAAATTTTCATGAAAAGATTTCGGCTTCAAAAAGTTGAAAATTTTCATCAATTATTTCGGCTTCAAAAAAGTCTAAGATTTTCATGAAAAGATTTCTGCTTCAAAAAAGTTGAAAATTTTCATGAAAAGATTTCGGCTTCAAAAATTTGAAAATTTTCATGAAAAGATTTTGGTTTCAAAAAAGTTGAACATTTTCATGAAAAGATTTTGGTTTCAAAAAAGTTGAACATTTTCATGAAAAGATTTCGGCTTCAAAAAAGTTTAACATTTTCATGAAGTATTTCGGTTTCAAAAAAATGGAACATTTTCATGAAAAGATTTCATCTTCAAAAAAGTTGAAAAATTTTCATGAAAAGATTTCGGCTTCAAAAAGTTGAAAATTTTCATGAAAAGTTTTCGGCTTCAAAAAAGTTGAAAATTTTCATGAAAAGATTTCAGCTTCAAAAAGGTTGAAAACTTTCATGAACTATTTCGACTTCAAAAAAGTCCAAGATTTTCATGAAAAGATTTCGGCTTCAAAAAAGTTGAACATTTTCATGAAGTATTTCGGCTTCAAAAAAGTTGAAAATTTTCATGAAAAGATTTCTACTTCAAAAAGTTGAAAATTTTCATGAAAAGATTTCGGCTTCAAAAAAGTCTAAGATTTTCATGAAAAGATTTTGGTTTCAAAAAGTTGAAAATTTTCATGAAAAGATTTCGGGTTCAAAAAAGTTGAAAATTTTCATGAACTATTTCGGCATCAAAAAAGTTGAAAATTTTCATGAAAAGATTTATGTTTCAAAAAAGTTGAAAATTTTCATGAAGTATTTCGGCTTCAAAAAAGTCTAAGATTTTCATGAAAAGATTTCTGCTTCAAAAAAGTTGAAAATTTTCATGAAAAGATTTCGGCTTCAAAAATTTGAAAATTTTCATGAAAAGATTTTGGTTTCAAAAAAGTTGAACATTTTCATGAAAAGATTTTGGTTTCAAAAAAGTTGAACATTTTCATGAAAAGATTTCGGCTTCAAAAAAGTTGACCATTTTCATGAAAAGATTTCAGCTTCAAAAAAGTTGAAAATTTTCATGAAAAGATTTCGGCTTCAAAAAGTTGAAAATTTTCATGAAAAGATTTCGGCTTCAAAAAAGTTGAAAATTTACATGAAAAGATTTCGACTTCAAAAAAGTCTAAGATTTTCATGAAAAGATTTTGGTTTCAAAAAGTTGAAAATTTTCATGAAAAGATTTCGGGTTCAAAAAAGTTGAAAATTTTCATGAACTATTTCGGCATCAAAAAAGTTGAAAATTTTCATGAAAAGATTTATGTTTCAAAAAAGTTGAAAATTTTCATGAAGTATTTCGGCTTCAAAAAAGTCTAAGATTTTCATGAAAAGATTTCTGCTTCAAAAAAGTTGAAAATTTTCATGAAAAGATTTCGGCTTCAAAAATTTGAAAATTTTCATGAAAAGATTTTGGTTTCAAAAAAGTTGAACATTTTCATGAAAAGATTTTGGTTTCAAAAAAGTTGAACATTTTCATGAAAAGATTTCTGCTTCAAAAAAGTTGAAAATTTTCATGAAGTATTTCGGCTTCAAAAAAATGGAACATTTTCATGAAAAGATTTCTGCTTCAAAAAAGTTGAAAATTTACATGAAAAGATTTCGACTTCAAAAAAGTTGAAAATTTTCATGAATTATTTCGGCTTCAAAAAAATGGAACATTTTCATGAAAAGATTTCTGCTTCAAAAAAGTTGAAAATTTTCATGAAAAGATTTCTGCTTCAAAAAAGTTGAAAATTTTCATGAAAAGATTTTGGTTTCAAAAAGTTGAAAATTTTCATGAAAAGATTTCGGCTTCAAAAAAGTTGAACATTTTCATGAAGTATTTCGGCTTCAAAAAAATGGAACATTTTGATGAAAAGATTTCGGCTTCAAAAAACTTGAACATTTTGATGAAAAGATTTCGGCTTATAAAAAGTTGAAAATTTTCATGAAGTATTTCGGCTTCAAAAAAATGGAACATTTTCATGAAAAGATTTCGGCTTCAAAAAACTTGAACATTTTTATGAAAAGATTTCTGCTTCAAAAAAGTTGAAAATTTACATGAAAAGATTTCGACTTCAAAAAAGTCTAAGATTTTCATGAAAAGATTTCTGCTTCAAAAAAGTTGACCATTTTCATGAAAAGATTTCGGCTTCAAAAAAGTTGAAAATTTTCATGAACAGATTTCGGCTTCAAAAAAGTTGACCATTTTCATGAAAAGATTTCGGCTTCAAAAAGTTGAAAATTTTCATGAAAAGATTTCGGCTTCAAAAAAGTTGAACATTTTCATGAAAAGATTTCTGCTTCAAAAAAGTTGAAAATTTACATGAAAAGATTTCGACTTCAAAAAAGTTGAAAATTTTCATGAAGTATTTCGGTTTCAAAAAAATGGAACATTTTCATGAAAAGATTTCGGCTTCAAAAAAGTTGAACATTTTCATGAACAGATTTCGGCTTCAAAAAAGTTGACCATTTTCATGAAAAGATTTCGGCTTCAAAAAGTTGAACATTTTCATGAAAAGATTTCTGCTTCAAAAAAGTTGAAAATTTACATGAAAAGATTTCGACTTCAAAAAAGTTGAAAATTTTCATGAAGTATTTCGGTTTCAAAAAAATTGAAAATTTTCATGAAGTATTTCGGCTTCAAAAAAATGGAACATTTTCATGAAAAGATTTCGGCTTCAAAAAAGTTGAACATTTTCATGAAAAGATTTCGGCTTCAAAAAAGTTGAAAATTTACATGAAAAGATTTCGACTTCAAAAATGTCTAAGATTTTCATGAAAAGATTTCTGCTTCAAAAAAGTTGACCATTTTCATGAAAAGATTTCGGCTTCAAAAAAGTTGAAAATTTTCATGAAAAGATTTCGGCTTCAAAAAAGTTGAACATTTTCATGAAAAGATTTCTGCTTCAAAAAAGTTGAAAATTTACATGAAAAGATTTCTGCTTCAAAAAAGTTGAAAATTTACGTGAAAAGATTTCGACTTCAAAAAAGTCTAAGATTTTCATGAAAAGATTTCTGCTTCAAAAAGTTGAAAATTTTCATGAAAAGATTTCGGCTTCAAAAAGTTGAAAATTTTCATCAATTATTTCGGCTTCAAAAAAGTCTAAGATTTTCATGAAAAGATTTCTGCTTCAAAAAAGTTGAAAATTTTCATGAAAAGATTTCGGCTTCAAAAATTTGAAAATTTTCATGAAAAGATTTTGGTTTCAAAAAAGTTGAACATTTTCATGAAAAGATTTTGGTTTCAAAAAAGTTGAACATTTTCATGAAAAGATTTCGGCTTCAAAAAAGTTTAACATTTTCATGAAGTATTTCGGTTTCAAAAAAATGGAACATTTTCATGAAAAGATTTCAGCTTCAAAAAAGTTGAAAAATTTTCATGAAAAGATTTCGGCTTCAAAAAGTTGAAAATTTTCATGAAAAGTTTTCGGCTTCAAAAAAGTTGAAAATTTTCATGAAAAGATTTCAGCTTCAAAAAGGTTGAAAACTTTCATGAACTATTTCGACTTCAAAAAAGTCCAAGATTTTCATGAAAAGATTTCGGCTTCAAAAAAGTTGAACATTTTCATGAAGTATTTCGGCTTCAAAAAAGTTGAAAATTTTCATGAAAAGATTTCTACTTCAAAAAGTTGAAAATTTTCATGAAAAGATTTCGGCTTCAAAAAAGTCTAAGATTTTCATGAAAAGATTTTGGTTTCAAAAAGTTGAAAATTTTCATGAAAAGATTTCGGGTTCAAAAAAGTTGAAAATTTTCATGAACTATTTCGGCATCAAAAAAGTTGAAAATTTTCATGAAAAGATTTATGTTTCAAAAAAGTTGAAAATTTTCATGAAGTATTTCGGCTTCAAAAAAGTCTAAGATTTTCATGAAAAGATTTCTGCTTCAAAAAAGTTGAAAATTTTCATGAAAAGATTTCGGCTTCAAAAATTTGAAAATTTTCATGAAAAGATTTTGGTTTCAAAAAAGTTGAACATTTTCATGAAAAGATTTTGGTTTCAAAAAAGTTGAACATTTTCATGAAAAGATTTCGGCTTCAAAAAAGTTGACCATTTTCATGAAAAGATTTCAGCTTCAAAAAAGTTGAAAATTTTCATGAAAAGATTTCGGCTTCAAAAAGTTGAAAATTTTCATGAAAAGATTTCGGCTTCAAAAAAGTTGAAAATTTACATGAAAAGATTTCGACTTCAAAAAAGTCTAAGATTTTCATGAAAAGATTTTGGTTTCAAAAAGTTGAAAATTTTCATGAAAAGATTTCGGGTTCAAAAAAGTTGAAAATTTTCATGAACTATTTCGGCATCAAAAAAGTTGAAAATTTTCATGAAAAGATTTATGTTTCAAAAAAGTTGAAAATTTTCATGAAGTATTTCGGCTTCAAAAAAGTCTAAGATTTTCATGAAAAGATTTCTGCTTCAAAAAAGTTGAAAATTTTCATGAAAAGATTTCGGCTTCAAAAATTTGAAAATTTTCATGAAAAGATTTTGGTTTCAAAAAAGTTGAACATTTTCATGAAAAGATTTTGGTTTCAAAAAAGTTGAACATTTTCATGAAAAGATTTCTGCTTCAAAAAAGTTGAAAATTTTCATGAAGTATTTCGGCTTCAAAAAAATGGAACATTTTCATGAAAAGATTTCTGCTTCAAAAAAGTTGAAAATTTACATGAAAAGATTTCGACTTCAAAAAAGTTGAAAATTTTCATGAAGTATTTCGGCTTCAAAAAAATGGAACATTTTCATGAAAAGATTTCTGCTTCAAAAAAGTTGAAAATTTTCATGAAAAGATTTCTGCTTCAAAAAAGTTGAAAATTTTCATGAAAAGATTTTGGTTTCAAAAAGTTGAAAATTTTCATGAAAAGATTTCGGCTTCAAAAAAGTTGAACATTTTCATGAAGTATTTCGGCTTCAAAAAAATGGAACATTTTGATGAAAAGATTTCGGCTTCAAAAAACTTGAACATTTTGATGAAAAGATTTCGGCTTATAAAAAGTTGAAAATTTTCATGAAGTATTTCGGCTTCAAAAAAATGGAACATTTTCATGAAAAGATTTCGGCTTCAAAAAACTTGAACATTTTTATGAAAAGATTTCTGCTTCAAAAAAGTTGAAAATTTACATGAAAAGATTTCGACTTCAAAAAAGTCTAAGATTTTCATGAAAAGATTTCTGCTTCAAAAAAGTTGAAAATTTTCATGAAAAGATTTCGGCTTCAAAAAAGTTGAACATTTTCATGAAGTATTTCGGCTTCAAAAAAGTTGAAAATTTTCATGAAAAGATTTCTACTTCAAAAAGTTGAAAATTTTCATGAAAAGATTTCGGCTTCAAAAAAGTCTAAGATTTTCATGAAAAGATTTTGGTTTCAAAAAGTTGAAAATTTTCATGAAAAGATTTCGGGTTCAAAAAAGTTGAAAATTTTCATGAACTATTTCGGCATCAAAAAAGTTGAAAATTTTCATGAAAAGATTTATGTTTCAAAAAAGTTGAAAATTTTCATGAAGTATTTCGGCTTCAAAAAAGTCTAAGATTTTCATGAAAAGATTTCTGCTTCAAAAAAGTTGAAAATTTTCATGAAAAGATTTCGGCTTCAAAAATTTGAAAATTTTCATGAAAAGATTTTGGTTTCAAAAAAGTTGAACATTTTCATGAAAAGATTTTGGTTTCAAAAAAGTTGAACATTTTCATGAAAAGATTTCGGCTTCAAAAAAGTTGACCATTTTCATGAAAAGATTTCAGCTTCAAAAAAGTTGAAAATTTTCATGAAAAGATTTCGACTTCAAAAAAGTCTAAGATTTTCATGAAAAGATTTTGGTTTCAAAAAGTTGAAAATTTTCATGAAAAGATTTCGGGTTCAAAAAAGTTGAAAATTTTCATGAACTATTTCGGCATCAAAAAAGTTGAAAATTTTCATGAAAAGATTTATGTTTCAAAAAAGTTGAAAATTTTCATGAAGTATTTCGGCTTCAAAAAAGTCTAAGATTTTCATGAAAAGATTTCTGCTTCAAAAAAGTTGAAAATTTTCATGAAAAGATTTCGGCTTCAAAAATTTGAAAATTTTCATGAAAAGATTTTGGTTTCAAAAAAGTTGAACATTTTCATGAAAAGATTTTGGTTTCAAAAAAGTTGAACATTTTCATGAAAAGATTTCTGCTTCAAAAAAGTTGAAAATTTTCATGAAGTATTTCGGCTTCAAAAAAATGGAACATTTTCATGAAAAGATTTCTGCTTCAAAAAAGTTGAAAATTTACATGAAAAGATTTCGACTTCAAAAAAGTTGAAAATTTTCATGAAGTATTTCGGCTTCAAAAAAATGGAACATTTTCATGAAAAGATTTCTGCTTCAAAAAAGTTGAAAATTTTCATGAAAAGATTTCTGCTTCAAAAAAGTTGAAAATTTTCATGAAAAGATTTTGGTTTCAAAAAGTTGAAAATTTTCATGAAAAGATTTCGGCTTCAAAAAAGTTGAACATTTTCATGAAGTATTTCGGCTTCAAAAAAATGGAACATTTTGATGAAAAGATTTCGGCTTCAAAAAACTTGAACATTTTGATGAAAAGATTTCGGCTTATAAAAAGTTGAAAATTTTCATGAAGTATTTCGGCTTCAAAAAAATGGAACATTTTCATGAAAAGATTTCGGCTTCAAAAAACTTGAACATTTTTATGAAAAGATTTCTGCTTCAAAAAAGTTGAAAATTTACATGAAAAGATTTCGACTTCAAAAAAGTCTAAGATTTTCATGAAAAGATTTCTGCTTCAAAAAAGTTGAAAATTTTCATGAAAAGATTTCGGCTTCAAAAAGTTGAAAATTTTCATTAAAAGATTTCGGCTTCAAAAAAGTTGAAAATTGACATGAAAAGATTTCGACTTCAAAAAAGTCTAAGATTTTCATGAAAAGATTTCTGCTTCAAAAAAGTTGAAGATTTTCATGAAAAGATTTCTGCTTCAAAAAAGTTGAAAATTTTCATGAAAAGATTTCGGCTTCAAAAAGTTGACCATTTTCATGAAAAGATTTCGGCTTCAAAAAAGTTGAAAATTTTCATGAAAAGATCTCGGCTTCAAAAAAGTTGAACATTTTCATGAAAAGATTTCTGCTTCAAAAAAGTTGAAAATTTTCATGAAAAGATTTCGGTTTCAAAAAGTTGAAAATTTTCATGAAAAGATCTCGGCTTCAAAAAAGTTGAACATTTTCATGAAAAGATTTCGGCTTCAAAAAAGTTGAAAATTTTCATGAAAAGATTTTGGTTTCAAAAAGTTGAAAATTTTCATGAAAAGATTTCGACTTCAAAAAAGTTGAAAATTTACATGAAAAGATTTCGACTTCAAAAAAGTCTAAGATTTTCATGAAAAGATTTCGACTTCAAAAAAGTGGAAAATTTTCATGAAGTATTTCGGCTTCAAAAAAATGGAACATTTTCATGAAAAGATTTATGCTTCAAAAAAGTTAAAAATTTACATGAAAAGATTTCGACTTCAAAAAAGTCTAAGATTTTCATCAAAAGATTTCTGCTTCAAAAAAGTTGAAAATTTTCATGAAAAGATTTCGGCTTCAAAAAGTTGAAAAATTTTCATGAAAAGATTTCGGCCTCAAAAAAGTTGACCATTTTCATGAAAAGATTTCGGCTTCAAAAAAGTTGAAAATTTACATGAAGTTTTTCGGCTTCAAAAAAGATGAAAATTTACATGAAAAGATTTCGACTTCAAAAAAGTCTAAGATTTTCATGAAAAGATTTCTGCTTCAAAAAAGTTGAAAATTTTCATGAGAGGATTTTGGCTTCAAAAAAGTTGAAAATTTTCATGAAAAGATTTCGGCTTCAAAAAAGTTGAAAATTTTCATGAAGTATTTCGACTTCAAAAAAATGTAACATTTTCATGAAAAGATTTCGGCTTCAAAAAAGTTGAACATTTTCATGAAAAGATTTCGGCTTCAAAAAAGTTGAAAATTTTCATGAATTATTTCGGCTTCAATAAAATGGAACATTTTCATGAAAAGATTTCTGCTTCAAAAAAGTTGAAAATTTACATGAAAAGATTTCGACTTCAAAAAAGTCTAAAATTTTCATGAAGTATTTCGGCTTCAAAAAAATGGAAAATTTTCATGAAAAGATTTCTGCTTCAAAAAAGTTGAAAATTTACATGAAAAGATTTTGACTTCAAAAAAGTCTAAGATTTTCATGAAAAGATTTCTGCTTCAAAAAAGTTGAAAATTTTCATGAAAAGATTTCGGCTTCAAAAAGTTGAAAAATTTTCATGAAAAGATTTCGGCTTCAAAAAAGTTGACCATTTTCATGAAAAGATTTCGGCTTCAAAAAAGTTGAAAATTTTCATGAAAAGATTTCGACTTCAAAAAAGTCTAAGATTTTCATGAAAAGATTTCTGCTTCAAAAAAGTTGAACATTTTCATGAAAAGATTTCGGCTTCAAAAAGTTGAAAATTTTCATGAAAAGATTTCGACTTCAAAAAAGTTGAAAATTTTCATGAAGTATTTCGGCTGCAAAAAAGTCTAAAATTTTCATGAAAAGATTTCTGCTTCAAAAAGATGAAAATTTACATGAAAAGATTTCGGCTTTAAAAAAGTTGAAAATTTTCATGAAGTATTTCGATTACAAAAAAGTCTAAAATTTTCATGAAAAGATTTATGCTTCAAAAAGTTGAAAATTTTCATGAAAAGATTTCGGCTTCAAAAAAGTTGACCATTTTCATGAAAAGATTTCGGCTTTAAAAAAGTTGAAAATTTTCATGAAGTATTTCGACTACAAAAAAGTCTAAAATTTTCATGAAAAGATTTATGCTTCAAAAAGTTGAACATTTTCATGAAAAGATTTCTGCTTCAAAAAAGTTGAAAATTTTCATGAAAAGATTTCGGCTTCAAAAAAGTTGAACATTTTCATGAAAAGATTTCGGGTTCAAAAAAGTTGAAAATTTTCATGAACTATTTATGCTTCAAAAAAGTTGAAAATTTTCATGAAAAGATTTTGGTTTCAAAAAGTTGAAAATTTTCATGAAAAGATTTCGGCTTCAAAAAAGTTGAACATTTTCATGAAAAGATTTCGGCTTCAAAAAAGTTGAAAATTTACATGAAAAGATTTCGACTTCAAAAAAGTTGAAAATTTTTAATGACAAAAAAGTTGAAAATTTTCATGAACTATTTCGACTTCAAAAAAGTTGAAGATGTTCATGAAAAGATTTCGACTTCAAAAAAGTGGAAAATTTTCATGAAGTATTTCGGCTTCAAAAAAATGGAACATTTTCATGAAAAGATTTCGGCTTCAAAAAAGTTGAACATTTTCATGAAAAGATTTCTGCTTCAAAAAAGTTGAAAATTTTCATGAGAGGATTTTGGCTTCAAAAAAGTTGAAAATTTTCATGAAAAGATTTCGGCTTCAAAAAAGTTGAAAATTTTCATGAAGTATTTCGACTTCAAAAAAATGTAACATTTTCATGAAAAGATTTCGGCTTCAAAAAAGTTGAACATTTTCATGAAAAGATTTCGGCTTCAAAAAAGTTGAAAATTTTCATGAATTATTTCGGCTTCAATAAAATGGAACATTTTCATGAAAAGATTTCTGCTTCAAAAAAGTTGAAAATTTACATGAAAAGATTTCGACTTCAAAAAAGTCTAAAATTTTCATGAAGTATTTCGGCTTCAAAAAAATGGAAAATTTTCATGAAAAGATTTCTGCTTCAAAAAAGTTGAAAATTTACATGAAAAGATTTTGACTTCAAAAAAGTCTAAGATTTTCATGAAAAGATTTCTGCTTCAAAAAAGTTGAAAATTTTCATGAAAAGATTTCGGCTTCAAAAAGTTGAAAAATTTTCATGAAAAGATTTCGGCTTCAAAAAAGTTGACCATTTTCATGAAAAGATTTCGGCTTCAAAAAAGTTGAAAATTTTCATGAAAAGATTTCGACTTCAAAAAAGTCTAAGATTTTCATGAAAAGATTTCTGCTTCAAAAAAGTTGAACATTTTCATGAAAAGATTTCGGCTTCAAAAAGTTGAAAATTTTCATGAAAAGATTTCGACTTCAAAAAAGTTGAAAATTTTCATGAAGTATTTCGGCTGCAAAAAAGTCTAAAATTTTCATGAAAAGATTTCTGCTTCAAAAAGATGAAAATTTACATGAAAAGATTTCGGCTTTAAAAAAGTTGAAAATTTTCATGAAGTATTTCGATTACAAAAAAGTCTAAAATTTTCATGAAAAGATTTATGCTTCAAAAAGTTGAAAATTTTCATGAAAAGATTTCGGCTTCAAAAAAGTTGACCATTTTCATGAAAAGATTTCGGCTTTAAAAAAGTTGAAAATTTTCATGAAGTATTTCGACTACAAAAAAGTCTAAAATTTTCATGAAAAGATTTATGCTTCAAAAAGTTGAACATTTTCATGAAAAGATTTCTGCTTCAAAAAAGTTGAAAATTTTCATGAAAAGATTTCGGCTTCAAAAAAGTTGAACATTTTCATGAAAAGATTTCGGGTTCAAAAAAGTTGAAAATTTTCATGAACTATTTATGCTTCAAAAAAGTTGAAAATTTTCATGAAAAGATTTTGGTTTCAAAAAGTTGAAAATTTTCATGAAAAGATTTCGGCTTCAAAAAAGTTGAACATTTTCATGAAAAGATTTCGGCTTCAAAAAAGTTGAAAATTTACATGAAAAGATTTCGACTTCAAAAAAGTTGAAAATTTTTAATGACAAAAAAGTTGAAAATTTTCATGAACTATTTCGACTTCAAAAAAGTTGAAGATGTTCATGAAAAGATTTCGACTTCAAAAAAGTGGAAAATTTTCATGAAGTATTTCGGCTTCAAAAAAATGGAACATTTTCATGAAAAGATTTCGGCTTCAAAAAAGTTGAACATTTTCATGAAAAGATTTCTGCTTCAAAAAAGTTGAAAATTTTCATGAAAAGATTTTGGTTTCAAAAAGTTGAAAATTTTCATGAAAAGATTTCTGCTTCAAAAAAGTTGAACATTTTCATAAAAAGATTTCGGCTTCAAAAAAGTGGAACATTTTCATGAAAAGATTTCGGCTTCAAAAAAGTTGAAAATTTTCATAAAGTATTTCGGCTTCAAAAAAATGGAACATTTTCATGAAAAGATTTCTGCTTCAAAAAAGTTGAACATTTTCATGAAAATATTTCGGCTTCAAAAAAGTCTAAAATTTTCATGAACTATTTCGGCATCAAAAAAGTTGAAAATTTTCATGAAAAGATTTAGGTTTCAAAAAGTTGAAAATTTTCATGAAAAGATTTCGGCTTCAAAAAAGTTTAACATTTTCATGAAGTATTTCGGTTTCAAAAAAATGGAACATTTTCATGAAAAGATTTCAGCTTCAAAAAAGTTGAAAAATTTTCATGAAAAGATTTCGGCTTCAAAAAGTTGAAAATTTTCATGAAAAGTTTTCGGCTTCAAAAAAGTTGAAAATTTTCATGAAAAGATTTCAGCTTCAAAAAGGTTGAAAACTTTCATGAACTATTTCGACTTCAAAAAAGTCCAAGATTTTCATGAAAAGATTTCGGCTTCAAAAAAGTTGAACATTTTCATGAAGTATTTCGGCTTCAAAAAAGTTGAAAATTTTCATGAAAAGATTTCTACTTCAAAAAGTTGAAAATTTTCATGAAAAGATTTCGGCTTCAAAAAAGTCTAAGATTTTCATGAAAAGATTTTGGTTTCAAAAAGTTGAAAATTTTCATGAAAAGATTTCGGGTTCAAAAAAGTTGAAAATTTTCATGAACTATTTCGGCATCAAAAAAGTTGAAAATTTTCATGAAAAGATTTATGTTTCAAAAAAGTTGAAAATTTTCATGAAGTATTTCGGCTTCAAAAAAGTCTAAGATTTTCATGAAAAGATTTCTGCTTCAAAAAAGTTGAAAATTTTCATGAAAAGATTTCGGCTTCAAAAATTTGAAAATTTTCATGAAAAGATTTTGGTTTCAAAAAAGTTGAACATTTTCATGAAAAGATTTTGGTTTCAAAAAAGTTGAACATTTTCATGAAAAGATTTCGGCTTCAAAAAAGTTGACCATTTTCATGAAAAGAGTTCAGCTTCAAAAAAGTTGAAAATTTTCATGAAAAGATTTCGGCTTCAAAAAGTTGAAAATTTTCATGAAAAGATTTCTGCTTCAAAAAAGTTGAAAATTTTCATGAAAAGATTTTGGTTTCAAAAAGTTGAAAATTTTCATGAAAAGATTTCTGCTTCAAAAAAGTTGAACATTTTCATAAAAAGATTTCGGCTTCAAAAAAGTTGAAAATTTTCATGAAGTATTTCGGCTTCAAAAAAATGGAACATTTTCATGAAAAGATTTCGGCTTCAAAAAAGTGGAACATTTTCATGAAAAGATTTCGGCTTCAAAAAAGTTGAAAATTTTCATAAAGTATTTCGGCTTCAAAAAAATGGAACATTTTCATGAAAAGATTTCTGCTTCAAAAAAGTTGAACATTTTCATGAAAATATTTCGGCTTCAAAAAAGTCTAAAATTTTCATGAACTATTTCGGCATCAAAAAAGTTGAAAATTTTCATGAAAAGATTTAGGTTTCAAAAAGTTGAAAATTTTCATGAAAAGATTTCGGCTTCAAAAAAGTTTAACATTTTCATGAAGTATTTCGGTTTCAAAAAAATGGAACATTTTCATGAAAAGATTTCAGCTTCAAAAAAGTTGAAAAATTTTCATGAAAAGATTTCGGCTTCAAAAAGTTGAAAATTTTCATGAAAAGTTTTCGGCTTCAAAAAAGTTGAAAATTTTCATGAAAAGATTTCAGCTTCAAAAAGGTTGAAAACTTTCATGAACTATTTCGACTTCAAAAAAGTCCAAGATTTTCATGAAAAGATTTCGGCTTCAAAAAAGTTGAACATTTTCATGAAGTATTTCGGCTTCAAAAAAGTTGAAAATTTTCATGAAAAGATTTCTACTTCAAAAAGTTGAAAATTTTCATGAAAAGATTTCGGCTTCAAAAAAGTCTAAGATTTTCATGAAAAGATTTTGGTTTCAAAAAGTTGAAAATTTTCATGAAAAGATTTCGGGTTCAAAAAAGTTGAAAATTTTCATGAACTATTTCGGCATCAAAAAAGTTGAAAATTTTCATGAAAAGATTTATGTTTCAAAAAAGTTGAAAATTTTCATGAAGTATTTCGGCTTCAAAAAAGTCTAAGATTTTCATGAAAAGATTTCTGCTTCAAAAAAGTTGAAAATTTTCATGAAAAGATTTCGGCTTCAAAAATTTGAAAATTTTCATGAAAAGATTTTGGTTTCAAAAAAGTTGAACATTTTCATGAAAAGATTTTGGTTTCAAAAAAGTTGAACATTTTCATGAAAAGATTTCGGCTTCAAAAAAGTTGAAAATTTTCATGAAGTATTTCGGTTTCAAAAAAATGGAACATTTTCATGAAAAGATTTCGGCTTCAAAAAAGTTGACCATTTTCATGAAAAGATTTCAGCTTCAAAAAAGATGAACATTTTCATGAAAAGATTTCGGCTTCAAAAAGTCTAAAATTTTCATGAAAAGATTTATGCTTCAAAAAAGTTGAAAATTTACATGAAAAGATTTTGACTTCAAAAAAGTCTACGATTTTCATGAAAAGATTTCTGCTTCAAAAAAGTTGAAAATTTTCATGAAAAGATTTCTGCTTCAAAAAGTTGAAAATTTTCATGAAAAGATTTTGGTTTCAAAAAAGTTGAACATTTTCATGAAAAGATTTCTGCTTCAAAAAAGTTGAAAATTTTCATGAAGTATTTCGGCTTCAAAAAAATGGAACATTTTCATGAAAAGATTTCTGCTTCAAAAAAGTTGAAAATTTACATGAAAAGATTTCGACTTCAAAAAAGTTGAAAATTTTCATGAAAAGATTTCGGCTTCAAAAAAGTTGAACATTTTCATGAAGTATTTCGGCTTCAAAAAAATGGAACATTTTGATGAAAAGATTTCGGCTTCAAAAAACTTGAACATTTTCATGAAGTATTTCGGCTTCAAAAAAATGGAACATTTTGATGAAAAGATTTTGGTTTCAAAAAAGTTGAACATTTTCATGAAAAGATTTTGGTTTCAAAAAAGTTGAACATTTTCATGAAAAGATTTCGGCTTCAAAAAAGTTGAAAATTTTCATGAAGTATTTCGGCTTCAAAAAAATGGAACATTTTCATGAAAAGATTTCTGCTTCAAAAAAGTTGAAAATTTTCATGAAAAGATTTTGGTTTCAAAAAGTTGAAAATTTTCATGAAAAGATTTCGGCTTCAAAAAAGTTGAACATTTTCATGAAGTATTTCGGCTTCAAAAAAATGGAACATTTTGATGAAAAGATTTCGGCTTCAAAAAACTTGAACATTTTGATGAAAAGATTTCGGCTTATAAAAAGTTGAAAATTTTCATGAAGTATTTCGGCTTCAAAAAAATGGAACATTTTCATGAAAAGATTTCGGCTTCAAAAAACTTGAACATTTTTATGAAAAGATTTCTGCTTCAAAAAAGTTGAAAATTTACATGAAAAGATTTCGACTTCAAAAAAGTCTAAGATTTTCATGAAAAGATTTCTGCTTCAAAAAAGTTGAAAATTTTCATGAAAAGATTTCGGCTTCAAAAAGTTGAAAATTTTCATTAAAAGATTTCGGCTTCAAAAAAGTTGAAAATTGACATGAAAAGATTTCGACTTCAAAAAAGTCTAAGATTTTCATGAAAAGATTTCTGCTTCAAAAAAGTTGAAGATTTTCATGAAAAGATTTCTGCTTCAAAAAAGTTGAAAATTTTCATGAAAAGATTTCGGCTTCAAAAAGTTGACCATTTTCATGAAAAGATTTCGGCTTCAAAAAAGTTGAAAATTTTCATGAAAAGATCTCGGCTTCAAAAAAGTTGAACATTTTCATGAAAAGATTTCTGCTTCAAAAAAGTTGAAAATTTTCATGAAAAGATTTCGGTTTCAAAAAGTTGAAAATTTTCATGAAAAGATCTCGGTTTCAAAAAAGTTGAACATTTTCATGAAAAGATTTCGGCTTCAAAAAAGTTGAAAATTTTCATGAAAAGATTTTGGTTTCAAAAAGTTGAAAATTTTCATGAAAAGATTTCGACTTCAAAAAAGTTGAAAATTTACATGAAAAGATTTCGACTTCAAAAAAGTCTAAGATTTTCATGAAAAGATTTCGACTTCAAAAAAGTGGAAAATTTTCATGAAGTATTTCGGCTTCAAAAAAATGGAACATTTTCATGAAAAGATTTATGCTTCAAAAAAGTTAAAAATTTACATGAAAAGATTTCGACTTCAAAAAAGTCTAAGATTTTCATCAAAAGATTTCTGCTTCAAAAAAGTTGAAAATTTTCATGAAAAGATTTCGGCTTCAAAAAGTTGAAAAATTTTCATGAAAAGATTTCGGCTTCAAAAAAGTTGACCATTTTCATGAAAAGATTTCGGCTTCAAAAAAGTTGAAAATTTACATGAAGTTTTTCGGCTTCAAAAAAGATGAAAATTTACATGAAAAGATTTCGACTTCAAAAAAGTCTAAAATTTTCATGAAGTATTTCGGCTTCAAAAAAATGGAAAATTTTCATGAAAAGATTTCTGCTTCAAAAAAGTTGAAAATTTACATGAAAAGATTTCGACTTCAAAAAAGTCTAAGATTTTCATGAAAAGATTTCTGCTTCAAAAAAGGTGAAAATTTTCATGAAAAGATTTCGGCTTCTAAAAGTTGAAAAATTTTCATGAAAAGATTTCGGCTTCAAAAAAGTTGACCATTTTCATGAAAAGATTTCGGCTTCAAAAAAGTTGAAAATTTTCATGAAAAGATTTCGACTTCAAAAAAGTCTAAGATTTTCATGAAAAGATTTCTGCTTCAAAAAAGTTGAACATTTTCATGAAAAGATTTCGGCTTCAAAAAGTTGAAAATTTTCATGAAAAGATTTCGACTTCAAAAAAGTTGAAAATTTTCATGAAGTATTTCGGCTGCAAAAAAGTCTAAAATTTTCATGAAAAGATTTCTGCTTCAAAAAGATGAAAATTTACATGAAAAGATTTCGGCTTTAAAAAAGTTGAAAATTTTCATGAAGTATTTCGATTACAAAAAAGTCTAAAATTTTCATGAAAAGATTTATGCTTCAAAAAGTTGAAAATTTTCATGAAAAGATTTCGGCTTCAAAAAAGTTGACCATTTTCATGAAAAGATTTCGGCTTTAAAAAAGTTGAAAATTTTCATGAAGTATTTCGACTACAAAAAAGTCTAAAATTTTCATGAAAAGATTTATGCTTCAAAAAGTTGAACATTTTCATGAAAAGATTTCTGCTTCAAAAAAGTTGAAAATTTTCATGAAAAGATTTCGGCTTCAAAAAAGTTGAACATTTTCATGAAAAGATTTCGGGTTCAAAAAAGTTGAAAATTTTCATGAACTATTTATGCTTCAAAAAAGTTGAAAATTTTCATGAAAAGATTTTGGTTTCAAAAAGTTGAAAATTTTCATGAAAAGATTTCGGCTTCAAAAAAGTTGAACATTTTCATGAAAAGATTTCGGCTTCAAAAAAGTTGAAAATTTACATGAAAAGATTTCGACTTCAAAAAAGTTGAAAATTTTCATGACAAAAAAGTTGAAAATTTTCATGAACTATTTCGACTTCAAAAAAGTTGAAGATGTTCATGAAAAGATTTCGACTTCAAAAAAGTGGAAAATTTTCATGAAGTATTTCGGCTTCAAAAAAATGGAACATTTTCATGAAAAGATTTCGGCTTCAAAAAAGTTGAACATTTTCATGAAAAGATTTCTGCTTCAAAAAAGTTGAAAATTTTCATGAAAAGATTTTGGTTTCAAAAAGTTGAAAATTTTCATGAAAAGATTTCGGCTTCAAAAAAGTTGAACATTTTCATAAAAAGATTTCGGCTTCAAAAAAGTTGAACATTTTCATGAAAAGATTTCGGCTTTAAAAAAGTTGAAAATTTTCATGAAGTATTTCGGCTTCAAAAAAATGGAAAATTTTCATGAAAAGATTTCTGCTTCAAAAAAGTTGAACATTTTCATGAAAATATTTCGGCTTCAAAAAAGTCTAAAATTTTCATGAACTATTTCGGCATCAAAAAAGTTGAAAATTTTCATGAAAAAATTTAGGTTTCAAAAAGTTGAAAATTTTCATGAAAAGATTTCGGCTTCAAAAAAGTTAAACATTTTCATGAAAAGATTTCGGCTTCAAAAAAGTTAAACATTTTCATGAAGTATTTCGGCTTCAAAAAAATGTAACATTTTCATGAAAAGATTTCGGCTTCAAAAAAGTTGAACATTTTAATGAAAAGATTTCGACTTCAAAAAAGTCTAAGATTTTCATGAAAATATTTCGGCTTCAAAAAAGTTGAACATTTTCATGAAAAGATTTCTGCTTCAAAAAAGTTGAAAATTTACATGAAAAGATTTAGATTTCAAAAAAGTTGAAAATTTTCATGAAGTATTTCGGCTTCAAAAAAGTCTAAAATTTTCATGAACTATTTCGGCTTCAAAAAAGTCTAAAATTTTCATGAACTATTTCGGCTTCAAAAAAGTTGAAAATTTACATGAAAAGATTTCGACTTCAAAAATGTTGAATATTTTCATCAAGTATTTGGGCTTCAAAAAAGTCGAAGATTTTCAAGAAAATATTTCTGCTTCAAAAAAGTTGAAAATTTTCATGAAAAGATTTCGGCTTCAAAAAAGTTGAAAATTTTCATGAAAAGATTTCGGCTTCAAAAAAGTTGAACATTTTCATGAAAAGATTTCGGCTTCAAAAAAGTTGAAAATTTTCATGAAGTTTTTCGGCTTCAAAAAAATGTAACATTTTCATGAAAAGATTTCGGCTTCAAAAAAGTTGAACATTTTCATGAAAAGATTTCTGCTTCAAAAAAGTTGAAAATTTACATGAAAAGTTTTCGACTTCAAAAAAGTCTAAAATTTTCATGGAAGTATTTCGGCTTCAAAAAAATGGAACATTTTCATGAAAAGATTTCGGCTTCAAAAAAGTTGAACATTTTCAAGAAAAGATTTCTGCTTCAAAAAAGTTGACAATTTTCATGAAAAGATTTCGGCTTCAAAAAGTTGAAAATTTTCATGAAAAGATTTCGGCTTCAAAAAGTTGACCATTTTCATGAAAAGATTTCGGCTTCAAAAAAGTTTAAAATTTTCATGAAAAGATTTTAGTTTCAAAAAGTTGAAAATTTTCATGAAAAGATTTCGGCTTCAAAAAAGTTGAACATTTTCATGAAAAGATTTCTGCTTCAAAAAAGTTGAAAATTTTCATGAAAAGATTTTGGTTTCAAAAAGTTGAAAATTTTCATGAAAAGATTTCGGCTTCAAAAAAGTTGAACATTTTCATCAAAAGATTTCGGCTTCAAAAAAGTTGAAAATTTTCATGAAGTATTTCGGCTTCAAAAAAATCGAACATTTTCATGAAAAGATTTCGGCTTCAAAAAAGTTGAACATTTTCATGAAAAGATTTCTGCTTCAAAAAAGTTGAAAATTTACATGAAAAGATTTCAACTTCAAAAAAGTCTAAGATTTTCATGAAAAGATTTCTGCTTCAAAAAAGTTGAAAATTTTCATGAAAAGATTTCGGCTTCAAAAAAGTTGAACATTTTCATGAAAAGATTTTGGGTTCAAAAAAGTTGAATATTTTCATCAAGTATTTCGGCTTCAAAAAAGTCGAAGATTTTCAAGAAAAGATTTCGGCTTCAAAAAGGTTGAACATTTTCATGAAAAGATTTCTGCTTCAAAAAAGTTGAAAATTTTCATGAAAAGATTTCGGCTTCAAAAAAGTTGAACATTTTCATGAAGTATTTCGGCTTCAAAAAAATGGAACATTTTGATGAAAAGATTTCGGCTTCAAAAAACTTGAACATTTTGATGAAAAGATTTCGGCTTCAAAAAAGTTGAAAATTTTCATGAAGTATTTCGGCTTCAAAAAAATGGAACATTTTCATGAAAAGATTTCTGCTTCAAAAAAGTTGAAAATTTACATGAAAAGATTTCGACTCCAAAAAAGTCTAAGATTTTCATGAAAAGATTTCTGCTTCAAAAAAGTTGAAAATTTTCATGAAAAGATTTTGGCTTCAAAATGTTGAAAATTTTCATGAAAAGATCTCGGCTTCAAAAAAGTTGAACATTTTCATGAAAAGATTTCTGCTTCAAAAAAGTTGAAAATTTTCATGAAAAGATTTTGGTTTCAAAAAGTTGAAAATTTTCATGAAAAGATTTCGGCTTCAAAAAAGTTGAACATTTTCATGAAGTATTTCGGCTTCAAAAAAATGGAACATTTTGATGAAAAGATTTCGGCTTATAAAAAGTTGACCATTTTCATGAAAAGATTTCAGCTTCAAAAAAGTGGAAAATTTTCATGAAGTATTTCGGCTTCAAAAAAATGGAACATTTTCATGAAAAGATTTCGGCTTCAAAAAGTTGAAAATTTTCATGAAAAGATTTCGACTTCAAAAAGTTGACCATTTTCATGAAAAGATTTCTGCTTCAAAAAAGTTGAAAATTTACATGAAAAGATTTCGACTTCAAAAAAGTTGAAAATTTTCATGAAAAGATTTCGGCTTCAAAAAAGTTGAAAATTTTCATGAAGTATTTCGGCTTCAAAAAAATGGAACATTTTCATGAAAAGATTTCGGCTTCAAAAAAATGTAACATTTTCATGAAAAGATTTCGACTTCAAAAAAGTGGAAAATTTTCATGAAGTATTTCGGCTTCAAAAAAATGGAACATTTTCATGAAAAGATTTCGGCTTCAAAAAAGTTGAACATTCTCATGAAAAGTTTTCTGCTTCAAAAAAGTTGAAAATTTACATGAAAAGATTTGGACTTCAAAAAAGTTGAAAATTTTCATGAAGTATTTCGGCTTCAAAAAAATTGAACATTTTTATGAAAAGATTTCGGCTTCAAAAAGTTGAAAATTTTCATGAAAAGATTTCTGCTTCAAAAAAGTTGAAAATTTTCATGAAGTATTTCGGCTTCAAAAAAATGGAACATTTTCATGAAAAGATTTCGGCTTCAAAAAAGTTGAACATTTTCATGAAAAGATTTCTGCTTCAAAAAAGTTGAAAATTTACAAGAAAATATTTCGACTCCAAAAAAGTCTAAGATTTTCATGAAAAGATTTCTGCTTCAAAAAAGTTGAAAATTTTCATGAATAGATTTCGACTTCAAAAAAGTTTATTATTTTCATGAAAAGATTTCTGCTTCAAAAAAGTTAAAAAATTTTCATGAAAAGATTTTGGCTTCAAAATGTTGAAAATTTTCATGAAAAGATCTCGGCTTCAAAAAAGTTGAACATTTTCATGAAAAGATTTCTGCTTCAAAAAAGTTGAAAATTTTCATGAAAAGATTTTGGTTTCAAAAAGTTGAAAATTTTCATGAAAAGATTTCGGCTTCAAAAAAGTTGAACATTTTCATGAAGTATTTCGGCTTCAAAAAAATGGAACATTTTGATGAAAAGATTTCGGCTTCAAAAAACTTGAACATTTTGATGAAAAGATTTCGGCTTATAAAAAGTTGACCATTTTCATGAAAAGATTTCAGCTTCAAAAAAGTGGAAAATTTTCATGAAGTATTTCGGCTTCAAAAAAATGGAACATTTTCATGAAAAGATTTCGGCTTCAAAAAGTCTAAAATTTTCATGAAAAGATTTCGACTTCAAAAAGTTGACCATTTTCATGAAAAGATTTCTGCTTCAAAAAAGTTGAAAATTTACATGAAAAGATTTCGACTTCAAAAAAGTTGTAAATTTTCATGAAAAGATTTCGGCTTCAAAAAAGTTGAAAATTTTCATGAAGTATTTCGGCTTCAAAAAAATGGAACATTTTCATGAAAAGATTTCGGCTTCAAAAAAATGTAACATTTTCATGAAAAGATTTCGACTTCAAAAAAGTGGAAAATTTTCATGAAGTATTTCGGCTTCAAAAAAATGGAACATTTTCATGAAAAGATTTCGGCTTCAAAAAAGTTGAACATTCTCATGAAAAGTTTTCTGCTTCAAAAAAGTTGAAAATTTACATGAAAAGATTTGGACTTCAAAAAAGTTGAAAATTTTCATGAAGTATTTCGGCTTCAAAAAAATTGAACATTTTTATGAAAAGATTTCTGCTTCAAAAAAGTTGAAAATTTACATGAAAAGATTTCGACTTCAAAAAAGTTGAAAATTTTCATGAAAAGATTTCGGCTTCAAAAAAGTTGAAAATTTTCATGAAGTATTTCGGCTTCAAAAAAATGGAACATTTTCATGAAAAGATTTCGGCTTCAAAAAAATGTAACATTTTCATGAAAAGATTTCGACTTCAAAAAAGTGGAAAATTTTCATGAAGTATTTCGGCTTCAAAAAAATGGAACATTTTCATGAAAAGATTTCGGCTTCAAAAAAGTTGAACATTCTCATGAAAAGTTTTCTGCTTCAAAAAAGTTGAAAATTTACATGAAAAGATTTGGACTTCAAAAAAGTTGAAAATTTTCATGAAGTATTTCGGCTTCAAAAAAATTGAACATTTTTATGAAAAGATTTCGGCTTCAAAAAGTTGAAAATTTTCATGAAAAGATTTCTGCTTCAAAAAAGTTGAAAATTTTCATGAAGTATTTCGGCTTCAAAAAAATGGAACATTTTCATGAAAAGATTTCGGCTTCAAAAAAGTTGAACATTTTCATGAAAAGATTTCTGCTTCAAAAAAGTTGAAAATTTACAAGAAAATATTTCGACTCCAAAAAAGTCTAAGATTTTCATGAAAAGATTTCTGCTTCAAAAAAGTTGAAAATTTTCATGAATAGATTTCGACTTCAAAAAAGTTTATTATTTTCATGAAAAGATTTCTGCTTCAAAAAAGTTAAAAAATTTTCATGAAAAGATTTTGGCTTCAAAATGTTGAAAATTTTCATGAAAAGATCTCGGCTTCAAAAAAGTTGAACATTTTCATGAAAAGATTTCTGCTTCAAAAAAGTTGAAAATTTTCATGAAAAGATTTTGGTTTCAAAAAGTTGAAAATTTTCATGAAAAGATTTCGGCTTCAAAAAAGTTGAACATTTTCATGAAGTATTTCGGCTTCAAAAAAATGGAACATTTTGATGAAAAGATTTCGGCTTCAAAAAACTTGAACATTTTGATGAAAAGATTTCGGCTTATAAAAAGTTGACCATTTTCATGAAAAGATTTCAGCTTCAAAAAAGTGGAAAATTTTCATGAAGTATTTCGGCTTCAAAAAAATGGAACATTTTCATGAAAAGATTTCGGCTTCAAAAAAGTTGAACATTCTCATGAAAAGTTTTCTGCTTCAAAAAAGTTGAAAATTTACATGAAAAGATTTGGACTTCAAAAAAGTTGAAAATTTTCATGAAGTATTTCGGCTTCAAAAAAATTGAACATTTTTATGAAAAGATTTCGGCTTCAAAAAGTTGAAAATTTTCATGAAAAGATTTCTGCTTCAAAAAAGTTGAAAATTTTCATAAAGTATTTCGGCTTCAAAAAAATGGAACATTTTCATGAAAAGATTTCTGCTTCAAAAAAGTTGAACATTTTCATGAAAATATTTCGGCTTCAAAAAAGTCTAAAATTTTCATGAACTATTTCGGCATCAAAAAAGTTGAAAATTTTCATGAAAAGATTTAGGTTTCAAAAAGTTGAAAATTTTCATGAAAAGATTTCGAAATGGCTTCAAAAAAGTTGAACATTTTCATGAAATATTTCTGCTTCAAAAAAGTTGAAAATTTTCATGAAAAGATTTCGGTTTCAAAAAGTTGAAAATTTTCATGAAAAGATTTCGGCTTCAAAAAAGTTAAACATTTTCATGAAAAGATTTCGGCTTCAAAAAAGTTGAAAATTTACATGAAAAGATTTAGATTTCAAAAAAGTTGAAAATTTTCATGAAGTATTTCGGCTTCAAAAAAGTCTAAAATTTTCATGAACTATTTCGGCTTCAAAAAAGTCTAAAATTTTCATGAACTATTTCGGCTTCAAAAAAGTTGAAAATTTACATGAAAAGATTTCGACTTCAAAAATGTTGAATATTTTCATCAAGTATTTGGGCTTCAAAAAAGTCGAAGATTTTCAAGAAAATATTTCTGCTTCAAAAAAGTTGAAAATTTTCATGACAGGATTTTGGCTTCAAAAAAGTTGAAAATTTTCATGAAAAGATTTCGGCTTCAAAAAAGTTGAACATTTTCATGAAAAGATTTCGGCTTCAAAAAAGTTGAAAATTTTCATGAAGTTTTTCGGCTTCAAAAAAATGTAACATTTTCATGAAAAGATTTCGGCTTCAAAAAAGTTGAACATTTTCATGAAAAGATTTCTGCTTCAAAAAAGTTGAAAATTTTCATGAAAAGTTTTCGACTTCAAAAAAGTCTAAAATTTTCATGGAAGTATTTCGGCTTCAAAAAAATGGAACATTTTCATGAAAAGATTTCGGCTTCAAAAAAGTTGAACATTTTCAAGAAAAGATTTCTGCTTCAAAAAAGTTGACAATTTTCATGAAAAGATTTCGGCTTCAAAAAGTTGAAAATTTTCATGAAAAGATTTCGGCTTCAAAAAGTTGACCATTTTCATGAAAAGATTTCGGCTTCAAAAAAGTTTAAAATTTTCATGAAAAGATTTTAGTTTCAAAAAGTTGAAAATTTTCATGAAAAGATTTCGGCTTCAAAAAAGTTGAACATTTTCATGAAAAGATTTCTGCTTCAAAAAAGTTGAAAATTTTCATGAAAAGATTTTGGTTTCAAAAAGTTGAAAATTTTCATGAAAAGATTTCGGCTTCAAAAAAGTTGAACATTTTCATCAAAAGATTTCGGCTTCAAAAAAGTTGAAAATTTTCATGAAGTATTTCGGCTTCAAAAAAATGGAACATTTTCATGAAAAGATTTCGGCTTCAAAAAAGTTGAACATTTTCATGAAAAGATTTCTGCTTCAAAAAAGTTGAAAATTTACATGAAAAGATTTCAACTTCAAAAAAGTCTAAGATTTTCATGAAAAGATTTCTGCTTCAAAAAAGTTGAAAATTTTCATGAAAAGATTTCGGCTTCAAAAAAGTTGAACATTTTCATGAAAAGATTTCGGGTTCAAAAAAGTTGAATATTTTCATCAAGTATTCGGCTTCAAAAAAGTCGAAGATTTTCAAGAAAAGATTTCGGCTTCAAAAAGGTTGAACATTTTCATGAAAAGATTTCTGCTTCAAAAAAGTTGAAAATTTTCATGAAAAGATTTCGGCTTCAAAAAAGTTGAACATTTTCATGAAGTATTTCGGCTTCAAAAAAATGGAACATTTTGATGAAAAGATTTCGGCTTCAAAAAACTTGAACATTTTGATGAAAAGATTTCGGCTTCAAAAAAGTTGAAAATTTTCATGAAGTATTTCGGCTTCAAAAAAATGGAACATTTTCATGAAAAGATTTCTGCTTCAAAAAAGTTGAAAATTTACATGAAAAGATTTCGACTCCAAAAAAGTCTAAGATTTTCATGAAAAGATTTCTGCTTCAAAAAAGTTGAAAATTTTCATGAAAAGATTTCGGCTTCAAAAAGTTGAAAATTTTCATGAAAAGATTTCGACTTCAAAAAGTTGAAAATTTTCATGAATAGATTTCGACTTCAAAAAAGTTTATTATTTTCATGAAAAGATTTCTGCTTCAAAAAAGTTGAAAATTTTCATGAAAAGATTTTGGCTTCAAAATGTTGAAAATTTTCATGAAAAGATCTCGGCTTCAAAAAAGTTGAACATTTTCATGAAAAGATTTCTGCTTCAAAAAAGTTGAAAATTTTCATGAAAAGATTTTGGTTTCAAAAAGTTGAAAATTTTCATGAAAAGATTTCGGCTTCAAAAAAGTTGAACATTTTCATGAAGTATTTCGGCTTCAAAAAACTTGAACATTTTGATGAAAAGATTTCGGCTTATAAAAAGTTGACCATTTTCATGAAAAGATTTCAGCTTCAAAAAAGTGGAAAATTTTCATGAAGTATTTCGGCTTCAAAAAAATGGAACATTTTCATGAAAAGATTTCGGCTTCAAAAAGTTGAAAATTTTCATGAAAAGATTTCGACTTCAAAAAGTTGACCATTTTCATGAAAAGATTTCTGCTTCAAAAAAGTTGAAAATTTACATGAAAAGATTTCGACTTCAAAAAAGTTGAAAATTTTCATGAAAAGATTTCGGCTTCAAAAAAGTTGAAAATTTTCATGAAGTATTTCGGCTTCAAAAAAATGGAACATTTTCATGAAAAGATTTCGGCTTCAAAAAAGTGGAAAATTTTCATGAAGTATTTCGGCTTCAAAAAAATGGAACATTTTCATGAAAAGATTTCGGCTTCAAAAAAGTTGAACATTCTCATGAAAAGTTTTCTGCTTCAAAAAAGTTGAAAATTTACATGAAAAGATTTGGACTTCAAAAAAGTTGAAAATTTTCATGAAGTATTTCGGCTTCAAAAAAATTGAACATTTTTATGAAAAGATTTCGGCTTCAAAAAGTTGAAAATTTTCATGAAAAGATTTCTGCTTCAAAAAAGTTGAAAATTTTCATGAAGTATTTCGGCTTCAAAAAAATGGAACATTTTCATGAAAAGATTTCGGCTTCAAAAAAGTTGAACATTTTCATGAAAAGATTTCTGCTTCAAAAAAGTTGAAAATTTACAAGAAAATATTTCGACTCCAAAAAAGTCTAAGATTTTCATGAAAAGATTTCTGCTTCAAAAAAGTTGAAAATTTTCATGAATAGATTTCGACTTCAAAAAAGTTTATTATTTTCATGAAAAGATTTCTGCTTCAAAAAAGTTGAAAATTTTCATGAAAAGATTTTGGCTTCAAAATGTTGAAAATTTTCATGAAAAGATCTCGGCTTCAAAAAAGTTGAACATTTTCATGAAAAGATTTCGGCTTCAAAAAAGTTGAAAATTTTCATGAAAAGATTTTGGTTTCAAAAAGTTGAAAATTTTCATGAAAAGATTTCGGCTTCAAAAAAGTTGAACATTTTCATGAAGTATTTCGGCTTCAAAAAAATGGAACATTTTGATGAAAAGATTTCGGCTTCAAAAAACTTGAACATTTTGATGAAAAGATTTCGGCTTATAAAAAGTTGACCATTTTCATGAAAAGATTTCAGCTTCAAAAAAGTGGAAAATTTTCATGAAGTATTTCGGCTTCAAAAAAATGTAACATTTTCATGAAAAGATTTCGACTTCAAAAAAGTGGAAAATTTTCATGAAGTATTTCGGCTTCAAAAAAATGGAACATTTTCATGAAAAGATTTCGGCTTCAAAAAAGTTGAACATTCTCATGAAAAGTTTTCTGCTTCAAAAAAGTTGAAAATTTACATGAAAAGATTTGGACTTCAAAAAAGTTGAAAATTTTCATGAAGTATTTCGGCTTCAAAAAAATTGAACATTTTTATGAAAAGATTTCGGCTTCAAAAAGTTGAAAATTTTCATGAAAAGATTTCGACTTCAAAAAGTTGAAAATTTTCATGAAAAGATTTCGACTTCAAAAAGGTTGAACATTTTCATGAAAAGATTTCTGCTTCAAAAAAGTTGAAAATTTTCATGAAAAGATTTCGGCTTCAAAAAAGTTGAACATTTTCATGAAGTATTTCGGCTTCAAAAAAGTTGAACATTTTGATGAAAAGATTTCGGCTTCAAAAAAGTTGAAAATTTTCATGAAGTATTTCGGCTTCAAAAAAATGGAACATTTTCATGAAAAGATTTCGGCTTCAAAAAAGTTGAACATTTTCATGAAAAGATTTCTGCTTCAAAAAAGTTGAAAATTTACATGAAAAGATTTCGACTCCAAAAAAGTCTAAGATTTTCATGAAAAGATTTCTGCTTCAAAAAAGTTGAAAAATTACATGAAAAGATTTCGGCTGCAAAAAAGTCTAAAATTTTCATGAAAAGATTTATGCTTCAAAAAATTTGAACATTTTCATGAAAAGATTTCGGCTTCAAAAAGTTGAAAATTTTCATGAAAAGATTTCGGCTTCAAAAAACTTGACCATTTTCATGAAAAGATTTCGGCTTCAAAAAATTTGAACATTTTCATGAACTATTTCGACTTCAAAAAAGTCGAAGATTTTCATGAAAAGATTTCTGCTTCAAAAAAGTTGAAAATTTTCATGAAAAGATTTCGGCTGCAAAAAAGTCTAAAATTTTCATGAAAAGATTTATGCTTCAATATGCTTGGGTGTTGTTGTTGTTTTTTACACACTACCGAAAGAACAAGTACTATTTTGTAAGATTTGTGCTACCGCCTCGGAGCTACTTTGGGGGTTTTGACAATTTGCCACATTTCAATAATGGCAGCTGTGTTTGCACTTTGTTTTGTTAACATTTTATTATTTCTGTGAAATCCTACATTTATTGTGACTTGAACATTTTCATGAACAGATTTCGGCTTCAAAAAAGTTGAACATTTTCATGAAAAGATTTCTGCTTCAAAAAAGTTGAAAATTTTCATGAAGTATTTCGGCTTCAAAAAAATGTAACATTTTCATGAAAAGATTTAGGTTTCAAAAAAGTTGAAAATTTTCATGAAGTATTTCGGCTTCAAAAAAATGGAACATTTTCATGAAAAGATTTCTGCTTCAAAAAAGTTGAAAATTTTCATGAAAAGATTTCGGCTTCAAAAAAGTTGAACATTTTCATGAAGTATTTCGGCTTCAAAAAAATGGAACATTTTGATGAAAAGATTTCGGCTTCAAAAAACTTGAACATTTTGATGAAAAGATTTCGGCTTATAAAAAGTTGACCATTTTCATGAAAAGATTTCAGCTTCAAAAAAGTGGAAAATTTTCATGAAGTATTTCGGCTTCAAAAAAATGGAACATTTTCATGAAAAGATTTCGGCTTCAAAAAAGTTGAACATTCTCATGAAAAGTTTTCTGCTTCAAAAAAGTTGAAAATTTACATGAAAAGATTTGGACTTCAAAAAAGTTGAAAATTTTCATGAAGTATTTCGGCTTCAAAAAAATTGAACATTTTTATGAAAAGATTTCGGCTTCAAAAAGTTGAAAATTTTCATGAAAAGATTTCTGCTTCAAAAAAGTTGAAAATTTTCATAAAGTATTTCGGCTTCAAAAAAATGGAACATTTTCATGAAAAGATTTCTGCTTCAAAAAAGTTGAACATTTTCATGAAAATATTTCGGCTTCAAAAAAGTCTAAAATTTTCATGAACTATTTCGGCATCAAAAAAGTTGAAAATTTTCATGAAAAGATTTAGGTTTCAAAAAGTTGAAAATTTTCATGAAAAGATTTCGAAATGGCTTCAAAAAAGTTGAACATTTTCATGAAATATTTCTGCTTCAAAAAAGTTGAAAATTTTCATGAAAAGATTTCGGTTTCAAAAAGTTGAAAATTTTCATGAAAAGATTTCGGCTTCAAAAAAGTTAAACATTTTCATGAAAAGATTTCGGCTTCAAAAAAGTTGAAAATTTACATGAAAAGATTTAGATTTCAAAAAAGTTGAAAATTTTCATGAAGTATTTCGGCTTCAAAAAAGTCTAAAATTTTCATGAACTATTTCGGCTTCAAAAAAGTCTAAAATTTTCATGAACTATTTCGGCTTCAAAAAAGTTGAAAATTTACATGAAAAGATTTCGACTTCAAAAATGTTGAATATTTTCATCAAGTATTTGGGCTTCAAAAAAGTCGAAGATTTTCAAGAAAATATTTCTGCTTCAAAAAAGTTGAAAATTTTCATGACAGGATTTTGGCTTCAAAAAAGTTGAAAATTTTCATGAAAAGATTTCGGCTTCAAAAAAGTTGAACATTTTCATGAAAAGATTTCGGCTTCAAAAAAGTTGAAAATTTTCATGAAGTTTTTCGGCTTCAAAAAAATGTAACATTTTCATGAAAAGATTTCGGCTTCAAAAAAGTTGAACATTTTCATGAAAAGATTTCTGCTTCAAAAAAGTTGAAAATTTTCATGAAAAGTTTTCGACTTCAAAAAAGTCTAAAATTTTCATGGAAGTATTTCGGCTTCAAAAAAATGGAACATTTTCATGAAAAGATTTCGGCTTCAAAAAAGTTGAACATTTTCAAGAAAAGATTTCTGCTTCAAAAAAGTTGACAATTTTCATGAAAAGATTTCGGCTTCAAAAAGTTGAAAATTTTCATGAAAAGATTTCGGCTTCAAAAAGTTGACCATTTTCATGAAAAGATTTCGGCTTCAAAAAAGTTTAAAATTTTCATGAAAAGATTTTAGTTTCAAAAAGTTGAAAATTTTCATGAAAAGATTTCGGCTTCAAAAAAGTTGAACATTTTCATGAAAAGATTTCTGCTTCAAAAAAGTTGAAAATTTTCATGAAAAGATTTTGGTTTCAAAAAGTTGAAAATTTTCATGAAAAGATTTCGGCTTCAAAAAAGTTGAACATTTTCATCAAAAGATTTCGGCTTCAAAAAAGTTGAAAATTTTCATGAAGTATTTCGGCTTCAAAAAAATGGAACATTTTCATGAAAAGATTTCGGCTTCAAAAAAGTTGAACATTTTCATGAAAAGATTTCTGCTTCAAAAAAGTTGAAAATTTACATGAAAAGATTTCAACTTCAAAAAAGTCTAAGATTTTCATGAAAAGATTTCTGCTTCAAAAAAGTTGAAAATTTTCATGAAAAGATTTCGGCTTCAAAAAAGTTGAACATTTTCATGAAAAGATTTCGGGTTCAAAAAAGTTGAATATTTTCATCAAGTATTCGGCTTCAAAAAAGTCGAAGATTTTCAAGAAAAGATTTCGGCTTCAAAAAGGTTGAACATTTTCATGAAAAGATTTCTGCTTCAAAAAAGTTGAAAATTTTCATGAAAAGATTTCGGCTTCAAAAAAGTTGAACATTTTCATGAAGTATTTCGGCTTCAAAAAAATGGAACATTTTGATGAAAAGATTTCGGCTTCAAAAAACTTGAACATTTTGATGAAAAGATTTCGGCTTCAAAAAAGTTGAAAATTTTCATGAAGTATTTCGGCTTCAAAAAAATGGAACATTTTCATGAAAAGATTTCTGCTTCAAAAAAGTTGAAAATTTACATGAAAAGATTTCGACTCCAAAAAAGTCTAAGATTTTCATGAAAAGATTTCTGCTTCAAAAAAGTTGAAAATTTTCATGAAAAGATTTCGGCTTCAAAAAGTTGAAAATTTTCATGAAAAGATTTCGACTTCAAAAAGTTGAAAATTTTCATGAATAGATTTCGACTTCAAAAAAGTTTATTATTTTCATGAAAAGATTTCTGCTTCAAAAAAGTTGAAAATTTTCATGAAAAGATTTTGGCTTCAAAATGTTGAAAATTTTCATGAAAAGATCTCGGCTTCAAAAAAGTTGAACATTTTCATGAAAAGATTTCTGCTTCAAAAAAGTTGAAAATTTTCATGAAAAGATTTTGGTTTCAAAAAGTTGAAAATTTTCATGAAAAGATTTCGGCTTCAAAAAAGTTGAACATTTTCATGAAGTATTTCGGCTTCAAAAAACTTGAACATTTTGATGAAAAGATTTCGGCTTATAAAAAGTTGACCATTTTCATGAAAAGATTTCAGCTTCAAAAAAGTGGAAAATTTTCATGAAGTATTTCGGCTTCAAAAAAATGGAACATTTTCATGAAAAGATTTCGGCTTCAAAAAGTTGAAAATTTTCATGAAAAGATTTCGACTTCAAAAAGTTGACCATTTTCATGAAAAGATTTCTGCTTCAAAAAAGTTGAAAATTTACATGAAAAGATTTCGACTTCAAAAAAGTTGAAAATTTTCATGAAAAGATTTCGGCTTCAAAAAAGTTGAAAATTTTCATGAAGTATTTCGGCTTCAAAAAAATGGAACATTTTCATGAAAAGATTTCGGCTTCAAAAAAGTGGAAAATTTTCATGAAGTATTTCGGCTTCAAAAAAATGGAACATTTTCATGAAAAGATTTCGGCTTCAAAAAAGTTGAACATTCTCATGAAAAGTTTTCTGCTTCAAAAAAGTTGAAAATTTACATGAAAAGATTTGGACTTCAAAAAAGTTGAAAATTTTCATGAAGTATTTCGGCTTCAAAAAAATTGAACATTTTTATGAAAAGATTTCGGCTTCAAAAAGTTGAAAATTTTCATGAAAAGATTTCTGCTTCAAAAAAGTTGAAAATTTTCATGAAGTATTTCGGCTTCAAAAAAATGGAACATTTTCATGAAAAGATTTCGGCTTCAAAAAAGTTGAACATTTTCATGAAAAGATTTCTGCTTCAAAAAAGTTGAAAATTTACAAGAAAATATTTCGACTCCAAAAAAGTCTAAGATTTTCATGAAAAGATTTCTGCTTCAAAAAAGTTGAAAATTTTCATGAATAGATTTCGACTTCAAAAAAGTTTATTATTTTCATGAAAAGATTTCTGCTTCAAAAAAGTTGAAAATTTTCATGAAAAGATTTTGGCTTCAAAATGTTGAAAATTTTCATGAAAAGATCTCGGCTTCAAAAAAGTTGAACATTTTCATGAAAAGATTTCGGCTTCAAAAAAGTTGAAAATTTTCATGAAAAGATTTTGGTTTCAAAAAGTTGAAAATTTTCATGAAAAGATTTCGGCTTCAAAAAAGTTGAACATTTTCATGAAGTATTTCGGCTTCAAAAAAATGGAACATTTTGATGAAAAGATTTCGGCTTCAAAAAACTTGAACATTTTGATGAAAAGATTTCGGCTTATAAAAAGTTGACCATTTTCATGAAAAGATTTCAGCTTCAAAAAAGTGGAAAATTTTCATGAAGTATTTCGGCTTCAAAAAAATGTAACATTTTCATGAAAAGATTTCGACTTCAAAAAAGTGGAAAATTTTCATGAAGTATTTCGGCTTCAAAAAAATGGAACATTTTCATGAAAAGATTTCGGCTTCAAAAAAGTTGAACATTCTCATGAAAAGTTTTCTGCTTCAAAAAAGTTGAAAATTTACATGAAAAGATTTGGACTTCAAAAAAGTTGAAAATTTTCATGAAGTATTTCGGCTTCAAAAAAATTGAACATTTTTATGAAAAGATTTCGGCTTCAAAAAGTTGAAAATTTTCATGAAAAGATTTCGACTTCAAAAAGTTGAAAATTTTCATGAAAAGATTTCGACTTCAAAAAGGTTGAACATTTTCATGAAAAGATTTCTGCTTCAAAAAAGTTGAAAATTTTCATGAAAAGATTTCGGCTTCAAAAAAGTTGAACATTTTCATGAAGTATTTCGGCTTCAAAAAAGTTGAACATTTTGATGAAAAGATTTCGGCTTCAAAAAAGTTGAAAATTTTCATGAAGTATTTCGGCTTCAAAAAAATGGAACATTTTCATGAAAAGATTTCGGCTTCAAAAAAGTTGAACATTTTCATGAAAAGATTTCTGCTTCAAAAAAGTTGAAAATTTACATGAAAAGATTTCGACTCCAAAAAAGTCTAAGATTTTCATGAAAAGATTTCTGCTTCAAAAAAGTTGAAAAATTACATGAAAAGATTTCGGCTGCAAAAAAGTCTAAAATTTTCATGAAAAGATTTATGCTTCAAAAAATTTGAACATTTTCATGAAAAGATTTCGGCTTCAAAAAGTTGAAAATTTTCATGAAAAGATTTCGGCTTCAAAAAACTTGACCATTTTCATGAAAAGATTTCGGCTTCAAAAAATTTGAACATTTTCATGAACTATTTCGACTTCAAAAAAGTCGAAGATTTTCATGAAAAGATTTCTGCTTCAAAAAAGTTGAAAATTTTCATGAAAAGATTTCGGCTGCAAAAAAGTCTAAAATTTTCATGAAAAGATTTATGCTTCAATATGCTTGGGTGTTGTTGTTGTTTTTTACACACTACCGAAAGAACAAGTACTATTTTGTAAGATTTGTGCTACCGCCTCGGAGCTACTTTGGGGGTTTTGACAATTTGCCACATTTCAATAATGGCAGCTGTGTTTGCACTTTGTTTTGTTAACATTTTATTATTTCTGTGAAATCCTACATTTATTGTGACTTGAACATTTTCATGAACAGATTTCGGCTTCAAAAAAGTTGAACATTTTCATGAAAAGATTTCTGCTTCAAAAAAGTTGAAAATTTTCATGAAGTATTTCGGCTTCAAAAAAATGTAACATTTTCATGAAAAGATTTAGGTTTCAAAAAAGTTGAAAATTTTCATGAAGTATTTCGGCTTCAAAAAAATGGAACATTTTCATGAAAAGATTTCTGCTTCAAAAAAGTTGAAAATTTTCATGAAAAGATTTCGGCTTCAAAAAAGTTGAAAATTTTCATGAAAAGATTTCGGCTTCAAAAAAGTTGAAAATTTTCATGAAGTTTTTCGGCTTCAAAAAAATGTAACATTTTCATGAAAAGATTTCGGCTTCAAAAAAGTTGAAAATTTTCATGAAGTATTTCGGCTTCAAAAAAATGGAACATTTTCATGAAAAGATTTCTGCTTCAAAAAAGTTGAAAATTTTCATGAAAAGATTTCGTCTTCAAAAAGTTGAAAATTTTCATGAAAAGATTTCGGCTTCAAAAAGTTGACCATTATCATGAAAAGATTTCGGCTTCAAAAAAGTTGAAAATTTTCATGAAAAGATTTCGGTTTCAAAATGTTGAAAATTTTCATGAAAAGATCTCGGCTTCAAAAAAGTTGAAAATTTTCATGAAAAGATTTTGGCTTCAAAAAAGTTGAAAATTTTCATGAAAAGATTTTGGTTTCAAAAAGTTGAAAATTTTCATGAAAAGATTTCGGCTTCAAAAAAGTTGAACATATTCATCAAAAGATTTCGGCTTCAAAAAAGTTGAAAATTTTCATGAAGTATTTCGGCTTCAAAAAAATGGAACATTTTGATGAAAAGATTTCGGCTTCAAAAAAGTTGAACATTTTGATGAAAAGATTTCGGCTTCAAAAAAGTTGACCATTTTCATGAAAAGATTTCAGCTTCAAAAAAGTTGAAAATTTTCATGAAGTATTTCGGCTTCAAAAAAGTCTAAGATTTTCATGAAAAGATTTCTGCTTCAAAAAAGTTGAAAATTTTCATGAAAAGATTTCGGCTTCAAAAATTTGAAAATTTTCATGAAAAGATTTTGGTTTCAAAAAAGTTGAACATTTTCATGAAAAGATTTTGGTTTCAAAAAAGTTGAACATTTTCATGAAAAGATTTCGGCTTCAAAAAAGTTGAAAATTTTCATGAAGTATTTCGGTTTCAAAAAAATGGAACATTTTCATGAAAAGATTTCGGCTTCAAAAAAGTTGACCATTTTCATGAAAAGATTTCAGCTTCAAAAAAGATGAACATTTTCATGAAAAGATTTCGGCTTCAAAAAGTTGAAAATTTTCATGAAAAGATTTCGGCTTCAAAAAAGTTGAAAATTTACATGAAAAGATTTTGAATTCAAAAAAGTCTACGATTTTCATGAAAAGATTTCTGCTTCAAAAAAGTTGAAAACTTTCATGAAAAGATTTCTGCTTCAAAAAGTTGAAAATTTTCATGAAAAGATTTTGGTTTCAAAAAAGTTGAACATTTTCATGAAAAGATTTCTGCTTCAAAAAAGTTGAAAATTTTCATGAAGTATTTCGGCTTCAAAAAAATGGAACATTTTCATGAAAAGATTTCTGCTTCAAAAAAGTTGAAAATTTACATGAAAAGATTTCGACTTCAAAAAAGTTGAAAATTTTCATGAAGTATTTCGGCTTCAAAAAAATGGAACATTTTCATGAAAAGATTTCTGCTTCAAAAAAGTTGAAAATTTTGATGAAAAGATTTCGGCTTCAAAAAAGTTGAAAATTTTCATGAAGTTTTTCGGCTTCAAAAAAATGTAACATTTTCATGAAAAGATTTCGGCTTCAAAAAAGTTGAAAATTTTCATGAAGTATTTAGGCTTCAAAAAAATGGAACATTTTCATGAAAAGATTTCTGCTTCAAAAAAATGGAACATTTTCATGAAAAGATTTCTGCTTCAAAAAAGTTGAAAATTTTCATGAAAAGATTTCGTCTTCAAAAAGTTGAAAATTTTCATGAAAAGATTTCGGCTTCAAAAAGTTGACCATTTTCATGAAAAGATTTCGGCTTCAAAAAAGTTGAAAATTTTCATGAAAAGATTTCGGTTTCAAAATGTTGAAAATTTTCATGAAAAGATCTCGGCTTCAAAAAAGTTGAAAATTTTCATGAAAAGATTTTGGCTTCAAAAAAGTTGAAAATTTTCATGAAAAGATTTTGGTTTCAAAAAGTTGAAAATTTTCATGAAAAGATTTCGGCTTCAAAAAAGTTGAACATATTCATGAAAAGATTTCGGCTTCAAAAAAGTTGAAAATTTTCATGAAGTATTTCGGCTTCAAAAAAATGGAACATTTTGATGAAAAGATTTCGGCTTCAAAAAAGTTGAACATTTTGATGAAAAGATTTCGGCTTCAAAAAAGTTGACCATTTTCATGAAAAGATTTCAGCTTCAAAAAAGTTGAAAATTTTCATGAACAGATTTCGGCTTCAAAAAAGTTGACCATTTTCATGAAAAGATTTCGGCTTCAAAAAGTTGAAAATTTTCATGAAAAGAATCCGGCTTCAAAAAAGTTGAACATTTTCATGAAAAGATTTCTGCTTCAAAAAAGTTGAAAATTTACATGAAAAGATTTCTGCTTCAAAAAAGTTGAAAATTTACGTGAAAAGATTTCGACTTCAAAAAAGTCTAAGATTTTCATGAAAAGATTTCTGCTTCAAAAAGTTGAAAATTTTCATGAAAAGATTTCGGCTTCAAAAAGTTGAAAATTTTCATCAATTATTTCGGCTTCAAAAAAGTCTAAGATTTTCATGAAAAGATTTCTGCTTCAAAAAAGTTGAAAATTTTCATGAAAAGATTTCGGCTTCAAAAAGTTGAACATTTTCATGAAAAGATTTTGGTTTCAAAAAAGTTTAACATTTTCATGAAAAGATTTTGGTTTCAAAAAAGTTGAACATTTTCATGAAAAGATTTCGGCTTCAAAAAAGTTTAACATTTTCATGAAGTATTTCGGTTTCAAAAAAATGGAACATTTTCATGAAAAGATTTCAGCTTCAAAAAGGTTGAAAACTTTCATGAACTATTTCGACTTCAAAAAAGTCCAAGATTTTCATGAAAAGATTTCGGCTTCAAAAAAGTTGAACATTTTCATGAAGTATTTCGGCTTCAAAAAAGTTGAAAATTTTCATGAAAAGATTTCTACTTCAAAAAGTTGAAAATTTTCATGAAAAGATTTCGGCTTCAAAAAAGTCTAAGATTTTCATGAAAAGATTTTGGTTTCAAAAAGTTGAAAATTTTCATGAAAAGATTTCGGGTTCAAAAAAGTTGAAAATTTTCATGAACTATTTCGGCATCAAAAAAGTTGAAAATTTTCATGAAAAGATTTATGTTTCAAAAAAGTTGAAAATTTTCACGAAGTATTTCGGCTTCAAAAAAGTCTAAGATTTTCATGAAAAGATTTCTGCTTCAAAAAAGTTGAAAATTTTCATGAAAAGATTTCGGCTTCAAAAATTTGAACATTTTCATGAAAAGATTTTGGTTTCAAAAAAGTTGAACATTTTCATGAAAAGATTTTGGTTTCAAAAAAGTTGAACATTTTCATGAAAAGATTTCGGCTTCAAAAAAGTTGACCATTTTCATGAAAAGATTTCAGCTTCAAAAAAGTTGAAAATTTTCATGAAAAGATTTCGGCTTCAAAAAGTTGAAAATTTTCATGAAAAGATTTCGGCTTCAAAAAAGTTGAAAATTTACATGAAAAGATTTCGACTTCAAAAAAGTCTAAGATTTTCATGAAAAGATTTTGGTTTCAAAAAGTTGAAAATTTTCATGAAAAGATTTCGGGTTCAAAAAAGTTGAAAATTTTCATGAAGTATTTCGGCTTCAAAAAAGTCTAAGATTTTCATGAAAAGATTTCTGCTTCAAAAAAGTTGAAAATTTTCATGAAAAGATTTCGGCTTCAAAAATTTGAAAATTTTCATGAAAAGATTTTGGTTTCAAAAAAGTTGAACATTTTCATGAAAAGATTTTGGTTTCAAAAAAGTTGAACATTTTCATGAAAAGATTTCGGCTTCAAAAAGTTGAAAATTTTCATGAAAAGATTTCGGCTTCAAAAAAGTTGAAAATTTACATGAAAAGATTTTGACTTCAAAAAAGTCTACGATTTTCATGAAAAGATTTCTGCTTCAAAAAAGTTGAAAATTTTCATGAAAAGATTTCTGCTTCAAAAAGTTGAAAATTTTCATGAAAAGATTTCGGCTTCAAAAAAGTTGAAAATTTACATGAAAAGATTTTGACTTCAAAAAAGTCTACGATTTTCATGAAAAGATTTCTGCTTCAAAAAAGTTGAACATTTTCATGAAAAGATTTCTGCTTCAAAAAAGTTGAAAATTTTCATGAAGTATTTCGGCTTCAAAAAAATGGAACATTTTCATGAAAAGATTTCTGCTTCAAAAAAGTTGAAAATTTACATGAAAAGATTTCGACTTCAAAAAAGTTGAAAATTTTCATGAAGTATTTCGGCTTCAAAAAAATGGAACATTTTCATGAAAAGATTTCTGCTTCAAAAAAGTTGAAAATTTTCATGAAAAGATTTCGGCTTCAAAAAAGTTGAAAATTTTCATGAAGTTTTTCGGCTTCAAAAAAATGTAACATTTTCATGAAAAGATTTCGGCTTCAAAAAAGTTGAAAATTTTCATGAAGTATTTCGGCTTCAAAAAAATGGAACATTTTCATGAAAAGATTTCTGCTTCAAAAAAGTTGAAAATTTTCATGAAAAGATTTCGTCTTCAAAAAGTTGAAAATTTTCATGAAAAGATTTCGGCTTCAAAAAGTTGACCATTTTCATGAAAAGATTTCGGCTTCAAAAAAGTTGAAAATTTTCATGAAAAGATTTCGGTTTCAAAATGTTGAATATTTTCATGAAAAGATCTCGGCTTCAAAAAAGTTGAAAATTTTCATGAAAAGATTTCGGCTTCAAAAAAGTTGAAAATTTTCATGAAAAGATTTTGGTTTCAAAAAGTTGAAAATTTTCATGAAAAGATTTCGGCTTCAAAAAAGTTGAACATATTCATCAAAAGATTTCGGCTTCAAAAAAGTTGAAAATTTTCATGAATTATTTCGGCTTCAAAAAAATGGAACATTTTGATGAAAAGATTTCGGCTTCAAAAAAGTTGAACATTTTGATGAAAAGATTTCTGCTTCAAAAAAGTTGACCATTTTCATGAAAAGATTTCAGCTTCAAAAAAGTTGAAAATTTTCATGAAGTATTTCGGCTTCAAAAAAATGGAACATTTTCATGAAAAGATTTCGGCTTCAAAAAGTTGAAAATTTTCATGAAAAGACTTCGACTTCAAAAAGTTGAAAATTTTCATGAAAAGATTTCGACTTCAAAAAAGTTTAAGATTTTCATGAAAAGATTTCTGCTTCAAAAAAGTTGAAAATTTTCATGAAAAGATTTCGGCTTCAAAAAGTTGAAAATTTTCATGAAAAGATTTCGGCTTCAAAAAGTTGACCATTTTCATGAAAAGATTTCGGCTTCAAAAAAGTTTAAAATTTTCATGAACTATTTCGGCATCAAAAAAGTTGAACATTTTCATGACAGGATTTTGGCTTCAAAAAAGTTGAAAATTTACATGAAAAGATTTCGGCTTCAAAAAGTTGACCATTTTCATGAAAAGATTTCGGCTTCAAAAATGTTGAATATTTTCATCAAGTATTTCGGCTTCAAAAAAGTTGAACATTTTCATGACAGGATTTTGGCTTCAAAAAAGTTGAAAATTTACATGAAAAGATTTCGGCTTCAAAAAGTTGACCATTTTCATGAAAAGATTTCGGCTTCAAAAATGTTGAATATTTTCATCAAGTATTTCGGCTTCAAAAAAGTTGAACATTTTCATGACAGGATTTTGGCTTCAAAAAAGTTGAAAATTTTCATGAAAAGATTTCGGCTTCAAAAAAGTTGAAAATTTTCATGAAAAGATTTCGGCTTCAAAAAGTTGAAAATTTTCATGAAAAGATTTCGGCTTCAAAAAAGTTGAAAATTTACATGAAAAGATTTTGACTTCAAAAAAGTCTACGATTTTCATGAAAAGATTTCTGCTTCAAAAAAGTTGAAAATTTTCATGAAAAGATTTCTGCTTCAAAAAGTTGAAAATTTTCATGAAAAGATTTTGGTTTCAAAAAAGTTGAACATTTTCATGAAAAGATTTCTGCTTCAAAAAAGTTGAAAATTTTCATGAAGTATTTCGGCTTCAAAAAAATGGAACATTTTCATGAAAAGATTTCTGCTTCAAAAAAGTTGAAAATTTACATGAAAAGATTTCGACTTCAATAAAGTTGAAAATTTTCATGAAGTATTTCGGCTTCAAAAAAATGGAACATTTTCATGAAAAGATTTCTGCTTCAAAAAAGTTGAAAATTTTCATGAAAAGATTTCGGCTTCAAAAAAGTTGAAAATTTTCATGAAGTTTTTCGGCTTCAAAAAAATGTAACATTTTCATGAAAAGATTTCGGCTTCAAAAAAGTTGAAAATTTTCATGAAGTATTTCGGCTTCAAAAAAATGGAACATTTTCATGAAAAGATTTTGGTTTCAAAAAGTTGAACATATTCATCAAAAGATTTCGGCATCAAAAAAGTTGAAAATTTTCATGAAGTATTTCGGCTTCAAAAAAATGGAACATTTTGATGAAAAGATTTCGGCTTCAAAAAAGTTGAACATTTTGATGAAAAGATTTCGGCTTCAAAAAAGTTGACCATTTTCATGAAAAGATTTCAGCTTCAAAAAAGTTGAAAATTTTCATGAAGTATTTCGGCTTCAAAAAAATGGAACATTTTCACGAAAAGATTTCGGCTTCAAAAAGTTGAAAATTTTCATGAAAAGATTTCGACTTCAAAAAGTTGAAAATTTTCATGAAAAGATTTCAACTTCAAAAAAGTTTAAGATTTTCATGAAAAGATTTCTGCTTCAAAAAAGTTGAAAATTTTCATGAAAAGATTTCGGCTTCAAAAAGTTGAAAATTTTCATGAAAAGATTTCGGCTTCAAAAAGTTGACCATTTTCATGAAAAGATTTCGGCTTCAAAAAAGTTTAAAATTTTCATGAACTATTTCGGCATCAAAAAAGTTGAAAATTTTCATGAAGTATTTCGGCTTCAAAAAAGTTGAAAATTTTCATGAAAAGATTTCGACTTCAAAAAAGTTGAAAATTTTCATGAAAAGATTTAGACTCAAAAAAATGTTGAATATTTTCATCAAGTATTTTGGCTTCAAAAAAGTTGAACATTTTCATGACAGGATTTTGGCTTCAAAAAATTTGAAAATTTACATGATAAGATTTCGACTTCAAAAAAGTCTAAGATTTTCATGAAAAGATTTCGGCTTCAAAAAAGTTGAAAATTTTCATGAAAAGATTTTGGTTTCAAAAAGTTGAAAATTTTCATGAAAAGATTTCGGCTTCAAAAAAGTTGAACATTTTCATGAAAAGATTTCAGCTTCAAAAAAGTTGAAAATTTTAATGAAGTATTTCGGCTTCAAAAAAGTCTAAAATTTTCATGAAAAGATTTCTGCTTCAAAAAAGTTGAAAATTCTCATGAAAAGATTTTGGTTTCAAAAAGTTGAAAATTTTCATGAAAAGATTTCTGCTTCAAAAAAGTTGAAAATTTTCATGAAAAGATTTTGGTTTCAAAAAGTTGAAAATTTTCATGAAAAGATTTCGGCTTCAAAAAAGTTGAAAATTTACATGAAAAGATTTCGACTTCAAAAAAGTTGAAAATTTACATGAAAAGATATCGGCTTCAAAAAAGTTGAAAATTTTCATGAAGTATTTTGGCTTCAAAAAAATGTAACATTTTCATGAAAAGATTTCGGCTTCAAAAAAGTTGAATATTTTCATGAAAAGATATCGGCTTCAAAAAAGTTGAACATTTTCATGAAAAGATTTAGACTTCAAAAAAGTTGAATATTTTCATCAACTATTTCGGCTTCAAAAAAGTCGAAGATTTTCATGAAAAGATTTCTGCTTCAAAAAAGTTGAAAATTTTCATGACAGGATTTTTCCTTCAAAAAAGTTGAAAATTTTCATGAAAAGATTTCGGCTTCAAAAAAGTTGAAAATTTTCATGAAAAGATTTCGGCTTCAAAAAAGTTGAAAATTTTCATGAAGTATTTCGGCTTCAAAAAAATGGAACATTTTCATGAAAAGATTTCGGCTTCAAAAAAGTTGAACATTTTCATGAAAAGATTTCTGCTTCAAAAAAGTTGAAAATTTACATGAAAAGATTTCGGCTTCAAAAAAGTTGAAAATTTTCATGAAAAGATTTTGGTTACAAAAAGTTGAAAATTTTCATGAAGTATTTCAGGTTCAAAAAAATGGAACATTTTCATGAAAAGATTTCGGCTTCAAAAAAGTTGAAAATTTTCATGAAAAGATTTCGGTTTCAAAAAGTTGAAAATTTTCATGAAAAGATCTCGGCTTCAAAAAAGTTGAACATTTTCATGAAGTATTTCGGCTTCAAAAAAATGGAACATTTTCATTAAAAGATTTCGGCTTCAAAAAAGTTGAACATTTTCATGAAAAGATTTCTGCTTCAAAAAAGTTGAAAATTTACATGAAAAGATTTCGACTTCAAAAAAGTCTAAGATTTTCATGAAAAGATTTCAGCTTCAAAAAAGTTGAAAATTTTCATGAAAAGATTTCGGCTTCAAAAAGTTGAAAATTTTCATGAAAAGATTTCGGCTTCAAAAAAGTTGACCATTTTCATGAAAAGATTTCGGCTTCAAAAAGGTTGAAAACTTTCATGAACTATTTCGGCTTCAAAAAAGTTGAACATTTTCATGAAGTATTTCGGTTTCAAAAAAATGGAACATTTTCATGAAAAGATTTCGGCTTAAAAAAAGTTGACCATTTTCATGAAAAGAGTTCAGCTTCAAAAAAGTTGAAAATTTTCATGAAAAGATTTCGGTTTCAAAAAGTTGAAAATTTTCATGAAAAGATTTCGGGTTCAAAAAAGTTGAAAATTTTCATGAACTATTTCGGCATCAAAAAAGTTGAAAATTTTCATAAAAGGTTTAGGTTTCAAAAAAGTTGAAAATTTTCTTGAAGTATTTCGGCTTCAAAAAAGTCTAAAATTTTCATGAACTATTTCGGCTTCAAAAAAGTTGAAAATTTTCATGAAAAGATTTCTGCTTCAAAAAAGTTGAACATTTTCATGAAAAGATTTCGGCTTCAAATAAGTTGAAAATTTTCATGAAAAGATTTAGACTTCAAAAAAGTTGAACATTTTCATGAAAAGATTTCGGTTTCAAAAAAGTTGAACATTTTCATGAAAAGATTTCGGCTTCAAAAAAGTTGAAAATTATCATGAAGTATTTCGGCTTCAAAAAAATGGAACATTTTCATGAAAAGATTTCGGCTTCAAAAAACTTGAACATTTTCATGAAAAGATTTCGGCTTCAAAAAAGTTGAACATTTTCATGAAAAGATTTCTGCTTCAAAAATTTGAAAATTTTCATGAAGTATTTCGGCTTTAAAAAAGTCTAAAATTTTCATGAAAAGATTTGGGCTTCAAAAAAGTTTAAAATTTACATGAAAAGATTTCGACTTCAAAAAAGTCTAAGATTTTCATGAAAAGATTTCTGCTTCAATAAAGTTGAACATTTTCATGAAAAGATTTTGGTTTCAAAAAAGTTGAACATTTTCATGAAAAGATTTCGGCTTCAAAAAAGTTGAAAATTTTCATGAAGTATTTCGGTTTCAAAAAAATGGAACATTTTCATGAAAAGATTTCGGCTTCAAAAAAGTTGACCATTTTCATGAACTATTTCGGCTTCAAAAAAGTTGAAAATTTTCATGAAAAGATTTCTGCTTCAAAAAAGTTGAACATTTTCATGAAAAGATTTCGGCTTCAAATAAGTTGAAAATTTTCATGAAAAGATTTAGACTTCAAAAAAGTTGAACATTTTCATGAAAAGATTTCGGTTTCAAAAAAGTTGAACATTTTCATGAAAAGATTTCGGCTTCAAAAAAGTTGAAAATTATCATGAAGTATTTCGGCTTCAAAAAAATGGAACATTTTCATGAAAAGATTTCGGCTTCAAAAAACTTGAACATTTTCATGAAAAGATTTCGGCTTCAAAAAAGTTGAACATTTTCATGAAAAGATTTCTGCTTCAAAAATTTGAAAATTTTCATGAAGTATTTCGGCTTTAAAAAAGTCTAAAATTTTCATGAAAAGATTTGGGCTTCAAAAAAGTTTAAAATTTACATGAAAAGATTTCGACTTCAAAAAAGTCTAAGATTTTCATGAAAAGATTTCTGCTTCAATAAAGTTGAACATTTTCATGAAAAGATTTTGGTTTCAAAAAAGTTGAACATTTTCATGAAAAGATTTCGGCTTCAAAAAAGTTGAAAATTTTCATGAAGTATTTCGGTTTCAAAAAAATGGAACATTTTCATGAAAAGATTTCGGCTTCAAAAAAGTTGACCATTTTCATGAAAAGATTTCAGCTTCAAAAAAGTGGAACATTTTCATGAAAAGATTTCGGCTTCAAAAAGTTGAAAATTTTCATGAAAAGATTTCGGCTTCAAAAAAGTTGAAAATTTACATGAAAAGATTTTGACTTCAAAAAAGTCTACGATTTTCATGAAAAGATTTCTGCTTCAAAAAAGTTGAAAATTTTCATGAAAAGATTTCTGCTTCAAAAAGTTGAAAATTTTCATGAAAAGATTTTGGTTTCAAAAAAGTTGAACATTTTCATGAAAAGATTTCTGCTTCAAAAAAGTTGAAAATTTTCATGAAGTATTTCGGCTTCAAAAAAGTCGAAGATTTTCATGAAAAGATTTCTGCTTCAAAAAAGTTGAAAATTTACATGAAAAGATTTCGACTTCAAAAAAGTTGAAAATTTTCATGAAGTATTTCGGCTTCAAAAAAATGGAACATTTTCATGAAAAGATTTCTGCTTCAAAAAAGTTGAAAATTTACATGAAAAGATTTCTGCTTCAAAAAAGTTGAAAATTTACGTGAAAAGATTTCGACTTCAAAAAAGTCTAAGATTTTCATGAAAAGATTTCTGCTTCAAAAAAGTTGACCATTTTCATGAAAAGATTTCGGCTTCAAAAAAGTTGAAAATTTTCATGAACAGATTTCGGCTTCAAAAAAGTTGAACATTTTCATGAAAAGATTTCGGCTTCAAAAAGTTGAAAATTTTCATGAAAAGATTTCGGCTTCAAAAAAGTTGAACATTTTCATGAAAAGATTTCGGCTTCAAAAAAGTTGAACATTTTCATGAAAAGATTTTGGTTTCAAAAAAGTTGAAAATTTTCATGAAAAGATTTTGGTTTCAAAAAAGTTGAACATTTTCATGAAAAGATTTCGGCTTCAAAAAAGTTTAACATTTTCATGAAGTATTTCGGTTTCAAAAAAATGGAACATTTTCATGAAAAGATTTCAGCTTCAAAAAAGTTGAAAAATTTTCATGAAAAGATTTCGGCTTCAAAAAGTTGAAAATTTTCATGAAAAGTTTTCGGCTTCAAAAAAGTTGAAAATTTTCATGAAAAGATTTCAGCTTCAAAAAGGTTGAAAACTTTCATGAACTATTTCGACTTCAAAAAAGTCCAAGATTTTCATGAAAAGATTTCGGCTTCAAAAAAGTTGAACATTTTCATGAAGTATTTCGGCTTCAAAAAAGTTGAAAATTTTCATGAAAAGATTTCTACTTCAAAAAGTTGAAAATTTTCATGAAAAGATTTCGGCTTCAAAAAAGTCTAAGATTTTCATGAAAAGATTTTGGTTTCAAAAAGTTGAAAATTTTCATGAAAAGATTTCGGGTTCAAAAAAGTTGAAAATTTTCATGAACTATTTCGGCATCAAAAAAGTTGAAAATTTTCATGAAAAGATTTATGTTTCAAAAAAGTTGAAAATTTTCATGAAGTATTTCGGCTTCAAAAAAGTCTAAGATTTTCATGAAAAGATTTCTGCTTCAAAAAAGTTGAAAATTTTCATGAAAAGATTTCGGCTTCAAAAATTTGAAAATTTTCATGAAAAGATTTTGGTTTCAAAAAAGTTGAACATTTTCATGAAAAGATTTTGGTTTCAAAAAAGTTGAACATTTTCATGAAAAGATTTCGGCTTCAAAAAAGTTGACCATTTTCATGAAAAGATTTCAGCTTCAAAAAAGTTGAAAATTTTCATGAAAAGATTTCGGCTTCAAAAAGTTGAAAATTTTCATGAAAAGATTTCGGCTTCAAAAAAGTTGAAAATTTACATGAAAAGATTTCGACTTCAAAAAAGTCTAAGATTTTCATGAAAAGATTTTGGTTTCAAAAAGTTGAAAATTTTCATGAAAAGATTTCGGGTTCAAAAAAGTTGAAAATTTTCATGAACTATTTCGGCATCAAAAAAGTTGAAAATTTTCATGAAAAGATTTATGTTTCAAAAAAGTTGAAAATTTTCATGAAGTATTTCGGCTTCAAAAAAGTCTAAGATTTTCATGAAAAGATTTCTGCTTCAAAAAAGTTGAAAATTTTCATGAAAAGATTTCGGCTTCAAAAATTTGAAAATTTTCATGAAGTATTTCGGTTTCAAAAAAATGGAACATTTTCATGAAAAGATTTCGGCTTCAAAAAAGTTGACCATTTTCATGAAAAGATTTCAGCTTCAAAAAAGATGAACATTTTCATGAAAAGATTTCGGCTTCAAAAAGTCTAAAATTTTCATGAAAAGATTTATGCTTCAAAAAAGTTGAAAATTTACATGAAAAGATTTTGACTTCAAAAAAGTCTACGATTTTCATGAAAAGATTTCTGCTTCAAAAAAGTTGAAAATTTTCATGAAAAGATTTCTGCTTCAAAAAGTTGAAAATTTTCATGAAAAGATTTTGGTTTCAAAAAAGTTGAACATTTTCATGAAAAGATTTCTGCTTCAAAAAAGTTGAAAATTTTCATGAAGTATTTCGGCTTCAAAAAAATGGAACATTTTCATGAAAAGATTTCTGCTTCAAAAAAGTTGAAAATTTACATGAAAAGATTTCGACTTCAAAAAAGTTGAAAATTTTCATGAAGTATTTCGGCTTCAAAAAAATGGAACATTTTCATGAAAAGATTTCTGCTTCAAAAAAGTTGAAAATTTTCATGAAAAGATTTCGGCTTCAAAAAAGTTGAAAATTTTCATGAAGTTTTTCGGCTTCAAAAAAATGTAACATTTTCATGAAAAGATTTCGGCTTCAAAAAAGTTGAAAATTTTCATGAAGTATTTCGGCTTCAAAAAAATGGAACATTTTCATGAAAAGATTTCGGCTTCAAAAAAGTTGAAAATTTTCATGAAAAGATTTCCTCTTCAAAAAGTTGAAAATTTTCATGAAAAGATTTCGGCTTCAAAAAGTTGACCATTTTCATGAAAAGATTTCGGCTTCAAAAAAGTTGAAAATTTTCATGAAAAGATTTCGGTTTCAAAATGTTGAAAATTTTCATGAAAAGATCTCGGCTTCAAAAAAGTTGAAAATTTTCATGAAAAGATTTTGGCTTCAAAAAAGTTGAAAATTTTCATGAAAAGATTTTGGTTTCAAAAAGTTGAAAATTTTCATGAAAAGATTTCGGCTTCAAAAAAGTTGAACATATTCATCAAAAGATTTCGGCTTCAAAAAAGTTGAAAATTTTCATGAAGTATTTCGGCTTCAAAAAAATGGAACATTTTGATGAAAAGATTTCGGCTTCAAAAAAGTTGAACATTTTGATGAAAAGATTTCGGCTTCAAAAAAGTTGACCATTTTCATGAAAAGATTTCAGCTTCAAAAAAGTTGAAAATTTTCATGAAGTATTTCGGCTTCAAAAAAATTGAACATTTTCATGAAAAGATTTCGGCTTCAAAAAGTTGAAAATTTTCATGAAAAGATTTCGACTTCAAAAAGTTGAAAATTTTCATGAAAAGATTTCGACTTCAAAAAAGTTTAAGATTTTCATGAAAAGATTTCTGCTTCAAAAAAGTTGAAAATTTTCATGAAAAGATTTCGGCTTCAAAAAGTTGAAAATTTTCATGAAAAGATTTCGGCTTCAAAAAGTTGACCATTTTCATGAAAAGATTTCGGCTTCAAAAAAGTTTAAAATTTTCATGAACTATTTCGGCATCAAAAAAGTTGAAAATTTTCATGAAGTATTTCGGCTTCAAAAAAGTTGAAAATTTTCATGAAAAGATTTCGACTTCAAAAAAGTTGAAAATTTTCATGAAAAGATTTAGACTCTAAAAAATGTTGAATATTTTCATCAAGTATTTCGGCTTCAAAAAAGTTGAACATTTTCATGACAGGATTTTGGCTTCAAAAAAGTTGAAAATTTACATGAAAAGATTTCGACTTCAAAAAAGTCTAAGATTTTCATGAAAAGATTTCTGCTTCAAAAAAGTTGAAAATTTTCATGAAAAGATTTCGGCTTCAAAAAAGTTGAAAATTTTCATGAAAAGATTTTGGTTGCAAAAACGTTGAACATTTTCATGAAAAGATTTCGGCTTCAAAAAAGTTGAACATTTTCATGAAAAGATTTCTGCTTCAAAAAAGTTGAAAATTTACATGAAAAGATGTCGACTTCAAAAAAGTCTAAGATTTTCATGAAAAGATTTCGGCTTCAAAAAAGTTGAAAATTTTCATGAAAAGATTTAGACTTCAAAAAAGTTGAATATTTTCATCAAGTATTTCGGCTTCAAAAAAGTCGAAGATTTTCATGAAAAGATTTCTGCTTCAAAAAAGTTGAAAATTTTCATGAAAAGATTTTGGTTTCAAAAAGTTGAAAATTTTCATGAAAAGATTTCGGCTTCAAAAAAGTTGAACATTTTCATGAAAAGATTTCAGCTTCAAAAAAGTTGAAAATTTTAATGAAGTATTTCGGCTTCAAAAAAGTCTAAAATTTTCATGAAAAGATTTCTGCTTCAAAAAAGTTGAAAATTCTCATGAAAAGATTTTGGTTTCAAAAAGTTGAAAATTTTCATGAAAAGATTTCTGCTTCAAAAAAGTTGAAAATTTTCATGAAAAGATTTTGGTTTCAAAAAGTTGAAAATTTTCATGAAAAGATTTCGGTTTCAAAAAGTTGAAAATTTTCATGAAAAGATCTCGTCTTCAAAAAAGTTGAATATTTTCATGAAAAGATATCGGCTTCCAAAAAGTTGAAAATCTTCATGAAAAGATTTCTGCTTTAAAAAAGTTGAAAATTTACATGAAAAGATTTCGGCTTCAAAAAAGTCTAAGATTTTCATGAAAAGATTTCTGCTTCAAAAAAGTTGAAAATTTTCATGAAAAGATTTCGGCTTCAAAAAGTTGAACATTTTCATGAAAAGATTTCTGCTTCAAAAAAGTTGACCATTTTCATGAAAAGATTTCGGCTTCAAAAAAGTTGACCATTTTCATGAAAAGATTTCGGCTTCAAAAAAGTTGAAAATTTTCATGAAAAGATTTCGGCTAAAAAAAGTTGAAAATTTTCATGAAAAGATTTCGACTTCAAAAAAGTCTAACATTTTCATGAAAAGATTTCGGCTTCAAAAAAGTTGAACATTTTCATGAAAAGATTTCGGGTTCAAAAAAGTTGAAAATTTTCATGAAAAGATTTCTGATTCAAAAAAGTTGAAAATTTACATGAAAAGATTTCGACTTCAAAAAAGTCTAAGATTTTCATGAAAAGATTTCTGCTTCAAAAAAGTTGAAAATTTTCATGAAAAGATTTCGGCTTCAAAAAAGTTGAAAATTTACATGAAAAGATTTCGACTTCAAAAAAGTTGAAAATTTACATGAAAAGATATCGGCTTCAAAAAAGTTGATAATTTTCATGAAAAGATTTCGGCTTCAAAAAAGTTGAAAATTTTCATGAAGTATTTTGGCTTCAAAAAAATGTAACATTTTCATGAAAAGATTTCGGCTTCAAAAAAGTTGAATATTTTCATGAAAAGATATCGGCTTCAAAAAAGTTGAACATTTTCATGAAAAGATTTAGACTTCAAAAAAGTTGAATATTTTCATCAACTATTTCGGCTTCAAAAAAGTCGAAGATTTTCATGAAAAGATTTCTGCTTCAAAAAAGTTGAAAATTTTCATGACAGGATTTTTGCTTCAAAAAAGTTGAAAATTTTCATGAAAAGATTTCGGCTTCAAAAAAGTTGAACATTTTCATGAAAAGATTTCGGCTTCAAAAAAGTTGAAAATTTTCATGAAGTATTTCGGCTTCAAAAAAATGGAACATTTTCATGAAAAGATTTCGGCTTCAAAAAAGTTGAACATTTTCATGAAAAGATTTCTGCTTCAAAAAAGTTGAAAATTTACATGAAAAGATTTCGGCTTCAAAAAAGTTGAAAATTTTCATGAAAAGATTTTGGTTTCAAAAAGTTGAAAATTTTCATGAAGTATTTCAGGTTCAAAAAAATGGAACATTTTCATGAAAAGATTTCGGCTTCAAAAAAGTTGAAAATTTTCATGAAAAGATTTCGGTTTCAAAAAGTTGAAAATTTTCATGAAAAGATCTCGGCTTCAAAAAAGTTGAACATTTTCATGAAGTATTTCGGCTTCAAAAAAATGGAACATTTTCATTAAAAGATTTCGGCTTCAAAAAAGTTGAACATTTTCATGAAAAGATTTCTGCTTCAAAAAAGTTGAAAATTTACATGAAAAGATTTCGACTTCAAAAAAGTCTAAGATTTTCATGAAAAGATTTCAGCTTCAAAAAAGTTGAAAATTTTCATGAAAAGATTTCGGCTTCAAAAAGTTGAAAATTTTCATGAAAAGATTTCGGCTTCAAAAAAGTTGACCATTTTCATGAAAAGATTTCGGCTTCAAAAAGGTTGAAAACTTTCATGAACTATTTCGACTTCAAAAAAGTTTAAGATTTTCATGAAAAGATTTCGGCTTCAAAAAAGTTGAACATTTTCATGAAAAGATTTTGATTTCAAAAAAGTTGAACATTTTCATGAAAAGATTTCGGCTTCAAAAAAGTTGAACATTTTCATGAAGTATTTCGGTTTCAAAAAAATGGAACATTTTCATGAAAAGATTTCGGCTTAAAAAAAGTTGACCATTTTCATGAAAAGAGTTCAGCTTCAAAAAAGTCTAAAATTTTCATGAAAAGATTTCGGTTTCAAAAAAGTTGAACATTTTCATGAAAAGATTTCGGCTTCAAAAAAGTTGAAAATTATCATGAAGTATTTCGGCTTCAAAAAAATGGAACATTTTCATGAAAAGATTTCGGCTTCAAAAAACTTGAACATTTTCATGAAAAGATTTCGGCTTCAAAAAAGTTGAACATTTTCATGAAAAGATTTCTGCTTCAAAAATTTGAAAATTTTCATGAAGTATTTCGGCTTTAAAAAAGTCTAAAATTTTCATGAAAAGATTTGGGCTTCAAAAAAGTTTAAAATTTACATGAAAAGATTTCGACTTCAAAAAAGTCTAAGATTTTCATGAAAAGATTTCTGCTTCAATAAAGTTGAACATTTTCATGAAAAGATTTTGATTTCAAAAAAGTTGAACATTTTCATGAAAAGATTTCGGCTTCAAAAAAGTTGAACATTTTCATGAAGTATTTCGGTTTCAAAAAAATGGAACATTTTCATGAAAAGATTTCGGCTTAAAAAAAGTTGACCATTTTCATGAAAAGAGTTCTGTTTCAAAAAGTTGAAAATTTTCATGAAAAGATTTCGGGTTCAAAAAAGTTGAAAATTTTCATGAACTATTTCGGCATCAAAAAAGTTGAAAATTTTCATAAAAGGTTTAGGTTTCAAAAAAGTTGAAAATTTTCATGAAGTATTTCGGCTTCAAAAAAGTCTAAAATTTTCATGAACTATTTCGGCTTCAAAAAAGTTGAAAATTTTCATGAAAAGATTTCGGCTTCAAAAAAGTTGAACATTTTCATGAAAAGATTTCGGCTTCAAAAAAGTTGAAAATTTTCATGAAAAGATTTAGACTTCAAAAAAGTTGAACATTTTCATGAAAAGATTTCGGCTTCAAAAAAGTTGAAAATTATCATGAAGTATTTCGGCTTCAAAAAAATGGAACATTTTCATGAAAAGATTTCTGCTTCAATAAAGTTGAACATTTTCATGAAAAGATTTTGATTTCAAAAAAGTTGAACATTTTCATGAAAAGATTTCGGCTTCAAAAAAGTTGAACATTTTCATGAAGTATTTCGGTTTCAAAAAAATGGAACATTTTCATGAAAAGATTTCGGCTTAAAAAAAGTTGACCATTTTCATGAAAAGAGTTCAGCTTCAAAAAAGTTGAAAATTTTCATGAAAAGATTTCTGTTTCAAAAAGTTGAAAATTTTCATGAAAAGATTTCGGGTTCAAAAAAGTTGAAAATTTTCATGAACTATTTCGGCATCAAAAAAGTTGAAAATTTTCATAAAAGGTTTAGGTTTCAAAAAAGTTGAAAATTTTCATGAAGTATTTCGGCTTCAAAAAAGTCTAAAATTTTCATGAACTATTTCGGCTTCAAAAAAGTTGAAAATTTTCATGAAAAGATTTCTGCTTCAAAAAAGTTGAACATTTTCATGAAAAGATTTCGGCTTCAAAAAAGTTGAAAATTTTCATGAAAAGATTTAGACTTCAAAAAAGTTGAACATTTTCATGAAAAGATTTCGGCTTCAAAAAAGTTGAAAATTATCATGAAGTATTTCGGCTTCAAAAAAATGGAACATTTTCATGAAAAGATTTCGGCTTCAAAAAACTTGAACATTTTCATGAAAAGATTTCGGCTTCAAAAAAGTTGAACATTTTCATGAAAAGATTTCTGCTTCAAAAATTTGAAAATTTTCATGAAGTATTTCGGCTTTAAAAAACTCTAAAATTTTCATGAAAAGATTTGGGCTTCAAAAAAGTTTAAAATTTACATGAAAAGATTTCGACTTCAAAAAAGTCTAAGATTTTCATGAAAAGATTTCTGCTTCAATAAAGTTGAAAATTTTCATGAAAAGATTTCGGCTTCAAAAAGTTGAAAATTTTCATGAAGTATTTCGGCTTTAAAAAATTGGAACATTTTCATGAAAAGATTTGGGCTTCAAAAAAGTTTAAAATTTACATGAAAAGATTTCGACTTCAAAAAAGTCTAAGATTTTCATGAAAAGATTTCTGCTTCAATAAAGTTGAAAATTTTCATGAAAAGATTTCGGCTTCAAAAAAGTTGAACATTTTCATGAAGTATTTCGGCTTCAAAAAAGTTGAAAATTTTCATGAAAAGATTTCTACTTCAAAAAGTTGAAAATTTTAATGAAAAGATTTCGGCTTCAAAAAAGTCTAAGATTTTCATGAAAAGATTTTGGTTTCAAAAAGTTGAAAATTTTCATGAAAAGATTTCGGGTTCAAAAAAGTTGAAAATTTTCATGAACTATTTCGGCATCAAAAAAGTTGAAAATTTTCATGAAAAGATTTATGTTTCAAAAAAGTTGAAAATTTTCATGAAGTATTTCGGCTTCAAAAAAGTCTAAGATTTTCATGAAAAGATTTCTGCTTCAAAAAAGTTGAAAATTTTCATGAAAAGATTTCGGCTTCAAAAATTTGAAAATTTTCATGAAAAGATTTTGGTTTCAAAAAAGTTGAACATTTTCATGAAAAGATTTTGGTTTCAAAAAAGTTGAACATTTTCATGAAAAGATTTCGGCTTCAAAAAAGTTGACCATTTTCATGAAAAGATTTCAGCTTCAAAAAAGTTGAAAATTTTCATGAAAAGATTTCGGCTTCAAAAAGTTGAAAATTTTCATGAAAAGATTTCGGCTTCAAAAAAGTTGAAAATTTACATGAAAAGATTTCGACTTCAAAAAAGTCTAAGATTTTCATGAAAAGATTTTGGTTTCAAAAAGTTGAAAATTTTCATGAAAAGATTTCGGGTTCAAAAAAGTTGAAAATTTTCATGAACTATTTCGGCATCAAAAAAGTTGAAAATTTTCATGAAAAGATTTATGTTTCAAAAAAGTTGAAAATTTTCATGAAAAGATTTCGGCTTCAAAAAAGTTGAAAATTTACATGAAAAGATTTCGACTTCAAAAAACTCTAAGATTTTCATGAAAAGATTTTGGTTTCAAAAAGTTGAAAATTTTCATGAAAAGATTTCGGCTTCAAAAAGTTGAAAATTTTCATGAAAAGATTTCGGCTTCAAAAAAGTTGAAAATTTACATGAAAAGATTTTGACTTCAAAAAAGTCTACGATTTTCATGAAAAGATTTCTGCTTCAAAAAAGTTGAAAATTTTCATGAAAAGATTTCTGCTTCAAAAAGTTGAAAATTTTCATGAAAAGATTTTGGTTTCAAAAAAGTTGAAAATTTTCATGAAAAGATTTCTGCTTCAAAAAAGTTGAAAATTTTCATGAAGTATTTCGGCTTCAAAAAAATGGAACATTTTCATGAAAAGATTTCTGCTTCAAAAAAGTTGAAAATTTACATGAAAAGATTTCGACTTCAAAAAAGTTGAAAATTTTCATGAAGTATTTCGGCTTCAAAAAAATGGAACATTTTCATGAAAAGATTTCTGCTTCAAAAAAGTTGAAAATTTTCATGAAGTATTTCGGCTTCAAAAAAATGGAACATTTTCATGAAAAGATTTCTGCTTCAAAAAATTTGAAAATTTACATGAAAAGATTTCGACTTCAAAAAAGTTGAAAATTTTCATGAAGTATTTCGGCTTCAAAAAAATGGAACATTTTCATGAAAAGATTTCTGCTTCAAAAAAGTTGAAAATTTACATGAAAAGATTTCTGCTTCAAAAAAGTTGAAAATTTACGTGAAAAGATTTCGACTTCAAAAAAGTCTAAGATTTTCATGAAAAGACTTCTGCTTCAAAAAAGTTGACCATTTTCATGAAAAGATTTCGGCTTCAAAAAAGTTGAAAATTTTCATGAACAGATTTCGGCTTCAAAAAAGTTGACCATTTTCATGAAAAGATTTCGGCTTCAAAAAGTTGAAAATTTTCATGAAAAGATTTCGGCTTCAAAAAAGTTGAACATTTTCATGAAAAGATTTCTGCTTCAAAAAAGTTGAAAATTTACATGAAAAGATTTCGAATTCAAAAAAGTTGAAAATTTTCATGAAGTATTTCGGTTTCAAAAAAATGGAACATTTTCATGAAAAGATTTCGGCTTCAAAAAAGTTGAACATTTTCATGAACAGATTTCGGCTTCAAAAAAGTTGACCATTTTCATGAAAAGATTTCGGCTTCAAAAAGTTGAAAATTTACATGAAAAGATTTCGACTTCAAAAAAGTTGAAAATTTTCATGAAGTATTTCGGTTTCAAAAAAATTGAAAATTTTCATGAAGTATTTCGGCTTCAAAAAAATGGAACATTTTCATGAAAAGATTTCGGCTTCAAAAAAGTTGAACATTTTCATGAAAAGATTTCTGCTTCAAAAAAGTTGAAAATTTACATGAAAAGATTTCGACTTCAAAAAAGTCTAAGATTTTCATGAAAAGATTTCTGCTTCAAAAAAGTTGACCATTTTCATGAAAAGATTTCGGCTTCAAAAAAGTTGAAAATTTTCATGAAAAGATTTCGGCTTCAAAAAAGTTGACCATTTTCATCAAAAGATCTCGGCTTCAAAAAAGTTGAAAATTTTCATGAAGTATTTCGGCTTCAAAAAAATGGAACATTTTCATGAAAAGATTTCGGCTTCAAAAAAGTTGAACTTTTTCATGAAAAGATTTCTGCTTCAAAAAAGTCGAAAATTTACTTGAAAAGATTTCGACTTCAAAAAAGTCTAAGATTTTCATGAAAAGATTTCTGCTTCAAACAAGTTGACCATTTTCATGAAAAGATTTCGGCTTCAAAAAAGTTGAAAATTTTCATGAACAGATTTCGGCTTCAAAAAAGTTGACCATTTTCATGAAAAGATTTCGGCTTCAAAAAAGTTTAACATTTTCATGAAGTATTTCGGTTTCAAAAAAATGGAACATTTTCATGAAAAGATTTCAGCTTCAAAAAAGTTGAAAATTTTCATGAAAAGATTTCGGCTTCAAAAAGTTGAAAATTTTCATGAAAAGTTTTCGGCTTCAAAAAAGTTGAAAATTTTCATGAAAAGATTTCGGCTTCAAAAAAGTCTAAGATTTTCATGAAAAGATTTTGGTTTCAAAAAGTTGAAAATTTTCATGAAAAGATTTCGGGTTCAAAAAAGTTGAAAATTTTCATGAACTATTTCGGCATCAAAAAAGTTGAAAATTTTCATGAAAAGAATCCGGCTTCAAAAAAGTTGAACATTTTCATGAAAAGATTTCTGCTTCAAAAAAGTTGAAAATTTTCATGAACAGATTTCGGCTTCAAAAAAGTTGACCATTTTCATGAAAAGATTTCGGCTTCAAAAAGTTGAAAATTTTCATGAAAAGATTTCGGCTTCAAAAAAGTTGAACATTTTCATGAAAAGATTTCTGCTTCAAAAAAGTTGAAAATTTACATGAAAAGATTTCGACTTCAAAAAAGTTGAAAATTTTCATGAAGTATTTCGGTTTCAAAAAAATGGAACATTTTCATGAAAAGATTTCGGCTTCAAAAAAGTTGAACATTTTCATGAAAAGATTTCTGCTTCAAAAAAGTTGAAAATTTACATGAAAAGATTTCGACTTCAAAAAAGTTGAAAATTTTCATGAAGTATTTCGGCTTCAAAAAAATGGAACATTTTCATGAAAAGATTTCTGCTTCAAAAAAGTTGAAAATTTACATGAAAAGATTTCTGCTTCAAAAAAGTTGAAAATTTACGTGAAAAGATTTCGACTTCAAAAAAGTCTAAGATTTTCATGAAAAGATTTCTGCTTCAAAAAAGTTGACCATTTTCATGAAAAGATTTCGGCTTCAAAAAAGTTGAAAATTTTCATGAACAGATTTCGGCTTCAAAAAAGTTGACCATTTTCATGAAAAGATTTCTGCTTCAAAAAAGTTGAAAATTTACATGAAAAGATTTCGACTTCAAAAAAGTTGAAAATTTTCATGAAGTATTTCGGTTTCAAAAAAATGGAACATTTTCATGAAAACATTTCGGCTTCAAAAAAGTTGAAAATTTTCATGAACAGATTTCGGCTTCAAAAAAGTTGACCATTTTCATGAAAAGATTTCTGCTTCAAAAAGTTGAACATTTTCATGAAAAGATTTCTGCTTCAAAAAAGTTGAAAATTTACATGAAAAGATTTCGGCTTCAAAAAAGTTGACCATTTTCATCAAAAGATCTCGGCTTCAAAAAAGTTGAAAATTTTCATGAAGTATTTCGGCTTCAAAAAAATGGAACATTTTCATGAAAAGATTTCGGCTTCAAAAAAGTTGAACTTTTTCATGAAAAGATGTCTGCTTCAAAAAAGTCGAAAATTTACGTGAAAAGATTTCGACTTCAAAAAAGTCTAAGATTTTCATGAAAAGATTTCTGCTTCAAAAAAGTTGACCATTTTCATGAAAAGATTTCGGCTTCAAAAAAGTTGAAAATTTTCATGAACAGATTTCGGCTTCAAAAAAGTTGACCATTTTCATGAAAAGATTTCGGCTTCAAAAAGTTGAAAATTTTCATGAAAAGAATCCGGCTTCAAAAAAGTTGAACATTTTCATGAAAAGATTTCTGCTTCAAAAAAGTTGAAAATTTACATGAAAAGATTTCGACTTCAAAAAAGTTGAAAATTTTCATGAAGTATTTCGGTTTCAAAAAAATGGAACATTTTCATGAAAAGATTTCGGCTTCAAAAAAGTTGAAAATTTTCATGAACAGATTTCGGCTTCAAAAAAGTTGAAAATTTTCATGAAGTATTTCGGTTTCAAAAAAATGGAACATTTTCATGAAAAGATTTCGGCTTCAGAAAAGTTGAACATTTTCATGAAAAGATTTCTGCTTCAAAAAAGTTGAAAATTTACATGAAAAGATTTCGACTTCAAAAAAGTCTAAGATTTTCATGAAAAGATTTCTGCTTCAAAAAAGTTGAACATTTTCATGAAAAGATTTCGGCTTCAAAAAAGTTGAAAATTTTCATGAAAAGATTTCGGCTTCAAAAAAGTTGACCATTTTCATCAAAAGATCTCGGCTTCAAAAAAGTTGAAAATTTTCATGAAGTATTTCGGCTTCAAAAAAATGGAACATTTTCATGAAAAGATTTCGGCTTCAAAAAACTTGAACATTTTCATGAAAAGATTTCGGCTTCAAAAAAGTTGAACATTTTCATGAAAAGATTTCTGCTTCAAAAAAGTTGAAAATTTACATGAAAAGATTTCGACTTCAAAAAAGTTGAAAATTTTCATGAAGTATTTCGGTTTCAAAATTTTTTTAAATTTTCATGAAGTATTTCGGCTTCAAAAAAATGGACCATTTTCATGAAAAGATTTCGGCTTCAAAAAAGTTGAACATTTTCATGAAAAGATTTCTTTTTCAAAAAAGTTGAAAATTTATGTGAAAAGATTTCGACTTCAAAAAAGTCTAAGATTTTCATGAAAAGATTTCTGCTTCAAAAAAGTTGACCATTTTCATGAAAAGATTTCGGCTTCAAAAAAGTTGAAAATTTTCATGAAGTATTTCGGCTTGAAAAAAGTTGAAAATTTACATTAAAAGATTTCTGCTTCAAAAAAGTTGAAAATTTTCATGACAGGATTTTGGCTTCAAAAAAGTTGAAAATTTTCATGAAAAGATTTCGGCTTCAAAAAAGTTGAATATCTTCATCAAGTATTTCGGCTTCAAAAAAGTCGAAGATTTTCATGAAAAGATTTCAGCTTCAAAAAAGTTGAAAATTTTCATGACAGGATTTTGGCTCCAAAAAAGTTGAAAATTTTCATGAAAAGATTTCGGCTTCAAAAAAGTTGAACATTTTCATGAAAAGATTTCTGCTTCAAAAAAGTTGAAAAATTACATGAAAAGATTTTGGTTTCAAAAAGTTGAAAATTTTCATGAAAAGATTTCGGCTTCAAAAAAGTTAAGATTTTCATGAAAAGATTTCTGCTTCAAAAAAGTTGAAAATTTTCATGAAAAGATATCGGCTTCAAAAAAGTTGAACATTTTCATGAAAAGATTTAGACTTCAAAAAAGTTGAATATTTTCATCAACTATTTCGGCTTCAAAAAAGTCGAAGATTTTCATGAAAAGATTTCTGCTTCAAAAAAGTTGAAAATTTTCATGACAGAATTTTTGCTTCAAAAAAGTTAAAAATTTTCATGAAAAGATTTCGGCTTCAAAAAAGTTGAACATTTTCATGAAGTATTTCGGCTTCAAAAAAATGGAACATTTTCATGAAAAGATTTCGGCTTCAAAAAAGTTGAACATTTTCATGAAAAGATTTCTGCTTCAAAAAAGTTGAAAATTTACATGAAAAGATTTCGGCTTCAAAAAAGTTGAAAATTTTCATGAAAAGATTTTGGTTTCAAAAAGTTGAAAATTTTCATGAAGTATTTCAGATTAAAAAAAAATGGAACATTTTCATGAAAAGATTTCGGCTTCAAAAAAGTTGAAAATTTTCATGAAAAGATTTCGGTTTTAAAAAGTTGAAAATTTTCATGAAAAGATCTCGGCTTCAAAAAAGTTGAAAATTTTCATGAAGTATTTCGGCTTCAAAAAAATGGAACATTTTCATGAAAAGATTTCGGCTTCAAAAAACTTGAACATTTTCATGAAAAGATTTCGGCTTCAAAAAAGTTGAACATTTTCATGAAAAGATTTCTGCTTCAAAAAAGTTGAAAATTTACATGAAAAGATTTCGACTTCAAAAAAGTTGAAAATTTTCATGAAGTATTTCGGTTTCAAAATTTTTTTAAATTTTCATGAAGTATTTCGGCTTCAAAAAAATGGACCATTTTCATGAAAAGATTTCGGCTTCAAAAAAGTTGAACATTTTCATGAAAAGATTTCTTTTTCAAAAAAGTTGAAAATTTATGTGAAAAGATTTCGACTTCAAAAAAGTCTAAGATTTTCATGAAAAGATTTCTGCTTCAAAAAAGTTGACCATTTTCATGAAAAGATTTCGGCTTCAAAAAAGTTGAAAATTTTCATGAAGTATTTCGGCTTGAAAAAAGTTGAAAATTTACATTAAAAGATTTCTGCTTCAAAAAAGTTGAAAATTTTCATGACAGGATTTTGGCTTCAAAAAAGTTGAAAATTTTCATGAAAAGATTTCGGCTTCAAAAAAGTTGAATATCTTCATCAAGTATTTCGGCTTCAAAAAAGTCGAAGATTTTCATGAAAAGATTTCAGCTTCAAAAAAGTTGAAAATTTTCATGACAGGATTTTGGCTCCAAAAAAGTTGAAAATTTTCATGAAAAGATTTCGGCTTCAAAAAAGTTGAACATTTTCATGAAAAGATTTCTGCTTCAAAAAAGTTGAAAAATTACATGAAAAGATTTTGGTTTCAAAAAGTTGAAAATTTTCATGAAAAGATTTCGGCTTCAAAAAAGTTAAGATTTTCATGAAAAGATTTCTGCTTCAAAAAAGTTGAAAATTTTCATGAAAAGATTTTGGTTTCAAAAAGTTGAAAATTTTCATGAAAAGATATCGGCTTCAAAAAAGTTGATAATTTTCATGAAAAGATTTCGGCTTCAAAAAAGTTGAAAATTTTCATGAAGTATTTTGGCTTCAAAAAAATGTAACATTTTCATGAAAAGATTTCGGCTTCAAAAAAGTTGAACATTTTCATGAAAAGATATCGGCTTCAAAAAAGTTGAACATTTTCATGAAAAGATTTAGACTTCAAAAAAGTTGAATATTTTCATCAACTATTTCGGCTTCAAAAAAGTCGAAGATTTTCATGAAAAGATTTCTGCTTCAAAAAAGTTGAAAATTTTCATGACAGAATTTTTGCTTCAAAAAAGTTAAAAATTTTCATGAAAAGATTTCGGCTTCAAAAAAGTTGAACATTTTCATGAAGTATTTCGGCTTCAAAAAAATGGAACATTTTCATGAAAAGATTTCGGCTTCAAAAAAGATGAACATTTTCATGAAAAGATTTCTGCTTCAAAAAAGTTGAAAATTTACATGAAAAGATTTCGGCTTCAAAAAAGTTGAAAATTTTCATGAAAAGATTTTGGTTTCAAAAAGTTGAAAATTTTCATGAAGTATTTCAGGTTCAAAAAAATGGAACATTTTCATGAAAAGATTTCGGCTTCAAAAAAGTTGAAAATTTTCATGAAAAGATTTCGGTTTTAAAAAGTTGAAAATTTTCATGAAAAGATCTCGGCTTCAAAAAAGTTGAACATTTTCATGAAGTATTTCGGCTTCAAAAAAATGGAACATTTTCATTAAAAGATTTCGGCTTCAAAGAAGTTGAAGATTTTCATGAAAAGATTTCTGCTTCAAAAAAGTTGAAAATTTACATGAAAAGATTTCGACTTCAAAAAAGTCTAAGATTTTCATGAAAAGATTTCAGCTTCAAAAAAGTTGAAAATTTTCATGAAAAGATTTCGGCTTCAAAAAGTTGAAAATTTTCATGAAAAGATTTCGGCTTCAAAAAAGTTGAACATTTTCATGAAAAGATTTTGGTTTCAAAAAGTTGAAAATTTTCATGAAGTATTTCGGCTTCAAAAAAATGTAACATTTTCATGAAAAGATTTCGGCTTCAAAAAAGTTGAACATTTTCAAGAAAAGATTTCGGCTTCAAAAAAGTTGAAAATTTTCATGAAGTATTTCGGCTGCAAAAAAGTTGAAGATTTTCATGAAAAGATTTCTGCTTCAAAAAAGTTTAACATTTTCATGAAGTATTTCGGCTTCAAAAAAGTTGAAAATTTACATTAAAAGATTTCGGCTTCAAAAAAGTCAAAAACTTTCATGAAGTATTTCGGCTTCAAAAAAGTTGAAAATTTTCATGAAAAGATTTCTACTTCAAAAAGTTGAAAATTTTCATGAAAAGATTTCGGCTTGAAAAAAGTTGAAAATTTTCATGAAGTATTTCGGCTTGAAAAAAGTTGAAAATTTACATTAAAAGATTTCTGCTTCAAAAAAGTTGAAAATTTTCATGACAGGATTTTAGCTTTAAAAAAGGTAAAAATATTCATGAAGTATTTCGGCTTCAAAAAGGTTGAAAACTTTAATGAAGTATTTCAGCTTCAAAAAAGTCGAAGATTTTCATGAAAAGATTTTTGCTTCAAAAAAGTTGAAAATTTTCATGACAGGATTTTGGCTTTAAAAAAAGTAGAAATTTTCATAAAGTATTTCGGCTTCAAAAAGGTTGAATACTTTCATGAACTATTTCGGCTTCAAAAAAGTCGAAGATTTTCATGAAAAGATTTCGGCTTCAAAAAAGTCTAAAATTTTCATGAACTATTTCGGCTTCAAAAAAGTTGAAAATTTTCATGAAAAGATTTCGGCTTCAAAAAAGTTGAACATTTTCATGACAGGATTTTGGCTTCAAAAAAGTTGAAAATTTACATGAAAAGATTTCGACTTCAAAAAAGTCTAAGATTTTCATGAAAAGATTTCTGCTTCAAAAAAGTTGAAAATTTTCATGAAAAGATTTCGGCTTCAAAAAAGTTGAAAATTTCATGAAAAGATTTTGGTTGCAAAAACGTTGAACATTTTCATGAAAAGATTTCGGCTTCAAAAAAGTTGAACATTTTCATGAAAAGATTTCTGCTTCAAAAAAGTTGAAAATTTACATGAAAAGATTTCGACTTCAAAAAAGTGTAAAATTTTCATGAAGTATTTCGGCTTTAAAAAAATGGAATATTTTCATGAAAAGATTTCGGCTTCAAAAAAGTTGAAAATTTACATGAAAAGATTTCGACTTCAAAAAAGTCTAAGATTTTCATGAAAAGTTTTCTGCTTCAAAAAAGTTGAAAATTTTCATGAAAAGATTTCGGCTTCAAAAAGTTGAAAATTTTCATGAAAAGATTTCGACTTCAAAAAAGTTGAAAATTTTCATGAAAAGATTTCTGCTTCAAAAAAGTTAAAAATTTTCATGAAAAGATTTCGGCTTCAAAAAGTTGAAAATTTTCATGAAAAGATTTCTGCTTCAAAAAAGTTGAAAATTTACATGAAAAGATTTCGGCTTCAAAAAAGTTGAAACATTTCATGAAAAGATTTCGGTTTCAAAAAGTTGAAAATTTTCATGAAAAGATTTTGGTTTCAAAAAGTTGAAAATTTTCATGAAAAGATTTCGGCTTCAAAAAAGTTGAAAATTTACATGAAAAGATTTTGACTTCAAAAAAGTCTATGATTTTCATGAAAAGATTTCGGCTTCAAAAAAGTTGAAAATTTTCATGAAAAGATTTTGGTTTCAAAAAGTTGAAAATTTTTATGAAAAGATTTCAGCTTCAAAAAGGTTGAAAACTTTCATGAACTATTTCGACGTTAAAAAGTTGACCATTTACATGAAAAGATTTCGGCTTCAAAAAAGTTGAAAATTTTCATTAAAGATTTCGGTTTCAAAAAGTTGAAAATTTTCATGAGAAGATCTCGGCTTCAAAAAAGTTGAACATTTTCATGAAAAGATTTCGGCTTCAAAAAAGTTGACCATTTTCATGAAAAGATTTCAGCTTCAAAAAAGTTGAAAATTTTCATGAAAAGATTTCTGCTTCAAAAAAGTTGAAAATTTACATGAAAAGATTTCGACTTCAAAAAAGTTGAAAATTTTCATGAAGTATTTCGGCTTCAAAAAAATGGAACATTTTCATGAAAAGATTTCGGCTTCAAAAAAGTTGAACATTTTCATGAAAAGATTTCGGCTTCAAAAAAGTTGAAAATTTTCATGAATTATTTCGGCTTCAAAAAAATGGAACATTTTCATGAAAAGATTTCGGCTTCAAAAAAGTTGAAAATTTTCATGAATTATTTCGGCTTCAAAAAAAGTGGAACATTTTCATGAAAAGATTTCGGCTTCAAAAAAGTTGAAAATTTTCATGAAGTATTTCGGCTTCAAAAAAATGGAACATTTTCATGAAAAGATTTCGGCTTCAAATAACTTGAACATTTTCATGAAAAGATTTCGGCTTCAAAAAAGTTGAAAATTTTCATAAATTATTTCGGCTTCAAAAAAATGGAACATTTTCATGAAAAGATTTCGGCTTCAAAAAAGTTGAAAATTTACATGAAAAGATTTCGACTTCAAAAAAGTGTAAAATTTTCATGAAAAGATTTCGACTTCAAAAAAGTTGAAAATTTTCATGAAAAGATTTCTGCTTCAAAAAAGTTGAAAATTTTCATAAATTATTTCGGCTTCAAAAAAATGGAACATTTTCATGAAAAGATTTCGGCTTCAAAAAAGTTGAAAATTTACATGAAAAGATTTCGACTTCAAAAAAGTGTAAAATTTTCATGAAAAGATTTCGACTTCAAAAAAGTTGAAAATTTTCATGAAAAGATTTCTGCTTCAAAAAAGTTGAAAATTTTCATGAAAAGATTTTGGTTTCAAAAAGTTGAAAATTTTCATGAAAAGATTTCTGCTTCAAAAAAGTTGAAAATTTACATGAAAAGATTTCGGCTTCAAAAAAGTTGAAACATTTCATGAAAAGATTTCGGTTTCAAAAAGTTGAACATTTTCATGAAAAGATCTCGGCTTCAAAAAAGTTGAACATTTTCATGAAAAGATTTCGGCTTTCAAAAAAGTTGAAAATTTTCATGAAAAGATTTTGGTTTCAAAAAGTTGAAAATTTTCATGAAAAGATTTCGGCTTCAAAAAAGTTGAAAATTTACATGAAAAGATTTTGACTTCAAAAAAGTCTATGATTTTCATGAAAAGATTTCGGCTTCAAAAAAGTTGAAAATTTTCATGAAAAGATTTTGGTTTCAAAAAGTTGAAAATTTTCATGAAAAGATTTCGACTTCAAAAAAGTTGAAAATTTTCATGAAAAGATTTCTGCTTCAAAAAAGTTGAAAATTTTCATGAAAAGATTTTGGTTTCAAAAAGTTGAAAATTTTCATGAAAAGATTTCTGCTTCAAAAAAGTTGAAAATTTACATGAAAAGATTTCGGCTTCAAAAAAGTTGAAACATTTCATGAAAAGATTTCGGTTTCAAAAAGTTGAACATTTTCATGAAAAGATCTCGGCTTCAAAAAAGTTGAACATTTTCATGAAAAGATTTCGGCTTTCAAAAAAGTTGAAAATTTTCATGAAAAGATTTTGGTTTCAAAAAGTTGAAAATTTTCATGAAAAGATTTCGGCTTCAAAAAAGTTGAAAATTTACATGAAAAGATTTTGACTTCAAAAAAGTCTATGATTTTCATGAAAAGATTTCGGCTTCAAAAAAGTTGAAAATTTTCATGAAAAGATTTTGGTTTCAAAAAGTTGAAAATTTTCATGAAAAGATTTCAGCTTCAAAAAGGTTGAAAACTTTCATGAACTATTTCGACGTCAAAAAAGTTGACCATTTACATGAAAAGATTTCGGCTTCAAAAAAGTTGAAAATTTTCATTAAAGATTTCGGTTTCAAAAAGTTGAAAATTTTCATGAGAAGATTTCGGCTTCAAAAAAGTTGAACATTTTCATGAAAAGATTTCTGCTTCAAAAAAGTTGAAAATTTTCATGAAAAGATTTCGACTTCAAAAAAGTCTAAGATTTTCATGAAAAGATTTCTGCTTCAAAAAAGTTGAAAATTTTCATGAAAAGATTTCGGCTTCAAAAAGTTGAAAATTTTCATGAAAAGATTTCTGCTTCAAAAAAGTTGAAAATTTTCATGAAAAGATCTCGGCTTCAAAAAAGTTGAACATTTTCATGAAAAGATTTCGGCTTCAAAAAAGTTGACCATTTTCATGAAAAGATTTCGGTTTCAAAAAGTTGAAAATTTTCATGAAAAGATTTCGGTTTCAAAAAGTTGAAAATTTTCATGAAAAGATCTCGGCTTCAAAAAAGTTGAACATTTTCATGAAAAGATTTCGGCTTCAAAAAAGTTGAAAATTTTCATGAATTATTTCGGCTTCAAAAAAATGGAACATTTTCATGAAAAGATTTCGGCTTCAAAAAAGTTGAAAATTTTCATGAAGTATTTCGGCTTCAAAAAAATGGAACATTTTCATGAAAAGATTTCGGCTTCAAAAAACTTGAACATTTTCATGAAAAGATTTCGGCTTCAAAAAAGTTGAAAATTTTCATGAATTATTTCGGCTTCAAAAAAATGGAACATTTTCATGAAAAGATTTCGGCTTCAAAAAAGTTGAACATTTTCATGAAAAGATTTCTGCTTCAAAAAAGTTGAAAATTTACATGAAAACATTTCGACTTCAAAAAAGTGTAAAATTTTCATGAAGTATTTCGGCTTTAAAAAAATGGAATATTTTCATGAAAAGATTTCGGCTTCAAAAAAGTTGAAAATTTACATGAAAAGATTTCGGCTTCAAAAAGTTGAAAATTTTCATGAAAAGATTTCGACTTCAAAAAAGTTGAAAATTTTCATGAAAAGATTTCTGCTTCAAAAAAGTTAAAAATTTTCATGAAAAGATTTCGGCTTCAAAAAGTTGAAAATTTTCATGAAAAGATTTCTGCTTCAAAAAAGTTGAAAATTTACATGAAAAGATTTCGGCTTCAAAAAAGTTGAAACATTTCATGAAAAGATTTCGGTTTCAAAAAGTTGAACATTTTCATGAAAAGATCTCGGCTTCAAAAAAGTTGAACATTTTCATGAAAAGATTTCGGCTTTCAAAAAAGTTGAAAATTTTCATGAAAAGATTTTGGTTTCAAAAATTTAAAATTTCCATGAAAAGATTTCGGCTTCAAAAAAGTTGAAAATTTACATGAAAAGATTTTGACTTCAAAAAAGTCTATGATTTTCATGAAAAGATTTCGGCTTCAAAAAAGTTGAAAATTTTCATGAAAAGATTTTGGTATCAAAAAGTTGAAAATTTTCATGAAAAGATTTCAGCTTCAAAAAGGTTGAAAACTTTCATGAACTATTTCGACGTCAAAAAAGTTGACCATTTACATGAAAAGATTTCGGCTTCAAAAAAGTTGAAAATTTTCATTAAAGATTTCGGTTTCAAAAAGTTGAAAATTTTCATGAGAAGATCTCGGCTTCAAAAAAGTTGAACATTTTCATGAAAAGATTTCGGCTTCAAAAAAGTTGAACATTTTCATGAAAAGATTTCAGCTTCAAAAAAGTTGAAAATTTTCATGAAAAGATTTCTGCTTCAAAAAAGTTGAAAATTTTCATGAAAAGATTTCGACTTCAAAAAAGTTGAAAATTTTCATGAAGTATTTCGGCTTCAAAAAAATGGAACATTTTCATGAAAAGATTTCGGCTTCAAAAAAGTTGAACATTTTCATGAAAAGATTTCGGCTTCAAAAAAGTTGAAAATTTTCATGAATTATTTCGGCTTCAAAAAAATGGAACATTTTCATGAAAAGATTTTGGTTTCAAAAAGTTGAAAATTTTCATGAAAAGATTTCGGCTTCAAAAAAGTTGAAAATTTTCATGAAAAGATTTTGGTTTCAAAAAGTTGAAAATTTTCATGAAGTATTTCAGGTTCAAAAAAATGGAACATTTTCATGAAAAGATTTCGGCTTCAAAAAAGTTGAAAATTTTCATGAAAAGATTTCGGTTTTAAAAAGTTGAAAATTTTCATGAAAAGATCTCGGCTTCAAAAAAGTTGAACATTTTCATGAAGTATTTCGGCTTCAAAAAAATGGAACATTTTCATTAAAAGATTTCGGCTTCAAAGAAGTTGAAGATTTTCATGAAAAGATTTCTGCTTCAAAAAAGTTGAAAATTTACATGAAAAGATTTCGACTTCAAAAAAGTCTAAGATTTTCATGAAAAGATTTCAGCTTCAAAAAAGTTGAAAATTTTCATGAAAAGATTTCGGCTTCAAAAAGTTGAAAATTTTCATGAAAAGATTTCGGCTTCAAAAAAGTTGAACATTTTCATGAAAAGATTTTGGTTTCAAAAAGTTGAAAATTTTCATGAAGTATTTCGGCTTCAAAAAAATGTAACATTTTCATGAAAAGATTTCGGCTTCAAAAAAGTTGAACATTTTCAAGAAAAGATTTCGGCTTCAAAAAAGTTGAATATTTTCATCAAGTATTTCGGCTTCAAAAAAGTCGAAGATTTTCATGAAAAGATTTCTGCTTCAAAAAAGTTGAACATTTTCATGAAGTATTTCGGCTTCAAAAAAATGGAACATTTTCATGAAAAGATTTCGGCTTCAAAAATGTTGAACATTTTCATGAAAAGATTTCGGCTTCAAAAAGTTGAAAATTTTCATGAAAAGATTTCGGCTTCAAAAAAGTTGACCATTTTCATGAAAAGATTTCGGCTTCTAAAAGGTTGAAAACTTTCATGAACTATTTCGACTTCAAAATAGTCGAAGATTTTCATGAAAAGATTTCTGCTTCAAAAAAGTTGAAAATTTTCATGAAGTATTTCGGCTGCAAAAAAGTCGAAGATTTTCATGAAAAGATTTCTGCTTCAAAAAAGTTTAACATTTTCATGAAGTATTTCGGCTTCAAAAAAGTTGAAAATTTACATTAAAAGATTTCGGCTTCAAAAAAGTCAAAAACTTTCATGAAGTATTTCGGCTTGAAAAAAGTCGAAGATTTTCATGACAGGATTTTAGCTTTAAAAAAGGTAAAAATATTCATGAAGTATTTCGGCTTCAAAAAGGTTGAAAACTTTCATGAAGTATTTCAGCTTCAAAAAAGTCGAAGATTTTCATGAAAAGATTTTTGCTTCAAAAAAGTTGAAAATTTTCATGACAGGATTTTGGCTTTAAAAAAAGTAGAAATTTTCATAAAGTATTTCGGCTTCAAAAAGGTTGAATACTTTCATGAACTATTTCGGCTTCAAAAAAGTCGAAGATTTTCATGAAAAGATTTCGGCTTCAAAAAAGTCTAAAATTTTCATGAACTATTTCGGCTTCAAAAAAGTTGAAAATTTTCATGAAAAGATTTCGGCTTCAAAAAAGTTGAACATTTTCATGACAGGATTTTGGCTTCAAAAAAGTTGAAAATTTACATGAAAAGATTTTGACTTCAAAAAAGTCTAAGATTTTCATGAAAAGATTTCTGCTTCAAAAAAGTTGAAAATTTTCATGAAAAGATTTCGACTTCAAAAAAGTTGAAAATTTCATGAAAAGATTTTGGTTGCAAAAACGTTGAACATTTTCATGAAAAGATTTCGGCTTCAAAAAAGTTGAACATTTTCATGAAAAGATTTCTGCTTCAAAAAAGTTGAAAATTTACATGAAAAGATTTCGACTTCAAAAAAGTGTAAAATTTTCATGAAGTATTTCGGCTTTAAAAAAATGGAATATTTTCATGAAAAGATTTCGGCTTCAAAAAAGTTGAAAATTTACATGAAAAGATTTCGACTTCAAAAAAGTCTAAGATTTTCATGAAAAGTTTTCTGCTTCAAAAAAGTTGAAAATTTTCATGAAAAGATTTCGGCTTCAAAAAGTTGACCATTTTCATGAAAAGATTTCGACTTCAAAAAAGTTGAAAATTTTCATGAAAAGATTTCTGCTTCAAAAAAGTTAAAAATTTTCATGAAAAGATTTCGGCTTCAAAAAGTTGAAAATTTTCATGAAAAGATTTCTGCTTCAAAAAAGTTGAAAATTTACATGAAAAGATTTCGGCTTCAAAAAAGTTGAAACATTTCATGAAAAGATTTCGGCTTCAAAAAAGTTGAAAATTTACATGAAAAGATTTTGACTTCAAAAAAGTCTATGATTTTCATGAAAAGATTTCGGCTTCAAAAAAGTTGAAAATTTTCATGAAAAGATTTTGGTTTCAAAAAGTTGAAAATTTTTATGAAAAGATTTCAGCTTCAAAAAGGTTGAAAACTTTCATGAACTATTTCGACGTCAAAAAAGTTGACCATTTACATGAAAAGATTTCGGCTTCAAAAAAGTTGAAAATTTTCATTAAAGATTTCGGTTTCAAAAAGTTGAAAATTTTCATGAGAAGATCTCGGCTTCAAAAAAGTTGAACATTTTCATGAAAAGATTTCGGCTTCAAAAAAGTTGACCATTTTCATGAAAAGATTTCAGCTTCAAAAAAGTTGAAAATTTTCATGAAAAGATTTCTGCTTCAAAAAAGTTGAAAATTTACATGAAAAGATTTCGACTTCAAAAAAGTTGAAAATTTTCATGAAGTATTTCGGCTTCAAAAAAATGGAACATTTTCATGAAAAGATTTCGGCTTCAAAAAAGTTGAACATTTTCATGAAAAGATTTCGGCTTCAAAAAAGTTGAAAATTTTCATGAATTATTTCGGCTTCAAAAAAATGGAACATTTTCATGAAAAGATTTCGGCTTCAAAAAAGTTGAAAATTTTCATGAAGTATTTCGGCTTCAAAAAAATGGAACATTTTCATGAAAAGATTTCGGCATCAAAAAACTTGAACATTTTCATGAAAAGATTTCTGCTTCAAAAAAGTTGAAAATTTACGTGAAAAGATTTCGACTTCAAAAAAGTTGAACATTTTCATGAAGTATTTCGGCTTTAAAAAAATGGAATATTTTCATGAAAAGATTTCGGCTTCAAAAAAGTTGACCATTTTCATGAAAAGATTTCAGCTTCAAAAAAGTTGAAAATTTTCATGAAAAGATTTCGGTTTCAAAAAGTTGAAAATTTTCATGAAAAGATTTCGGCTTCAAAAAAGTTAAACATTTTCATGAAAAGATTTCAACTTCAAAAAAGTTGAAAACTTTCATGAACTATTTCGGCTTCAAAAAAGTTGAAAATTTTCATGAAGTATTTCGGCTTCAAAAAAAAGGAACATTTTCATGAAAAGATTTCGGCTTCAAAAAGTTGAAAATTTTCATGAAAAGATTTCGGCTTCAAAAAGTTGACCATTTTCATGAAAAGATTTCGGCTTCAAAAAAGTTGAAAATTTTCATGAAAAGATTTCGGTTTCAAAAAGTTGAAAATTTTCATGAAAAGATCTCGGCTTCAAAAAAGTTGAACATTTTCATGAAAAGATTTCGGCTTCAAAAAAGTTGAAAATTTTCATGAATTATTTCGGCTTCAAAAAAATGGAACATTTTCATGAAAAGATTTCGGCTTCAAAAAAGTTGAAAATTTTCATGAAGTATTTCGGCTTCAAAAAAATGGAACATTTTCATGAAAAGATTTCGGCTTCAAATAACATGAACATTTTCATGAAAAGATTTCGCCTTCAAAAAAGTTGAAAATTTTCATAAATTATTTCGGCTTCAAAAAAATGGAACATTTTCATGAAAAGATTTCGGCTTCAAAAAAGTTGAACATTTTCATGAAAAGATTTCTGCTTCAAAAAAGTTGAAAATTTACATGAAAAGATTTCGACTTCAAAAAAGTGTAAAATTTTCATAAAGTATTTCGGCTTCAAAAAGGTTGAATACTTTCATGAACTATTTCGGCTTCAAAAAAGTCGAAGATTTTCATGAAAAGATTTCGGCTTCAAAAAAGTCTAAAATTTTCATGAACTATTTCGGCTTCAAAAAAGTTGAAAATTTTCATGAAAAGATTTCGGCTTCAAAAAAGTTGAACATTTTCATGACAGGATTTTGGCTTCAAAAAAGTTGAAAATTTACATGAAAAGATTTCTGCTTCAAAAAAGTTGAAAATTTTCATGAAAAGATTTCGGCTTCAAAAAAGTTGAAAATTTCATGAAAAGATTTTGGTTGCAAAAACGTTGAACATTTTCATGAAAAGATTTCGGCTTCAAAAAAGTTGAACATTTTCATGAAAAGATTTCTGCTTCAAAAAAGTTGAAAATTTACATGAAAAGATTTCGACTTCAAAAAAGTGTAAAATTTTCATGAAGTATTTCGGCTTTAAAAAAATGGAATATTTTCATGAAAAGATTTCGGCTTCAAAAAAGTTGAAAATTTACATGAAAAGATTTCGACTTCAAAAAAGTCTAAGATTTTCATGAAAAGTTTTCTGCTTCAAAAAAGTTGAAAATTTTCATGAAAAGATTTCGGCTTCAAAAAGTTGACCATTTTCATGAAAAGATTTCGACTTCAAAAAAGTTGAAAATTTTCATGAAAAGATTTCTGCTTCAAAAAAGTTAAAAATTTTCATGAAAAGATTTCGGCTTCAAAAAGTTGAAAATTTTCATGAAAAGATTTCTGCTTCAAAAAAGTTGAAAATTTACATGAAAAGATTTCGGCTTCAAAAAAGTTGAAACATTTCATGAAAAGATTTTGGTTTCAAAAAGTTGAAAATTTTCATGAAAAGATTTCGGCTTCAAAAAAGTTGAAAATTTACATGAAAAGATTTTGACTTCAAAAAAGTCTATGATTTTCATGAAAAGATTTCGGCTTCAAAAAAGTTGAAAATTTTCATGAAAAGATTTTGGTTTCAAAAAGTTGAAAATTTTTATGAAAAGATTTCAGCTTCAAAAAGGTTGAAAACTTTCATGAACTATTTCGACGTCAAAAAAGTTGACCATTTACATGAAAAGATTTCGGCTTCAAAAAAGTTGAAAATTTTCATGAAAAGATTTCGGCTTCAAAAAAGTTGAACATTTTCATGACAGGATTTTGGCTTCAAAAAAGTTGAAAATTTACATGAAAAGATTTCGACTTCAAAAAAGTCTAAGATTTTCATGAAAAGATTTCTGCTTCAAAAAAGTTGAAAATTTTCATGAAAAGATTTCGGCTTCAAAAAAGTTGAAAATTTCATGAAAAGATTTTGGTTGCAAAAACGTTGAACATTTTCATGAAAAGATTTCGGCTTCAAAAAAGTTGAACATTTTCATGAAAAGATTTCTGCTTCAAAAAAGTTGAAAATTTACATGAAAAGATTTCGACTTCAAAAAAGTGTAAAATTTTCATGAAGTATTTCGGCTTTAAAAAAATGGAATATTTTCATGAAAAGATTTCGGCTTCAAAAAAGTTGAAAATTTACATGAAAAGATTTCGACTTCAAAAAAGTCTAAGATTTTCATGAAAAGTTTTCTGCTTCAAAAAAGTTGAAAATTTTCATGAAAAGATTTCGGCTTCAAAAAGTTGACCATTTTCATGAAAAGATTTCGACTTCAAAAAAGTTGAAAATTTTCATGAAAAGATTTCTGCTTCAAAAAAGTTAAAAATTTTCATGAAAAGATTTCGGCTTCAAAAAGTTGAAAATTTTCATGAAAAGATTTCTGCTTCAAAAAAGTTGAAAATTTACATGAAAAGATTTCGGCTTCAAAAAAGTTGAAACATTTCATGAAAAGATTTCGGTTTCAAAAAGTTGAAAATTTTCATGAAAAGATTTTGGTTTCAAAAAGTTGAAAATTTTCATGAAAAGATTTCGGCTTCAAAAAAGTTGAAAATTTACATGAAAAGATTTTGACTTCAAAAAAGTCTATGATTTTCATGAAAAGATTTCGGCTTCAAAAAAGTTGAAAATTTTCATGAAAAGATTTTGGTTTCAAAAAGTTGAAAATTTTTATGAAAAGATTTCAGCTTCAAAAAGGTTGAAAACTTTCATGAACTATTTCGACGTCAAAAAAGTTGACCATTTACATGAAAAGATTTCGGCTTCAAAAAAGTTGAAAATTTTCATTAAAGATTTCGGTTTCAAAAAGTTGAAAATTTTCATGAGAAGATCTCGGCTTCAAAAAAGTTGAACATTTTCATGAAAAGATTTCGGCTTCAAAAAAGTTGACCATTTTCATGAAAAGATTTCAGCTTCAAAAAAGTTGAAAATTTTCATGAAAAGATTTCTGCTTCAAAAAAGTTGAAAATTTACATGAAAAGATTTCGACTTCAAAAAAGTTGAAAATTTTCATGAAGTATTTCGGCTTCAAAAAAATGGAACATTTTCATGAAAAGATTTCGGCTTCAAAAAAGTTGAACATTTTCATGAAAAGATTTCGGCTTCAAAAAAGTTGAAAATTTTCATGAATTATTTCGGCTTCAAAAAAATGGAACATTTTCATGAAAAGATTTCGGCTTCAAAAAAGTTGAAAATTTTCATGAAGTATTTCGGCTTCAAAAAAATGGAACATTTTCATGAAAAGATTTCGGCATCAAAAAACTTGAACATTTTCATGAAAAGATTTCTGCTTCAAAAAAGTTGAAAATTTACGTGAAAAGATTTCGACTTCAAAAAAGTTGAACATTTTCATGAAGTATTTCGGCTTTAAAAAAATGGAATATTTTCATGAAAAGATTTCGGCTTCAAAAAAGTTGACCATTTTCATGAAAAGATTTCAGCTTCAAAAAAGTTGAAAATTTTCATGAAAAGATTTCGGTTTCAAAAAGTTGAAAATTTTCATGAAAAGATTTCGGCTTCAAAAAAGTTAAACATTTTCATGAAAAGATTTCAACTTCAAAAAAGTTGAAAACTTTCATGAACTATTTCGGCTTCAAAAAAGTTGAAAATTTTCATGAAGTATTTCGGCTTCAAAAAAAAGGAACATTTTCATGAAAAGATTTCGGCTTCAAAAAGTTGAAAATTTTCATGAAAAGATTTCGGCTTCAAAAAGTTGACCATTTTCATGAAAAGATTTCGGCTTCAAAAAAGTTGAAAATTTTCATGAAAAGATTTCGGTTTCAAAAAGTTGAAAATTTTCATGAAAAGATCTCGGCTTCAAAAAAGTTGAACATTTTCATGAAAAGATTTCGGCTTCAAAAAAGTTGAAAATTTTCATGAATTATTTCGGCTTCAAAAAAATGGAACATTTTCATGAAAAGATTTCGGCTTCAAAAAAGTTGAAAATTTTCATGAAGTATTTCGGCTTCAAAAAAATGGAACATTTTCATGAAAAGATTTCGGCTTCAAATAACTTGAACATTTTCATGAAAAGATTTCGCCTTCAAAAAAGTTGAAAATTTTCATAAATTATTTCGGCTTCAAAAAAATGGAACATTTTCATGAAAAGATTTCGGCTTCAAAAAAGTTGAACATTTTCATGAAAAGATTTCTGCTTCAAAAAAGTTGAAAATTTACATGAAAAGATTTCGACTTCAAAAAAGTGTAAAATTTTCATGAAGTATTTCGGCTTTAAAAAAATGGAATATTTTCATGAAAAGATTTCGGCTTCAAAAAAGTTGAAAATTTACATGAAAAGATTTCGGCTTCAAAAAGTTGAAAATTTTCATGAAAAGATTTCGACTTCAAAAAAGTTGAAAATTTTCATGAAAAGATTTCTGCTTCAAAAAAGTTGAAAATTTACATGAAAAGATTTCGGCTTCAAAAAAGTTGAAACATTTCATGAAAAGATTTCGGTTTCAAAAAGTTGAACATTTTCATGAAAAGATCTCGGCTTCAAAAAAGTTGAACATTTTCATGAAAAGATTTCGGCTTTCAAAAAAGTTGAAAATTTTCATGAAAAGATTTTGGTTTCAAAAAGTTGAAAATTTTCATGAAAAGATTTCTGCTTCAAAAAAGTTGAAAATTTACATGAAAAGATTTCGGCTTCAAAAAAGTTGAAACATTTCATGAAAAGATTTCGGTTTCAAAAAGTTGAAAATTTTCATGAAAAGATTTTGGTTTCAAAAAGTTGAAAATTTTCATGAAAAGATTTCGGCTTCAAAAAAGTTGAAAATTTACATGAAAAGATTTTGACTTCAAAAAAGTCTATGATTTTCATGAAAAGATTTCGGCTTCAAAAAAGTTGAAAATTTTCATGAAAAGATTTTGGTTTCAAAAAGTTGAAAATTTTTATGAAAAGATTTCAGCTTCAAAAAGGTTGAAAACTTTCATGAACTATTTCGACGTCAAAAAAGTTGACCATTTACATGAAAAGATTTCGGCTTCAAAAAAGTTGAAAATTTTCATTAAAGATTTCGGTTTCAAAAAGTTGAAAATTTTCATGAGAAGATCTCGGCTTCAAAAAAGTTGAACATTTTCATGAAAAGATTTCGGCTTCAAAAAAGTTGACCATTTTCATGAAAAGATTTCAGCTTCAAAAAAGTTGAAAATTTTCATGAAAAGATTTCTGCTTCAAAAAAGTTGAAAATTTACATGAAAAGATTTCGAATTCAAAAAAGTTGAAAATTTTCATGAAGTATTTCGGCTTCAAAAAAATGGAACATTTTCATGAAAAGATTTCGGCTTCAAAAAAGTTGAACATTTTCATGAAAAGATTTCGGCTTCAAAAAAGTTGAAAATTTTCATGAATTATTTCGGCTTCAAAAAAATGGAACATTTTCATGAAAAGATTTCGGCTTCAAAAAAGTTGAAAATTTTCATGAAGTATTTCGGCTTCAAAAAAATGGAACATTTTCATGAAAAGATTTCGGCATCAAAAAACTTGAACATTTTCATGAAAAGATTTCTGCTTCAAAAAAGTTGAAAATTTACGTGAAAAGATTTCGACTTCAAAAAAGTTGAACATTTTCATGAAGTATTTCGGCTTTAAAAAAATGGAATATTTTCATGAAAAGATTTCGGCTTCAAAAAAGTTGACCATTTTCATGAAAAGATTTCAGCTTCAAAAAAGTTGAAAATTTTCATGAAAAGATTTCGGTTTCAAAAAGTTGAAAATTTTCATGAAAAGATTTCGGCTTCAAAAAAGTTAAACATTTTCATGAAAAGATTTCAACTTCAAAAAAGTTGAAAACTTTCATGAACTATTTCGGCTTCAAAAAAGTTGAAAATTTTCATGAATTATTTCGGCTTCAAAAAAAAGGAACATTTTCATGAAAAGATTTCGGCTTCAAAAAGTTGAAAATTTTCATGAAAAGATTTCGGCTTCAAAAAGTTGACCATTTTCATGAAAAGATTTCGGCTTCAAAAAAGTTGAAAATTTTCATGAAAAGATTTCGGTTTCAAAAAGTTGAAAATTTTCATGAAAAGATCTCGGCTTCAAAAAAGTTGAACATTTTCATGAAAAGATTTCGGCTTCAAAAAAGTTGAAAATTTTCATGAATTATTTCGGCTTCAAAAAAATGGAACATTTTCATGAAAAGATTTCGGCTTCAAAAAAGTTGAAAATTTTCATGAAGTATTTCGGCTTCAAAAAAATGGAACATTTTCATGAAAAGATTTCGGCTTCAAATAACTTGAACATTTTCATGAAAAGATTTCGGCTTCAAAAAAGTTGAAAATTTTCATAAATTATTTCGGCTTCAAAAAAATGGAACATTTTCATGAAAAGATTTCGGCTTCAAAAAAGTTGAACATTTTCATGAAAAGATTTCTGCTTCAAAAAAGTTGAAAATTTACATGAAAAGATTTCGACTTCAAAAAAGTGTAAAATTTTCATGAAGTATTTCGGCTTTAAAAAAATGGAATATTTTCATGAAAAGATTTCGGCTTCAAAAAAGTTGAAAATTTACATGAAAAGATTTCGGCTTCAAAAAGTTGAAAATTTTCATGAAAAGATTTCGACTTCAAAAAAGTTGAAAATTTTCATGAAAAGATTTCTGCTTCAAAAAAGTTGAAAATTTACATGAAAAGATTTCGGCTTCAAAAAAGTTGAAACATTTCATGAAAAGATTTCGGTTTCAAAAAGTTGAACATTTTCATGAAAAGATCTCGGCTTCAAAAAAGTTGAACATTTTCATGAAAAGATTTCGGCTTTCAAAAAAGTTGAAAATTTTCATGAAAAGATTTTGGTTTCAAAAAGTTGAAAATTTTCATGAAAAGATTTCTGCTTCAAAAAAGTTGAAAATTTACATGAAAAGATTTCGGCTTCAAAAAAGTTGAAACATTTCATGAAAAGATTTCGGTTTCAAAAAGTTGAAAATTTTCATGAAAAGATTTCGGCTTCAAAAAAGTTGAAAATTTACATGAAAAGATTTTGACTTCAAAAAAGTCTATGATTTTCATGAAAAGATTTCGGCTTCAAAAAAGTTGAAAATTTTCATGAAAAGATTTTGGTTTCAAAAAGTTGAAAATTTTTATGAAAAGATTTCAGCTTCAAAAAGGTTGAAAACTTTCATGAACTATTTCGACGTCAAAAAAGTTGACCATTTACATGAAAAGATTTCGGCTTCAAAAAAGTTGAAAATTTTCATTAAAGATTTCGGTTTCAAAAAGTCGAAAATTTTCATGAGAAGATCTCGGCTTCAAAAAAGTTGAACATTTTCATGAAAAGATTTCGGCTTCAAAAAAGTTGACCATTTTCATGAAAAGATTTCAGCTTCAAAAAAGTTGAAAATTTTCATGAAAAGATTTCTGCTTCAAAAAAGTTGAAAATTTACATGAAAAGATTTCGACTTCAAAAAAGTTGAAAATTTTCTTGAAGTATTTCGGCTTCAAAAAAATGGAACATTTTCATGAAAAGATTTCGGCTTCAAAAAAGTTGAACATTTTCATGAAAAGATTTCGGCTTCAAAAAAGTTGAAAATTTTCATGAATTATTTCGGCTTCAAAAAAATGGAACATTTTCATGAAAAGATTTCGGCTTCAAAAAAGTTGAAAATTTTCATGAAGTATTTCGGCTTCAAAAAAATGGAACATTTTCATGAAAAGATTTCGGCATCAAAAAACTTGAACATTTTCATGAAAAGATTTCTGCTTCAAAAAAGTTGAAAATTTACGTGAAAAGATTTCGACTTCAAAAAAGTTGAACATTTTCATGAAGTATTTCGGCTTTAAAAAAATGGAATATTTTCATGAAAAGATTTCGGCTTCAAAAAAGTTGACCATTTTCATGAAAAGATTTCAGCTTCAAAAAAGTTGAAAATTTTCATGAAAAGATTTCGGTTTCAAAAAGTTGAAAATTTTCATGAAAAGATTTCGGCTTCAAAAAAGTTAAACATTTTCATGAAAAGATTTCAACTTCAAAAAAGTTGAAAACTTTCATGAACTATTTCGGCTTCAAAAAAGTTGAAAATTTTCATGAAGTATTTCGGCTTCAAAAAAAAGGAACATTTTCATGAAAAGATTTCGGCTTCAAAAAGTTGAAAATTTTCATGAAAAGATTTCGGCTTCAAAAAGTTGACCATTTTCATGAAAAGATTTCGGCTTCAAAAAAGTTGAAAATTTTCATGAAAAGATTTCGGTTTCAAAAAGTTGAAAATTTTCATGAAAAGATCTCGGCTTCAAAAAAGTTGAACATTTTCATGAAAAGATTTCGGCTTCAAAAAAGTTGAAAATTTTCATAAATTATTTCGGCTTCAAAAAAATGGAACATTTTCATGAAAAGATTTCGGCTTCAAAAAAGTTGAAAATTTTCATGAAGTATTTCGGCTTCAAAAAAATGGAACATTTTCATGAAAAGATTTCGGCTTCAAATAACTTGAACATTTTCATGAAAAGATTTCGGCTTCAAAAAAGTTGAAAATTTTCATAAATTATTTCGGCTTCAAAAAAATGGAACATTTTCATGAAAAGATTTCGGCTTCAAAAAAGTTGAACATTTTCATGAAAAGATTTCTGCTTCAAAAAAGTTGAAAATTTACATGAAAAGATTTCGACTTCAAAAAAGTGTAAAATTTTCATGAAGTATTTCGGCTTTAAAAAAATGGAATATTTTCATGAAAAGATTTCGGCTTCAAAAAAGTTGAAAATTTACATGAAAAGATTTCGGCTTCAAAAAGTTGAAAATTTTCATGAAAAGATTTCGACTTCAAAAAAGTTGAAAATTTTCATGAAAAGATTTCTGCTTCAAAAAAGTTGAAAATTTACATGAAAAGATTTCGGCTTCAAAAAAGTTGAAACATTTCATGAAAAGATTTCGGTTTCAAAAAGTTGAACATTTTCATGAAAAGATTTCGGCTTCAAAAAAGTTGAAAATTTTCATGAATTATTTCGGCTTCAAAAAAATGGAACATTTTCATGAAAAGATTTCGGCTTCAAAAAAGTTGAAAATTTTCATGAAGTATTTCGGCTTCAAAAAAATGGAACATTTTCATGAAAAGATTTCGGCATCAAAAAACTTGAACATTTTCATGAAAAGATTTCTGCTTCAAAAAAGTTGAAAATTTACGTGAAAAGATTTCGACTTCAAAAAAGTTGAACATTTTCATGAAGTATTTCGGCTTTAAAAAAATGGAATATTTTCATGAAAAGATTTCGGCTTCAAAAAAGTTGACCATTTTCATGAAAAGATTTCAGCTTCAAAAAAGTTGAAAATTTTCATGAAAAGATTTCGGTTTCAAAAAGTTGAAAATTTTCATGAAAAGATTTCGGCTTCAAAAAAGTTAAACATTTTCATGAAAAGATTTCAACTTCAAAAAAGTTGAAAACTTTCATGAACTATTTCGGCTTCAAAAAAGTTGAAAATTTTCATGAAGTATTTCGGCTTCAAAAAAAAGGAACATTTTCATGAAAAGATTTCGGCTTCAAAAAGTTGAAAATTTTCATGAAAAGATTTCGGCTTCAAAAAGTTGACCATTTTCATGAAAAGATTTCGGCTTCAAAAAAGTTGAAAATTTTCATGAAAAGATTTCGGTTTCAAAAAGTTGAAAATTTTCATGAAAAGATCTCGGCTTCAAAAAAGTTGAACATTTTCATGAAAAGATTTCGGCTTCAAAAAAGTTGAAAATTTTCATAAATTATTTCGGCTTCAAAAAAATGGAACATTTTCATGAAAAGATTTCGGCTTCAAAAAAGTTGAAAATTTTCATGAAGTATTTCGGCTTCAAAAAAATGGAACATTTTCATGAAAAGATTTCGGCTTCAAATAACTTGAACATTTTCATGAAAAGATTTCGGCTTCAAAAAAGTTGAAAATTTTCATAAATTATTTCGGCTTCAAAAAAATGGAACATTTTCATGAAAAGATTTCGGCTTCAAAAAAGTTGAACATTTTCATGAAAAGATTTCTGCTTCAAAAAAGTTGAAAATTTACATGAAAAGATTTCGACTTCAAAAAAGTGTAAAATTTTCATGAAGTATTTCGGCTTTAAAAAAATGGAATATTTTCATGAAAAGATTTCGGCTTCAAAAAAGTTGAAAATTTACATGAAAAGATTTCGGCTTCAAAAAGTTGAAAATTTTCATGAAAAGATTTCGACTTCAAAAAAGTTGAAAATTTTCATGAAAAGATTTCTGCTTCAAAAAAGTTGAAAATTTACATGAAAAGATTTCGGCTTCAAAAAAGTTGAAACATTTCATGAAAAGATTTCGGTTTCAAAAAGTTGAACATTTTCATGAAAAGATCTCGGCTTCAAAAAAGTTGAACATTTTCATGAAAAGATTTCGGCTTTCAAAAAAGTTGAAAATTTTCATGAAAAGATTTTGGTTTCAAAAAGTTGAAAATTTTCATGAAAAGATTTCGGCTTCAAAAAAGTTGAAAATTTACATGAAAAGATTTTGACTTCAAAAAAGTCTATGATTTTCATGAAAAGATTTCGGCTTCAAAAAAGTTGAAAATTTTCATGAAAAGATTTTGGTTTCAAAAAGTTGAAAATTTTCATGAAAAGATTTCAGCTTCAAAAAGGTTGAAAACTTTCATGAACTATTTCGACGTCAAAAAAGTTGACCATTTACATGAAAAGATTTCGGCTTCAAAAAAGTTAAAAATTTTCATGAAGTATTTCGGCTTCAAAAAAGTCAACGATTTTCATGAAAAGATTTCGGCTCCAAAAAAGTTGAAAATTTTCATGAAAAGATTTAGACTTCAAAAAAGTTGAAAATGTTGATGAATTTTTTCGACTTCAAAAAAGTCTAAAATTTTCATGAAAAGATTTATGCTTCAAAAAAGATGAAAATTTTCATGAAAAGATTTAGACTTCAAAAAAGTTGAAAAATGTTCATGAAGTATTTCGGCTTCAAAAAAATGGAACATTTTCATGAAAAGATTTCGGCTTCAAAAAAGTTGAACATTTTCATGAAAAGATTTCGGCTTCAAAAAAGTTGAAAATTTTCATGAATTATTTCGGCTTCAAAAAAATGGAACATTTTCATGAAAAGATTTCGGCTTCAAAAAAGTTGAAAATTTTCATGAAGTATTTCGGCTTCAAAAAAATGGAACATTTTCATGAAAAGATTTCGGCATCAAAAAACTTGAACATTTTCATGAAAAGATTTCTGCTTCAAAAAAGTTGAAAATTTACGTGAAAAGATTTCGACTTCAAAAAAGTTGAACATTTTCATGAAGTATTTCGGCTTTAAAAAAATGGAATATTTTCATGAAAAGATTTCGGCTTCAAAAAAGTTGACCATTTTCATGAAAAGATTTCAGCTTCAAAAAAGTTGAAAATTTTCATGAAAAGATTTCTGCTTCAAAAAAGTTGAAAATTTACATGAAAAGATTTCGGCTTCAAAAAAGTTGAAACATTTCATGAAAAGATTTCGGTTTCAAAAAGTTGAACATTTTCATGAAAAGATCTCGGCTTCAAAAAAGTTGAAAATTTTCATGAAAAGATTTCGGCTTCAAAAAAGTTGAAAATTTACATGAAAAGATTTTGACTTCAAAAAAGTCTATGATTTTCATGAAAAGATTTCGGCTTCAAAAAAGTTGAAAATTTTCATGAAAAGATTTTGGTTTCAAAAAGTTGAAAATTTTCATGAAAAGATTTCAGCTTCAAAAAGGTTGAAAACTTTCATGAACTATTTCGACGTCAAAAAAGTTGACCATTTACATGAAAAGATTTCGGCTTCAAAAAAGTTGAAAATTTTCATTAAAGATTTCGGTTTCAAAAAGTTGAAAATTTTCATGAGAAGATTTCGGCTTCAAAAAAGTTGAACATTTTCATGAAAAGATTTCTGCTTCAAAAAAGTTGAAAATTTACATGAAAAGATTTCGACTTCAAAAAAGTCTAAGATTTTCATGAAAAGATTTCTGCTTCAAAAAAGTTGAAAATTTTCATGAAAAGATTTCGGCTTCAAAAAGTTGAAAATTTTCATGAAAAGATTTCTGCTTCAAAAAAGTTGAAAATTTTCATGAAAAGATCTCGGCTTCAAAAAAGTTGAACATTTTCATGAAAAGATTTCGGCTTCAAAAAAGTTGACCATTTTCATGAAAAGATTTCAGCTTCAAAAAAGTTGAAAATTTTCATGAAAAGATTTCGGTTTCAAAAAGTTGAAAATTTTCATGAAAAGATTTCGGCTTCAAAAAAGTTAAACATTTTCATGAAAAGATTTCAACTTCAAAAAAGTTGAAAACTTTCATGAACTATTTCGGCTTCAAAAAAGTTGAAAATTTTCATGAAGTATTTCGGCTTCAAAAAAAAGGAACATTTTCATGAAAAGATTTCGGCTTCAAAAAGTTGAAAATTTTCATGAAAAGATTTCGGCTTCAAAAAGTTGACCATTTTCATGAAAAGATTTCGGCTTCAAAAAAGTTGAAAATTTTCATGAAAAGATTTCGGTTTCAAAAAGTTGAAAATTTTCATGAAAAGATCTCGGCTTCAAAAAAGTTGAACATTTTCATGAAAAGATTTCGGCTTCAAAAAAGTTGAAAATTTTCATGAATTATTTCGGCTTCAAAAAAATGGAACATTTTCATGAAAAGATTTCGGCTTCAAAAAAGTTGAAAATTTTCATGAAGTATTTCGGCTTCAAAAAAATGGAACATTTTCATGAAAAGATTTCGGCTTCAAAAAACTTGAACATTTTCATGAAAAGATTTCGGCTTCAAAAAAGTTGAAAATTTTCATGAATTATTTCGGCTTCAAAAAAATGGAACATTTTCATGAAAAGATTTCGGCTTCAAAAAAGTTGAACATTTTCATGAAAAGATTTCTGCTTCAAAAAAGTTGAAAATTTACATGAAAACATTTCGACTTCAAAAAAGTGTAAAATTTTCATGAAGTATTTCGGCTTTAAAAAAATGGAATATTTTCATGAAAAGATTTCGGCTTCAAAAAAGTTGAAAATTTACATGAAAAGATTTCGGCTTCAAAAAGTTGAAAATTTTCATGAAAAGATTTCGACTTCAAAAAAGTTGAAAATTTTCATGAAAAGATTTCTGCTTCAAAAAAGTTAAAAATTTTCATGAAAAGATTTCGGCTTCAAAAAGTTGAAAATTTTCATGAAAAGATTTCTGTTTCAAAAAAGTTGAAAATTTACATGAAAAGATTTCGGCTTCAAAAAAGTTGAAACATTTCATGAAAAGATTTCGGTTTCAAAAAGTTGAACATTTTCATGAAAAGATCTCGGCTTCAAAAAAGTTGAACATTTTCATGAAAAGATTTCGGCTTTCAAAAAAGTTGAAAATTTTCATGAAAAGATTTTGGTTTCAAAAAGTTGAAAATTTTCATGAAAAGATTTCGGCTTCAAAAAAGTTGAAAATTTACATGAAAAGATTTTGACTTCAAAAAAGTCTATGATTTTCATGAAAAGATTTCGGCTTCAAAAAAGTTGAAAATTTTCATGAAAAGATTTTGGTATCAAAAAGTTGAAAATTTTCATGAAAAGATTTCAGCTTCAAAAAGGTTGAAAACTTTCATGAACTATTTCGACGTCAAAAAAGTTGACCATTTACATGAAAAGATTTCGGCTTCAAAAAAGTTGAAAATTTTCATTAAAGATTTCGGTTTCAAAAAGTTGAAAATTTTCATGAGAAGATCTCGGCTTCAAAAAAGTTGAACATTTTCATGAAAAGATTTCGGCTTCAAAAAAGTTGAACATTTTCATGAAAAGATTTCAGCTTCAAAAAAGTTGAAAATTTTCATGAAAAGATTTCTGCTTCAAAAAAGTTGAAAATTTTCATGAAAAGATTTCGACTTCAAAAAAGTTGAAAATTTTCATGAAGTATTTCGGCTTCAAAAAAATGGAACATTTTCATGAAAAGATTTCGGCTTCAAAAAAGTTGAACATTTTCATGAAAAGATTTCGGCTTCAAAAAAGTTGAAAATTTTCATGAATTATTTCGGCTTCAAAAAAATGGAACATTTTCATGAAAAGATTTCGGCTTCAAAAAAGTTGAAAATTTTCATGAAGTATTTCGGCTTCAAAAAAATGGAACATTTTCATGAAAAGATTTCGGCATCAAAAAACTTGAACATTTTCATGAAAAGATTTTGGCTTCAAAAAAGTTGAAAATTTTCATGAATTATTTCGGATTCAAAAAAATGGAACATTTTCATGAAAAGATTTCGGCTTCAAAAAAGTTGAAAATTTTCATGAAAAGATTTCTGCTTCAAAAAAGTTGAAAATTTACATGAAAAGATTTCGGCTTCAAAAAAGTTGAAAATTTTCATGAAAAGATTTCGGTTTCAAAAAGTTGAAAATTTTCATGAAAAGATCTCGGCTTCAAAAAAGTTGAACATTTTCATGAAAAGATTTTGGTTTCAAAAAGTTGAAAATTTTCATGAAAAGATTTCGGCTTCAAAAAAGTTGAACATTTTCATGAAAAGATTTCGGCTTCAAAAAAGTTGAACATTTTCATGAAAAGATTTTGGTTTCAAAAAAGTTCAACATTTTCATGAAAAGATTTCGGCTTCAAAAAAGTTGAAAATTTTCATGAAGTATTTCGGGTTCAAAAAAATGGAACATTTTCATGAAAAGATTTCGGCTTCAAAAAACTTGAACATTTTCATGAAAAGATTTCGGCTTCAAAAAAGTTGAACATTTTCATGAAAAGATTTCTGCTTCTAAAAAGTTGAAAATTTACATTAAAAGATTTCGGCTTCAAAAAAGTTGAAAATTTTCATCAAGTATTTCGGCTTCAAAAAAGTTGAAAATTTACATGAAAAGATTTCAGCTTCAAAAAAGTGTAAAATTTTCATGAAGTATGTCGGCTTCAAAAAAATTGAATATTTTCATGAAAAGATTTCGGCTTCAAAAAGTAGAAAATTTTCATGAAAAGATCTCGGCTTCAAAAAAGTCTAAGATTTTCATGAAAAGATTTCGACTTCAAAAAAGTTGAAAATTTTCATGAAGTATTTCGGTTTCAAAAAAATGGAACATTTTCATGAAAAGATTTCGGCTTCAAAAAAGTTGAACATTTTCATGAAAAGATTTCTGCTTCAAAAAAGTTGAAAATTTACATGAAAAGATTTCGACTTCAAAAAAGTCTAAGATTTTCATGAAAAGATTTCTGCTTCAAAAAAGTTGAAAATTTTCATGAAAAGATTTCGGCTTCAAAAAGTTGAAAATTTTCATGAAAAGATTTCTGCTTCAAAAAAGTTGAAAATTTTCATGAAAAGATTTCGGTTTCAAAAAGTTGAAAATTTTCATGAAAAGATCTCGGCTTCAAAAAAGTTGAACATTTTCATGAAAAGATTTCGGCTTCAAAAAAGTTGAACATTTTCATGAAAAGATTTCGGTTTCAAAAAGTTGAACATTTTCATGAAAAGATTTCGGCTTCAAAAAAGTTAAACATTTTCATGAAAAGATTTCAACTTCAAAAAAGTTGAAAACTTTCATGAAGTATTTCGGCTTCAAAAAAAAGGAACATTTTCATGAAAAGATTTCGGCTTCAAAAAAGTTTAACATTTTCATGAAAAGATTTTTGCTTCAAAAAAGTTGAAAATTTACATGAAAAGATTTTGGTTTCAAAAAGTTGAAAATTTTCATGAAAAGATTTCGGCTTCAAAAAAGTTGAACATTTTCATGAAAAGATTTCGGCTTCAAAAAAGTTGAACATTTTCATGAAAAGATTTTGGTTTCAAAAAAGTTCAACATTTTCATGAAAAGATTTCGGCTTCAAAAAAGTTGAAAATTTTCATGAAGTATTTCGGGTTCAAAAAAATGGAACATTTTCATGAAAAGATTTCGGCTTCAAAAAACTTGAACATTTTCATGAAAAGATTTCGGCTTCAAAAAAGTTGAACATTTTCATGAAAAGATTTCTGCTTCTAAAAAGTTGAAAATTTACATTAAAAGATTTCGGCTTCAAAAAAGTTGAAAATTTTCATGAAAAGATTTCGGCTTCAAAAAAGTTGAACATTTTCATGAAAAGATTTCTGCTTCAAAAAAGTTGAAAATTTACATGAAAAGATTTCGACTTCAAAAAAGTCTAAGATTTTCATGAAAAGATTTCTGCTTCAAAAAAGTTGAAAATTTTCATGAAAAGATTTCGGCTTCAAAAAGTTGAAAATTTTCATGAAAAGATTTCTGCTTCAAAAAAGTTGAAAATTTTCATGAAAAGATTTCGGCTTCAAAAAAGTTGAAAATTTTCATGAAAAGATTTCGGTTTCAAAAAGTTGAAAATTTTCATGAAAAGATCTCGGCTTCAAAAAAGTTGAACATTTTCATGAAAAGATTTCGGCTTCAAAAAAGTTGACCATTTTCATGAAAAGATTTCAGCTTCAAAAAAGTTGAAAATTTTCATGAAAAGATTTCGGTTTCAAAAAGTTGAAAATTTTCATGAAAAGATTTCGGCTTCAAAAAAGTTAAACATTTTCATGAAAAGATTTCAACTTCAAAAAAGTTGAAAACTTTCATGAAGTATTTCGGCTTCAAAAAAAAGGAACATTTTCATGAAAAGATTTCGGCTTCAAAAAAGTTTAACATTTTCATGAAAAGATTTTTGCTTCAAAAAAGTTGAAAATTTACATGAAAAGATTTCGGCTTCAAAAAAGTTGAAAATTTTCATGAAGTATTTCGGGTTCAAAAAAATGGAACATTTTCATGAAAAGATTTCGGCTTCAAAAAACTTGAACATTTTCATGAAAAGATTTCGGCTTCAAAAAAGTTGAACATTTTCATGAAAAGATTTCTGCTTCTAAAAAGTTGAAAATTTACATTAAAAGATTTCGGCTTCAAAAAAGTTGAAAATTTTCATCAAGTATTTCGGCTTCAAAAAAGTTTAAAATTGACATGAAAAGATTTCAGCTTCAAAAAAGTGTAAAATTTTCATGAAGTATTTCGGCTTCAAAAAAATTGAATATTTTCATGAAAAGATTTCGGCTTCAAAAAGTAGAAAATTTTCATGAAAAGATCTCGGCTTCAAAAAAGTCTAAGATTTTCATGAAAAGATTTCTGCTTCAAAAAAGTTGAAAATTTTCATGAAAAGATCTCGGCTTCAAAAAAGTTGAACATTTTCATGAAAAGATTTCGGCTTCAAAAAAGTTGAAACATTTCATGAAAACATTTCGGTTTCAAAAAGTTGAACATTTTCATGAAAAGATCTCGGCTTCAAAAAAGTTGAACATTTTCATGAAAAGATTTCGGCTTTCAAAAAAGTTGAAAATTTTCATGAAAAGATTTTGGTTTCAAAAAGTTGAAAATTTTCATGAAAAGATTTCGGCTTCAAAAAAGTTGGAAATTTTCATGAAAAGATTTTGGTTTCAAAAAGTTGAAAATTTTCATGAAAAGATTTCAGCTTCAAAAAGGTTGAAAACTTTCATGAACTATTTCGACGTCAAAAAAGTTGACCATTTTCATGAAAAGATTTCGGCTTCAAAAAAGTTGAACATTTTCATGAAAAGATTTCTGCTTCTAAAAAGTTGAAAATTTACATTAAAAGATTTCGGCTTCAAAAAAGTTGAAAATTTTCATCAAGTGTTTCGGCTTCAAAAAAGTTTAAAATTTACATGAAAAGATTTCAGCTTCAAAAAAGTGTAAAATTTTCATGAAGTATGTCGGCTTCAAAAAAATTGAATATTTTCATGAAAAGATTTCGGCTTCAAAAAGTAGAAAATTTTCATGAAAAGATCTCGGCTTCAAAAAAGTCTAAGATTTTCATGAAAAGATTTCGACTTCAAAAAAGTTGAAAATTTTCATGAAGTATTTCGGTTTCAAAAAAATGGAACATTTTCATGAAAAGATTTCGGCTTCAAAAAAGTTGAACATTTTCATGAAAAGATTTCTGCTTCAAAAAAGTTGAAAATTTACATGAAAAGATTTCGACTTCAAAAAAGTCTAAGATTTTCATGAAAAGATTTCTGCTTCAAAAAAGTTGAAAATTTTCATGAAAAGATTTCGGCTTCAAAAAGTTGAAAATTTTCATGAAAAGATTTCTGCTTCAAAAAAGTTGAAAATTTTCATGAAAAGATTTCGGTTTCAAAAAGTTGAAAATTTTCATGAAAAGATCTCGGCTTCAAAAAAGTTGAACATTTTCATGAAAAGATTTCGGCTTCAAAAAAGTTGAACATTTTCATGAAAAGATTTCGGTTTCAAAAAGTTGAACATTTTCATGAAAAGATTTCGGCTTCAAAAAAGTTAAACATTTTCATGAAAAGATTTCAACTTCAAAAAAGTTGAAAACTTTCATGAAGTATTTCGGCTTCAAAAAAAAGGAACATTTTCATGAAAAGATTTCGGCTTCAAAAAAGTTTAACATTTTCATGAAAAGATTTTTGCTTCAAAAAAGTTGAAAATTTACATGAAAAGATTTTGGTTTCAAAAAGTTGAAAATTTTCATGAAAAGATTTCGGCTTCAAAAAAGTTGAACATTTTCATGAAAAGATTTCGGCTTCAAAAAAGTTGAACATTTTCATGAAAAGATTTTGGTTTCAAAAAAGTTCAACATTTTCATGAAAAGATTTCGGCTTCAAAAAAGTTGAAAATTTTCATGAAGTATTTCGGGTTCAAAAAAATGGAACATTTTCATGAAAAGATTTCGGCTTCAAAAAACTTGAACATTTTCATGAAAAGATTTCGGCTTCAAAAAAGTTGAACATTTTCATGAAAAGATTTCTGCTTCTAAAAAGTTGAAAATTTACATTAAAAGATTTCGGCTTCAAAAAAGTTGAAAATTTTCATGAAAAGATTTCGGCTTCAAAAAAGTTGAACATTTACATGAAAAGATTTCTGCTTCAAAAAAGTTGAAAATTTACATGAAAAGATTTCGACTTCAAAAAAGTCTAAGATTTTCATGAAAAGATTTCTGCTTCAAAAAAGTTGAAAATTTTCATGAAAAGATTTCGGCTTCAAAAAGTTGAAAATTTTCATGAAAAGATTTCTGCTTCAAAAAAGTTGAAAATTTTCATGAAAAGATTTCGGCTTCAAAAAAGTTGAAAATTTTCATGAAAAGATTTCGGTTTCAAAAAGTTGAAAATTTTCATGAAAAGATCTCGGCTTCAAAAAAGTTGAACATTTTCATGAAAAGATTTCGGCTTCAAAAAAGTTGACCATTTTCATGAAAAGATTTCAGCTTCAAAAAAGTTGAAAATTTTCATGAAAAGATTTCGGTTTCAAAAAGTTGAAAATTTTCATGAAAAGATTTCGGCTTCAAAAAAGTTAAACATTTTCATGAAAAGATTTCAACTTCAAAAAAGTTGAAAACTTTCATGAAGTATTTCGGCTTCAAAAAAAAGGAACATTTTCATGAAAAGATTTCGGCTTCAAAAAAGTTTAACATTTTCATGAAAAGATTTTTGCTTCAAAAAAGTTGAAAATTTACATGAAAAGATTTCGGCTTCAAAAAAGTTGAAAATTTTCATGAAGTATTTCGGGTTCAAAAAAATGGAACATTTTCATGAAAAGATTTCGGCTTCAAAAAACTTGAACATTTTCATGAAAAGATTTCGGCTTCAAAAAAGTTGAACATTTTCATGAAAAGATTTCTGCTTCTAAAAAGTTGAAAATTTACATTAAAAGATTTCGGCTTCAAAAAAGTTGAAAATTTTCATCAAGTATTTCGGCTTCAAAAAAGTTTAAAATTGACATGAAAAGATTTCAGCTTCAAAAAAGTGTAAAATTTTCATGAAGTATTTCGGCTTCAAAAAAATTGAATATTTTCATGAAAAGATTTCGGCTTCAAAAAGTAGAAAATTTTCATGAAAAGATCTCGGCTTCAAAAAAGTCTAAGATTTTCATGAAAAGATTTCTGCTTCAAAAAAGTTGAAAATTTTCATGAAAAGATCTCGGCTTCAAAAAAGTTGAACATTTTCATGAAAAGATTTCGGCTTCAAAAAAGTTGAAACATTTCATGAAAACATTTCGGTTTCAAAAAGTTGAACATTTTCATGAAAAGATCTCGGCTTCAAAAAAGTTGAACATTTTCATGAAAAGATTTCGGCTTTCAAAAAAGTTGAAAATTTTCATGAAAAGATTTTGGTTTCAAAAAGTTGAAAATTTTCATGAAAAGATTTCGGCTTCAAAAAAGTTGGAAATTTTCATGAAAAGATTTTGGTTTCAAAAAGTTGAAAATTTTCATGAAAAGATTTCAGCTTCAAAAAGGTTGAAAACTTTCATGAACTATTTCGACGTCAAAAAAGTTGACCATTTTCATGAAAAGATTTCGGCTTCAAAAAAGTTGAAAATTTTCATTAAAGATTTCGGTTTCAAAAAGTTGAAAATTTTCATGAGAAGATCTCGGCTTCAAAAAAGTTGAACATTTTCATGAAAAGATTTCGGCTTCAAAAAAGTTGACCATTTTCATGAAAAGATTTCAGCTTCAAAAAAGTTGAAAATTTTCATGAAAATATTTCTGCTTCAAAAAAGTTGAAAATTTACATGAAAAGATTTCGACTTCAAAAAAGTTTAACATTTTCATGAAAAGATTTTTGCTTCAAAAAAGTTGAAAATTTACATGAAAAGATTTCGGCTTCAAAAAAGTTGAAAATTTTCATGAATTATTTCGGATTCAAAAAAATGGAACATTTTCATGAAAAGATTTCGGCTTCAAAAAAGTTGAAAATTTTCATGAAAAGATTTCTGCTTCAAAAAAGTTGAAAATTTACATGAAAAGATTTCGGCTTCAAAAAAGTTGAAAATTTTCATGAAAAGATTTCGGTTTCAAAAAGTTGAAAATTTTCATGAAAAGATCTCGGCTTCAAAAAAGTTGAACATTTTCATGAAAAGATTTTGGTTTCAAAAAGTTGAAAATTTTCATGAAAAGATTTCGGCTTCAAAAAAGTTGAACATTTTCATGAAAAGATTTCGGCTTCAAAAAAGTTGAACATTTTCATGAAAAGATTTTGGTTTCAAAAAAGTTCAACATTTTCATGAAAAGATTTCGGCTTCAAAAAAGTTGAAAATTTTCATGAAGTATTTCGGGTTCAAAAAAATGGAACATTTTCATGAAAAGATTTCGGCTTCAAAAAACTTGAACATTTTCATGAAAAGATTTCGGCTTCAAAAAAGTTGAACATTTTCATGAAAAGATTTCTGCTTCTAAAAAGTTGAAAATTTACATTAAAAGATTTCGGCTTCAAAAAAGTTGAAAATTTTCATCAAGTATTTCGGCTTCAAAAAAGTTTAAAATTTACATGAAAAGATTTCAGCTTCAAAAAAGTGTAAAATTTTCATGAAGTATGTCGGCTTCAAAAAAATTGAATATTTTCATGAAAAGATTTCGGCTTCAAAAAGTAGAAAATTTTCATGAAAAGATCTCGGCTTCAAAAAAGTCTAAGATTTTCATGAAAAGATTTCGACTTCAAAAAAGTTGAAAATTTTCATGAAGTATTTCGGTTTCAAAAAAATGGAACATTTTCATGAAAAGATTTCGGCTTCAAAAAAGTTTAACATTTTCATGAAAAGATTTTTGCTTCAAAAAAGTTGAAAATTTACATGAAAAGATTTCGGCTTCAAAAAAGTTGAACATTTTCATGAAAAGATTTCTGCTTCTAAAAAGTTGAAAATTTACATTAAAAGATTTCGGCTTCAAAAAAGTTGAAAATTTTCATCAAGTATTTCGGCTTCAAAAAAGTTTAAAATTGACATGAAAAGATTTCAGCTTCAAAAAAGTGTAAAATTTTCATGAAGTATTTCGGCTTCAAAAAAATTGAATATTTTCATGAAAAGATTTCGGCTTCAAAAAGTAGAAAATTTTCATGAAAAGATCTCGGCTTCAAAAAAGTCTAAGATTTTCATGAAAAGATTTCTGCTTCAAAAAAGTTGAAAATTTTCATGAAAAGATCTCGGCTTCAAAAAAGTTGAACATTTTCATGAAAAGATTTCGGCTTCAAAAAAGTTGAAACATTTCATGAAAACATTTCGGTTTCAAAAAGTTGAACATTTTCATGAAAAGATCTCGGCTTCAAAAAAGTTGAACATTTTCATGAAAAGATTTCGGCTTCAAAAAAGTTGACCATTTTCATGAAAAGATTTCAGCTTCAAAAAAGTTGAAAATTTTCATGAAAAGATTTCGTTTTCAAAAAGTTGAAAATTTTCATGAAAAGATTTCGGCTTCAAAAAAGTTAAACATTTTCATGAAAAGATTTCAACTTCAAAAAAGTTGAAAACTTTCATGAAGTATTTCGGCTTCAAAAAAAAGGAACATTTTCATGAAAAGATTTCGGCTTCAAAAAAGTTTAACATTTTCATGAAAAGATTTTTGCTTCAAAAAAGTTGAAAATTTACATGAAAAGATTTCGATTTCAAAAAAGTTGAAAATTTTCATGAAGTATTTCGGCTTCAAAAAAATTGAATATTTTCATGAAAAGATTTCGGCTTCAAAAAAGTTGAAAATTTTCATGAAAAGATTTCTGCTTCAAAAAAGTTGAAAATTTACATGAAAAGATTTCGGCTTCAAAAAAGTTGAACATTTTCATGAAAAGATTTCGGCTTCAAAAAAATTGACCATTTTCATGAAAAGATTTCAGCTTCAAAAAAGTTGAAAATTTTCATGAAAAGATTTCTGCTTCAAAAAAGTTGAAAATTTACATGAAAAGATTTCGACTTCAAAAAAGTTGAAAATTTTCATGAAGTATTTCGGCTTCAAAAAAATGGAACATTTTCATGAAAAGATTTCGGCTTCAAAAAAGTTGAACATTTTCATGAAAAGATTTCTGCTTCAAAAAAGTTGAAAATTTTCATGAAAAGATTTCGGCTTCAAAAAGTTGAAAATTTTCATGAAAAGATTTCTGCTTCAAAAAAGTTGAAAATTTACATGAAAAGATTTCGGCTTCAAAAAAGTTGAAAATTTTCATGAAAAGATTTCGGTTTCAAAAAGTTGAAAATTTTCATGAAAAGATCTCGGCTTCAAAAAAGTTGAACATTTACATGAAAAGATTTCGGCTTCAAAAAAGTTGAAAATTTTCATGAAAAGATTTCGGTTTCAAAAAGTTGAAAATTTTCATGAAAAGATCTCGGCTTCAAAAAAGTTGAACATTTTCATGAAAAGATTTCGGCTTCAAAAAAGTTGAAACATTTCATGAAAACATTTCGGTTTCAAAAAGTTGAACATTTTCATGAAAAGATCTCGGCTTCAAAAAAGTTGAACATTTTCATGAAAAGATTTCGGCTTCAAAAAAGTTGACCATTTTCATGAAAAGATTTCAGCTTCAAAAAAGTTGAAAATTTTCATGAAAAGATTTCGTTTTCAAAAAGTTGAAAATTTTCATGAAAAGATTTCGGCTTCAAAAAAGTTAAACATTTTCATGAAAAGATTTCAACTTCAAAAAAGTTGAAAACTTTCATGAAGTATTTCGGCTTCAAAAAAAAGGAACATTTTCATGAAAAGATTTCGGCTTCAAAAAAGTTTAACATTTTCATGAAAAGATTTTTGCTTCAAAAAAGTTGAAAATTTACATGAAAAGATTTCGATTTCAAAAAAGTTGAAAATTTTCATGAAGTATTTCGGCTTCAAAAAAATTGAATATTTTCATGAAAAGATTTCGGCTTCAAAAAAGTTGAAAATTTTCATGAAAAGATTTCTGCTTCAAAAAAGTTGAAAATTTACATGAAAAGATTTCGGCTTCAAAAAAGTTGAACATTTTCATGAAAAGATTTCGGCTTCAAAAAAATTGACCATTTTCATGAAAAGATTTCAGCTTCAAAAAAGTTGAAAATTTTCATGAAAAGATTTCTGCTTCAAAAAAGTTGAAAATTTACATGAAAAGATTTCGACTTCAAAAAAGTTGAAAATTTTCATGAAGTATTTCGGCTTCAAAAAAATGGAACATTTTCATGAAAAGATTTCGGCTTCAAAAAAGTTGAACATTTTCATGAAAAGATTTCTGCTTCAAAAAAGTTGAAAATTTACATGAAAAGATTTCGACTTCAAAAAAGTCTAAGATTTTCATGAAAAGATTTCTGCTTCAAAAAAGTTGAAAATTTTCATGAAAAGATTTCGGCTTCAAAAAGTTGAAAATTTTCATGAAAAGATTTCTGCTTCAAAAAAGTTGAAAATTTACATGAAAAGATTTCGGCTTCAAAAAAGTTGAAAATTTTCATGAAAAGATTTCGGTTTCAAAAAGTTGAAAATTTTCATGAAAAGATCTCGGCTTCAAAAAAGTTGAACATTTTCATGAAAAGATTTCGGCTTCAAAAAAGTTGACCATTTTCATGAAAAGATTTCAGCTTCAAAAAAGTTGAAAATTTTCATGAAAAGATTTCGTTTTCAAAAAGTTGAAAATTTTCATGAAAAGATTTCGGCTTCAAAAAAGTTAAACATTTTCATGAAAAGATTTCAACTTCAAAAAAGTTGAAAACTTTCATGAAGTATTTCGGCTTCAAAAAAAAGGAACATTTTCATGAAAAGATTTCGGCTTCAAAAAAGTTTAACATTTTCATGAAAAGATTTTTGCTTCAAAAAAGTTGAAAATTTACATGAAAAGATTTCGATTTCAAAAAAGTTGAAAATTTTCATGAAGTATTTCGGCTTCAAAAAAATTGAATATTTTCATGAAAAGATTTCGGCTTCAAAAAAGTTGAAAATTTTCATGAAAAGATTTCTGCTTCAAAAAAGTTGAAAATTTACATGAAAAGATTTCGGCTTCAAAAAAGTTGAAAATTTTCATGAAAAGATTTCGGTTTCAAAAAGTTGAAAATTTTCATGAAAAGATCTCGGCTTCAAAAAAGTTGAACATTTTCATGAAAAGATTTTGGTTTCAAAAAGTTGAAAATTTTCATGAAAAGATTTCGGCTTCAAAAAAGTTGAACATTTTCATGAAAAGATTTCGGCTTCAAAAAAGTTGAACATTTTCATGAAAAGATTTTGGTTTCAAAAAAGTTGAACATTTTCATGAAAAGATTTCGGCTTCAAAAAACTTGAACATTTTCATGAAAAGATTTCGGCTTCAAAAAACTTGAACATTTTCATGAAAAGATTTCGGCTTCAAAAAAGTTGAACATTTTCATGAAAAGATTTCTGCTTCTAAAAAGTTGAAAATTTACATTAAAAGATTTCGACTTCAAAAAAGTTGAAAATTTTCATCAAGTATTTCGGCTTCAAAAAAGTTGAAAATTTACATGAAAAGATTTCGGCTTCAAAAAAGTGTAAAATTTTCATGAAGTATTTCGGCTTCAAAAAAATTGAATATTTTCATGAAAAGATTTCGGCTTCAAAAAGTAGAAAATTTTCATGAAAAGATCTCGGCTTCAAAAAAGTCTAAGATTTTCATGAAAAGATTTCTGCTTCAAAAAAGTTGAAAATTTTCATGAAAAGATCTCGGCTTCAAAAAAGTTGAACATTTTCATGAAAAGATTTCGTCTTCAAAAAAGTTGAACATTTTCATGAAAAGATTTCGTCTTCAAAAAAGTTGAAAATTTTCATGAAAAGATTTATGTTTCAAAAAGTTGAAAATTTTCATGAAAAGATTTCGGCTTCAAAAAAGTTGAACATTTTCATGAAAAGATTTCGGCTTCAAAAAAGTGTAAAATTTTCATGAAGTATTTCGGCTTCAAAAAAATTGAATATTTTCATGAAAAGATTTCGGCTTCAAAAAAGTTGAAAATTTACATGAAAAGATTTCGACTTCATAAAAGTCTAAGATTTTCATGAAAAGAGTTCTGCTTCAAAAAGTAGAAAATTTTCATGAAAAGATTTCGGCTTCAAAAAAGTTGAAAATTTTCATGAAAAGATTTTGTTTTCAAAAAGTTGAAAATTTTCATGAAAAGATCTCGGCTTCAAAAAAGTTGAACATTTTCATGAAAAGATTTCGTCTTCAAAAAAGTTGAAAATTTTCATGAAAAGATTTATGTTTCAAAAAGTTGAAAATTTTCATGAAAAGATTTCGGCTTCAAAAAAATGGAACATTTTCATGAAAAGATTTCGGCTTCAAAAAAGTTGAAAATTTTCATGAAGTATTTCGGCTTCAAAAAAATGGAACATTTTCATGAAAAGATTTCGGCTTCAAAAAGTTGAAAAATTTTCATGAAAAGATTTCGGCTTCAAAAAAGTTGAACATTTTCATGAAAAGATTTCGGCTTCAAAAAAGTTGAAAATTTTCATGAAGTATTTCGGCTTCAAAAAAATGGAACATTTTCATGAAAAGATTTCGGCTTCAAAAAGTTGAAAATTTTCATGAAAAGATTTCGGCTCCAAAAAGTTGACCATTTTCATGAAAAGATCTCGGCTTCAAAAAAGTTGAACATTTTCATGAAAAGATTTCGGCTTCAAAAAAGTTGAAAATTTTCATGAAAAGATTTTGGTTTCAAAAAGTTGAACATTTTCATGAAAAGATTTCGGCTTCAAAAAAGTTGAACATTTTCATGAAAAGATTTCGGCTTCAAAAAAGTTGAAAATTTTCATGAAGTATTTCGGCTTCAAAAAAATGGAACATTTTCATGAAAAGATTTCGGCTTCAAAAAACTTGAACATTTTCATGAAAAGATTTCGGCTTCAAAAAAGTTGAACATTTTCATGAAAAGATTTCTGCTTCAAAAAAGTTGAAAATTTACATGAAAAGATTTCGACTTCAAAAAAGTTGAACATTTTCATGAAGTATTTCGACTACAAAAAAGTCTAAAATTTTCATGAAAAGATTTATGTTTCAAAAAAGATGAAAATTTTCATGAAAAGATTTGGGCTTCAAAAAGTTGAACATTTTTATGAAAAGATTTTGGCTTCAAAAAAGTTGAACATTTTCATGAAAAGATTTCGGCTTCAAAAAAGTTGAAAATTTTCATGAACTATTTCGGCATCAAAAAAGTTGAAAATTTTCATGAAAAGATTTAGGTTTCAAAGAAGTCGAAAATTTTCATGAAAAGATCTAGGTTTCAAAAAAGTTGAAAATTTTCGGAGACAAATGTGTTTTTCTGACATATCCGCCGCCAGCACCGAGGGGCCACGCGGCCTCGGGTGCGGGGATCTCAAAACCGGTAATGATCCTTCCGCAGGTTCACATGAAAAAAGTCGAAAATTTTCATAAACTATTTCGCCATCAAAAAAGTTGTAAATTTTCATGAAAAGATTTCTGCTTCAAAAAAGTTGAAAATTTTCATGAAAAGATTTCGACTTCAAAAAAGTTGACCATTTTCATGAAAAGATTTCGGCTTCAAAAAACTTGAACATTTTCATGAAAAGATTTCGTCTTCAAAAAAGTTGAACATTTTCATGAAAAGATTTCGTCTTCAAAAAAGTTGAAAATTTTCATGAAAAGATTTATGTTTCAAAAAGTTGAAAATTTTCATGAAAAGATTTCGGCTTCAAAAAAGTTGAACATTTTCATGAAAAGATTTCGGCTTCAAAAAAGTGTAAAATTTTCATGAAGTATTTCGGCTTCAAAAAAATTGAATATTTTCATGAAAAGATTTCGGCTTCAAAAAAGTTGAAAATTTACATGAAAAGATTTCGAATTCATAAAAGTCTAAGATTTTCATGAAAAGAGTTCTGCTTCAAAAAGTAGAAAATTTTCATGAAAAGATTTCGGCTTCAAAAAAGTTGAAAATTTTCATGAAAAGATTTTGTTTTCAAAAAGTTGAAAATTTTCATGAAAAGATCTCGGCTTCAAAAAAGTTGAACATTTTCATGAAAAGATTTCGTCTTCAAAAAAGTTGAAAATTTTCATGAAAAGATTTATGTTTCAAAAAGTTGAAAATTTTCATGAAAAGATTTCGGCTTCAAAAAAATGGAACATTTTCATGAAAAGATTTCGGCTTCAAAAAGTTGAAAAATTTTCATGAAAAGATTTCGGCTTCAAAAAAGTTGAACATTTTCATGAAAAGATTTCGGCTTCAAAAAAGTTGAAAATTTTCATGAAGTATTTCGGCTTCAAAAAAATGGAACATTTTCATGAAAAGATTTCGGCTTCAAAAAGTTGAAAATTTTCATGAAAAGATTTCGGCTCCAAAAAGTTGACCATTTTCATGAAAAGATTTTGGTTTCAAAAAGTTGAAAATTTTCATGAAAAGATTTCGGCTTCAAAAAAGTTGAACATTTTCATGAAAAGATTTCGGCTTCAAAAAAGTGTAAAATTTTCATGAAGTATTTCGGCTTCAAAAAAATTGAATATTTTCATGAAAAGATTTCGGCTTCAAAAAAGTTGAAAATTTACATGAAAAGATTTCGACTTCATAAAAGTCTAAGATTTTCATGAAAAGAGTTCTGCCTCAAAAAGTAGAAAATTTTCATGAAAAGATTTCGGCTTCAAAAAAGTTGAAAATTTTCATGAAAAGATTTTGTTTTCAAAAAGTTGAAAATTTTCATGAAAAGATCTCGGCTTCAAAAAAGTTGAACATTTTCATGAAAAGATTTCGTCTTCAAAAAAGTTGAAAATTTTCATGAAAAGATTTATGTTTCAAAAAGTTGAAAATTTTCATGAAAAGATTTCGGCTTCAAAAAAATGGAACATTTTCATGAAAAGATTTCGGCTTCAAAAAAGTTGAAAATTTTCATGAAGTATTTCGGCTTCAAAAAAATGGAACATTTTCATGAAAAGATTTCGGCTTCAAAAAGTTGAAAAATTTTCATGAAAAGATTTCGGCTTCAAAAAAGTTGAACATTTTCATGAAAAGATTTCGGCTTCAAAAAAGTTGAAAATTTTCATGAAGTATTTCGGCTTCAAAAAAATGGAACATTTTCATGAAAAGATTTCGGCTTCAAAAAGTTGAAAATTTTCATGAAAAGATTTCGGCTCCAAAAAGTTGACCATTTTCATGAAAAGATCTCGGCTTCAAAAAAGTTGAACATTTTCATGAAAAGATTTCGGCTTCAAAAAAGTTGAAAATTTTCATGAAGTATTTCGGCTTCAAAAAAATGGAACATTTTCATGAAAATATTTCGGCTTCAAAAAAGTTGAACATTTTCATGAAAAGATTTCTGCTTCAAAAAAGTTGAAAATTTTCATGAAAAGATTTCGGCTTCAAAAAGTTGACCATTTTCATGAAAAGATTTCGGCTTCAAAAAAGTTGAAAATTTTCATGAAAAGATCTCGGCTTCAAAAAAGTTGAACATTTTCATGAAAAGATTTCGGCTTCAAAAAGTTGAAAATTTACATGAAAAGATTTCGACTTCAAAAAAGTCTAAGATTTTCATGAAAAGATTTCTGCTTCAAAAAAGTTGAAAATTTTCATGAAAAGATTTCGGCTTCAAAAAGTTGACCATTTTCATGAAAAGATTTCTGCTTCAAAAAAGTTGAAAATTTTCATGAAAAGATCTCGGCTTCAAAAAAGTTGAACATTTTCATGAAAAGATTTCGGCTTCAAAAAAGTTGACCATTTTCATGAAAAGATTTCGGTTTCAAAAAGTTGAAAATTTTCATGAAAAGATCTCGGCTTCAAAAAAGTTGAACATTTTCATGAAAAGATTTCGGCTTCAAAAAAGTTGAAAATTTTCATGAAAAGATTTTGGTTTCAAAAAGATGAAAATTTTCATCAAAAGATTTCGGCTTCAAAGAAGTTGAATATTTTCATGAAAAGATTTCGGCTTCAAAAAAGTTGAACATTTTCATGAACTATTTCAGCTTCAAAAAAATGGAACATTTTCATGAAAAGATTTCGGCTTCAAAAAAGTTAAAAATTTTCATGAAAAGATTTTGGCTTCAAAAAGTTGAAAATTTTCATGAAAAGATTTCTGCTTCAAAAAAGTTGAAAATTTACATGAAAAGATTTCGGCTTCAAAAAAGTTGAAAATTTTCATGAAAAGATTTCGGTTTCAAAAAGTTGAAAATTTTCATGAAGTATTTCGGCTTCAAAAAAATGGAACATTTTCATGAAAAGATTTCGGCTTCAAAAAGTTGAAAATTTTCATGAAAAGATTTCGGCTTCAAAAAGTTGACCATTTTCATGAAAAGATTTCGGCTTCAAAAAAGTTGAAAATTTTCATGAAAAGATTTCGGTTTCAAAAAGTTGAAAATTTTCATGAAAAGATCTCGGCTTCAAAAAAGTTGAACATTTTCATGAAAAGATTTCTGCTTCAAAAAAGTTGAAAATTTTCATGAAAAGATTTCGGCTTCAAAAAGTTGAAAATTTTCATGAAAAGATCTCGGCTTCAAAAAAGTTGAACATTTTCATGAAAAGATTTCTGCTTCAAAAAAGTTGAACATTTTCATGAAAAGATTTCGGCTTCAAAAAAGTTGAAAATTTTCATGAAAAGATTTCGGTTTCCAAAAAGTTGAAAATTTTCATGAAAAGATCTCGGCTTCAAAAAAGTTGAACATTTTCATGAACTATTTCGGCTTCAAAAAAGTTGAAAATTTTCATGAAGTATTTCGGCTTCAAAAAAATTGAATATTTTCATGAAAAGATTTCGGCTTCAAAAAAGTTGAAAATTTTCATGAAAAGATTTCTGCTTCAAAAAAGTTGAAAATTTACATGAAAAGATTTCGGCTTCAAAAAAGTTGAAAATTTTCATGAAAAGATTTCGGTTTCAAAAAGTTGAAAATTTTCATGAAAAGATTTCGGCTTCAAAAAAGTTGAACATTTTCATGAAAAGATTTCGGCTTCAAAAAAGTTGAACATTTTCATGAAAAGATTTTGGTTTCAAAAAAGTTCAACATTTTCATGAAAAGATTTCGGCTTCAAAAAAGTTGAAAATTTTCATGAAGTATTTCGGGTTCAAAAAAATGGAACATTTTCATGAAAAGATTTCGGCTTCAAAAAACTTGAACATTTTCATGAAAAGATTTCGGCTTCAAAAAAGTTGAACATTTTCATGAAAAGATTTCTGCTTCTAAAAAGTTGAAAATTTACATTAAAAGATTTCGGCTTCAAAAAAGTTGAAAATTTTCATCAAGTATTTCGGCTTCAAAAAAGTTTAAAATTGACATGAAAAGATTTCAGCTTCAAAAAAGTGTAAAATTTTCATGAAGTATTTCGGCTTCAAAAAAATTGAATATTTTCATGAAAAGATTTCGGCTTCAAAAAGTAGAAAATTTTCATGAAAAGATCTCGGCTTCAAAAAAGTCTAAGATTTTCATGAAAAGATTTCTGCTTCAAAAAAGTTGAAAATTTTCATGAAAAGATCTCGGCTTCAAAAAAGTTGAACATTTTCATGAAAAGATTTCGGCTTCAAAAAAGTTGAAACATTTCATGAAAACATTTCGGTTTCAAAAAGTTGAAAATTTTCATGAAAAGATTTCGGTTTCAAAAAGTTGAAAATTTACATGAAAAGATTTCGACTTCAAAAAAGTTGAAAATTTTCATGAAGTATTTCGGCTTCAAAAAAATGGAACATTTTCATGAAAAGATTTGGGCTTCAAAAAAGTTGAACATTTTCATGAAAAGATTTCTGCTTCAAAAAAGTTGAAAATTTACATGAAAAGATTTCGACTTCAAAAAAGTCTAAGATTTTCATGAAAAGATTTCTGCTTCAAAAAAGTTGAAAATTTTCATGAAAAGATTTCGGCTTCAAAAAGTTGAAAATTTTCATGAAAAGATTTCTGCGTCAAAAAAGTTGAAAATTTACATGAAAAGATTTCGGCTTCAAAAAAGTTGAAAATTTTCATGAAAAGATTTCGGTTTCAAAAAGTTGAAAATTTTCATGAAAAGATCTCGGCTTCAAAAAAGTTGAACATTTTCATGAAAAGATTTTGGTTTCAAAAAGTTGAAAATTTTCATGAAAAGATTTCGGCTTCAAAAAAGTTGAACATTTTCATGAAAAGATTTCGGCTTCAAAAAAGTTGAACATTTTCATGAAAAGATTTTGGTTTCAAAAAAGTTGAACATTTTCATGAAAAGATTTCGGCTTCAAAAAACTTGAACATTTTCATGAAAAGATTTCGGCTTCAAAAAACTTGAACATTTTCATGAAAAGATTTCGGCTTCAAAAAAGTTGAACATTTTCATGAAAAGATTTCTGCTTCTAAAAAGTTGAAAATTTACATTAAAAGATTTCGACTTCAAAAAAGTTGAAAATTTTCATCAAGTATTTCGGCTTCAAAAAAGTTGAAAATTTACATGAAAAGATTTCGGCTTCAAAAAAGTGTAAAATTTTCATGAAGTATTTCGGCTTCAAAAAAATTGAATATTTTCATGAAAAGATTTCGGCTTCAAAAAGTAGAAAATTTTCATGAAAAGATCTCGGCTTCAAAAAAGTCTAAGATTTTCATGAAAAGATTTCTGCTTCAAAAAAGTTGAAAATTTTCATGAAAAGATCTCGGCTTCAAAAAAGTTGAACATTTTCATGAAAAGATTTCGTCTTCAAAAAAGTTGAACATTTTCATGAAAAGATTTCGTCTTCAAAAAAGTTGAAAATTTTCATGAAAAGATTTATGTTTCAAAAAGTTGAAAATTTTCATGAAAAGATTTCGGCTTCAAAAAAGTTGAACATTTTCATGAAAAGATTTCGGCTTCAAAAAAGTGTAAAATTTTCATGAAGTATTTCGGCTTCAAAAAAATTGAATATTTTCATGAAAAGATTTCAGCTTCAAAAAAGTTGAAAATTTACATGAAAAGATTTCGACTTCATAAAAGTCTAAGATTTTCATGAAAAGAGTTCTGCTTCAAAAAGTAGAAAATTTTCATGAAAAGATTTCGGCTTCAAAAAAGTTGAAAATTTTCATGAAAAGATTTTGTTTTCAAAAAGTTGAAAATTTTCATGAAAAGATCTCGGCTTCAAAAAAGTTGAACATTTTCATGAAAAGATTTCGGCTTCAAAAAAGTTGAAAATTTTCATGAAGTATTTCGGCTTCAAAAAAATGGAACATTTTCATGAAAAGATTTCGGCTTCAAAAAGTTGAAAATTTTCATGAAAAGATTTCGGCTCCAAAAAGTTGACCATTTTCATGAAAAGATCTCGGCTACAAAAAAGTTGAACATTTTCATGAAAAGATTTCGGCTTCAAAAAAGTTGAAAATTTTCATGAAAAGATTTTGGTTTCAAAAAGTTGAAAATTTTCATGAAAAGATTTCGGCTTCAAAAAAGTTGAACGTTTTCATGAAAAGATTTCGGCTTCAAAAAAGTTGAAAATTTTCATGAAGTATTTCGGCTTCAAAAAAATGGAACATTTTCATGAAAAGATTTCGGCTTCAAAAAACTTGAACATTTTCATGAAAAGATTTCGGCTTCAAAAAAGTTGAACATTTTCATGAAAAGATTTCTGCTTCAAAAAAGTTGAAAATTTACATGAAAAGATTTCGACTTCAAAAAAGTTGAACATTTTCATGAAGTATTTCGACTACAAAAAAGTCTAAAATTTTCATGAAAAGATTTATGTTTCAAAAAAGATGAAAATTTTCATGAAAAGATTTGGGCTTCAAAAAGTTGAACATTTTTATGAAAAGATTTTGGCTTCAAAAAAGTTGAACATTTTCATGAAAAGATTTCGGCTTCAAAAAAGTTGAAAATTTTCATGAACTATTTCGGCATCAAAAAAGTTGAAAATTTTCATGAAAAGATTTAGGTTTCAAAAAAGTCGAAAATTTTCATGAAAAGATCTAGGTTTCAAAAAAGTTGAAAATTTTCGGAGACAAATGTGTTTTTCTGACATATCCGCCGCCAGCACCGAGGGGCCACGCGGCCTCGGGTGCGGGGATCTCAAAACCGGTAATGATCCTTCCGCAGGTTCACATGAAAAAAGTCGAAAATTTTCATGAACTATTTCGCCATCAAAAAAGTTGTAAATTTTCATGAAAAGATTTCTGCTTCAAAAAAGTTGAAAATTTTCATGAAAAGATTTCGACTTCAAAAAAGTTGACCATTTTCATGAAAAGATTTCGGCTTCAAAAAAATGGAACATTTTCATGAAAAGATTTCGGCTTCAAAAAACTTGAACATTTTCATGAAAAGATTTCGGTTTCAAAAAAGTTGAACATTTTCATGAAAAGATTTATGCTTCAAAAAAGTTGAAAATTTACATGAAAAGATTTCGGCTTCAAAAAGTTGACCATTTTCATGAAAAGATTTCGGCTTCAAAAAAGTTGAAAATTTTCATGAAAAGATCTCGGCTTCAAAAAAGTTGAACATTTTCATGAAAAGATTTCTGCTTCAAAAAAGTTGAAAATTTTCATGAAAAGATTTCGGCTTCAAAAAGTTGAACATTTTCATGAAAAGATTTCGGCTTCAAAAAAGTTGAAAATTTTCATGAAAAGATCTCGGCTTCAAAAAAGTTGAACATTTTCATGAAAAGATTTCGGCTTCAAAAAAGTTGAAAATTTTCATGAAGTATTTCGGCTTCAAAAAAATGGAACATTTTCATGAAAAGATTTCGGCTTCAAAAAGTTGAAAAATTTTCATGAAAAGATTTCGGCTTCAAAAAAGTTGAACATTTTCATGAAAAGATTTCGGCTTCAAAAAAGTTGAAAATTTTCATGAAGTATTTCGGCTTCAAAAAAATGGAACATTTTCATGAAAAGATTTCGGCTTCAAAAAGTTGAAAATTTTCATGAAAAGATTTCGGCTCCAAAAAGTTGACCATTTTCATGAAAAGATCTCGGCTACAAAAAAGTTGAACATTTTCATGAAAAGATTTCGGCTTCAAAAAAGTTGAAAATTTTCATGAAAATATTTTGGTTTCAAAAAGTTGAAAATTTTCATGAAAAGATTTCGGCTTCAAAAAAGTTGAACATTTTCATGAAAAGATTTCGGCTTCAAAAAAGTTGAAAATTTTCATGAAGTATTTCGGCTTCAAAAAAATGGAACATTTTCATGAAAAGATTTCGGCTTCAAAAAACTTGAACATTTTCATGAAAAGATTTCGGCTTCAAAAAAGTTGAACATTTTCATGAAAAGATTTCTGCTTCAAAAAAGTTGAAAATTTACATGAAAAGATTTCGACTTCAAAAAAGTTGAACATTTTCATGAAGTATTTCGACTACAAAAAAGTCTAAAATTTTCATGAAAAGATTTATGTTTCAAAAAAGATGAAAATTTTCATGAAAAGATTTGGGCTTCAAAAAGTTGAACATTTTTATGAAAAGATTTTGGCTTCAAAAAAGTTGAACATTTTCATGAAAAGATTTCGGCTTCAAAAAAGTTGAAAATTTTCATGAACTATTTCGGCATCAAAAAAGTTGAAAATTTACATGAAAAGATTTCGACTTCAAAAAAGTCTAAGATTTTCATGAAAAGATTTCGGCTTCAAAAAAGTTGAAAATTTTCATGAAGTATTTCGGCTTCAAAAAAATGGAACATTTTCATGAAAAGATTTCGGCTTCAAAAAACTTGAACATTTTCATGAAAAGATTTCGGCTTCAAAAAAGTTGAACATTTTCATGAAAAGATTTCTGCTTCAAAAAAGTTGAAAATTTACATGAAAAGATTTCGACTTCAAAAAAGTTGAACATTTTCATGAAGTATTTCGACTACAAAAAAGTCTAAAATTTTCATGAAAAGATTTATGTTTCAAAAAAGATGAAAATTTTCATGAAAAGATTTGGGCTTCAAAAAGTTGAACATTTTTATGAAAAGATTTTGGCTTCAAAAAAGTTGAACATTTTCATGAAAAGATTTCGGCTTCAAAAAAGTTGAAAATTTTCATGAACTATTTCGGCATCAAAAAAGTTGAAAATTTTCATGAAAAGATTTAGGTTTCAAAAAAGTCGAAAATTTTCATGAAAAGATCTAGGTTTCAAAAAAGTTGAAAATTTTCGGAGACAAATGTGTTTTTCTGACTTATCCGCCGCCAGCACCGAGGGGCCACGCGGCCTCGGGTGCGGGGATCTCAAAACCGGTAATGATCCTTCCGCAGGTTCACATGAAAAAAGTCGAAAATTTTCATGAACTATTTCGCCATCAAAAAAGTTGTAAATTTTCATGAAAAGATTTCTGCTTCAAAAAAGTTGAAAATTTTCATGAAAAGATTTCGACTTCAAAAAAGTTGACCATTTTCATGAAAAGATTTCGGCTTCAAAAAAATGGAACATTTTCATGAAAAGATTTCGGCTTCAAAAAACTTGAACATTTTCATGAAAAGATTTCGGTTTCAAAAAAGTTGAACATTTTCATGAAAAGATTTATGCTTCAAAAAAGTTGAAAATTTACATGAAAAGATTTCGGCTTCAAAAAGTTGACCATTTTCATGAAAAGATTTCGGCTTCAAAAAAGTTGAAAATTTTCATGAAAAGATCTCGGCTTCAAAAAAGTTGAACATTTTCATGAAAAGATTTCTGCTTCAAAAAAGTTGAAAATTTTCATGAAAAGATTTCGGCTTCAAAAAGTTGACCATTTTCATGAAAAGATTTCGGCTTCAAAAAAGTTGAAAATTTTCATGAAAAGATCTCGGCTTCAAAAAAGTTGAACATTTTCATGAAAAGATTTCGGCTTCAAAAAGTTGAAAATTTACATGAAAAGATTTCGACTTCAAAAAAGTCTAAGATTTTCATGAAAAGATTTCTGCTTCAAAAAAGTTGAAGATTTTCATGAAAAGATTTCTGCTTCAAAAAAGTTGAAAATTTTCATGAAAAGATTTCGGCTTCAAAAAGTTGACCATTTTCATGAAAAGATTTCTGCTTCAAAAAAGTTGAAAATTTTCATGAAAAGATCTTGGCTTCAAAAAAGTTGAAAATTTTCATGAAAAGATTTCTGCTTCAAAAAAGTTGACCATTTTCATGAAAAGATTTCGGTTTCAAAAAGTTGAAAATTTTCATGAAAAGATCTCGGCTTCAAAAAAGTTGAACATTTTCATGAAAAGATTTCGGTTTCAAAAAGTTGAAAATTTTCATGAAAAGATCTCGGCTTCAAAAAAGTTGAACATTTTCATGAAAAGATTTCGGCTTCAAAAAAGTTGAAAATTTTCATGAAAAGATTTTGGTTTCAAAAAGATGAAAATTTTCATCAAAAGATTTCGGCTTCAAAGAAGTTGAATATTTTCATGAAAAGATTTCGGCTTCAAAAAAGTTGAAAATTTTCATGAACTATTTCAGCTTCAAAAAAATGGAACATTTTCATGAAAAGATTTCGGCTTCAAAAAAGTTAAAAATTTTCATGAAAAGATTTTGGCTTCAAAAAGTTGAAAATTTTCATGAAGTATTTCGGCTTCAAAAAAATGGAACATTTTCATGAAAAGATTTCGGCTTCAAAAAAATGGAACATTTTCATGAAAAGATTTCTGCTTCAAAAAAGATGAAAATTTACATGAAAAGATTTCGGCTTCAAAAAAGTTGAAAATTTTCATGAAAAGATTTCGGTTTCAAAAAGTTGAAAATTTTCATGAAGTATTTCGGCTTCAAAAAAATGGAACATTTTCATGAAAAGATTTCGGCTTCAAAAAGTTGAAAATTTTCATGAAAAGATTTCGGCTTCAAAAAGTTGACCATTTTCATGAAAAGATTTCTGCTTCAAAAAAGTTGAAAATTTTCATGAAAAGATTTCGGTTTCAAAAAGTTGAAAATTTTCATGAAAAGATCTCGGCTTCAAAAAAGTTGAACATTTTCATGAAAAGATTTCTGCTTCAAAAAAGTTGAAAATTTTCATGAAAAGATTTCGGCTTCAAAAAGTTGAAAATTTTCATGAAAAGATCTCGGCTTCAAAAAAGTTGAACATTTTCATGAAAAGATTTCTGCTTCAAAAAAGTTGAACATTTTCATGAAAAGATTTCGGCTTCAAAAAAGTTGAAAATTTTCATGAAAAGATTTCGGTTTCCAAAAAGTTGAAAATTTTCATGAAAAGATCTCGGCTTCAAAAAAGTTGAACATTTTCATGAACTATTTCGGCTTCAAAAAAGTTGAAAATTTTCATGAAGTATTTCGGCTTCAAAAAAATGGAACATTTTCATGAAAAGATTTCGGCTTCAAAAAGTTGAAAATTTTCATGAATAGATTTCGGCTTCAAAAAGTTGACCATTTTCATGAAAAGATTTCGGCTTCAAAAAAGTTGAAAATTTTCATGAAAAGATTTCGGTTTCAAAAAGTTGAAAATTTTCATGAAAAGATCTCGGCTTCAAAAAAGTTGAACATTTTCATGAAAAGATTTCTGCTTCAAAAAAGTTGAAAATTTTCATGAAAAGATTTCGACTTCAAAAAAGTCTATGATTTTCATGAAAAGATCTCGGCTTCAAAAAAGTTGAACATTTTTATGAAAAGATTTCGGCTTCAAAAAGTTGAAAATTTTCATGAAAAGATTTCGGCTTCAAAAAAGTTGAAAATTTTCATGAAAAGATTTCGGCTTCAAAAAAGTTGAAAATTTTCATGAAGTATTTCGGCTTCAAAAAAATGGAACATTTTCATGAAAAGATTTCGGCTTCAAAAAGTTGAAAATTTTCATGAAAAGATTTCGGCTTCAAAAAGTTGACCATTTTCATGAAAAGATTTCGGCTTCAAAAAAGTTGAACATTTTCATGAAAAGATTTCTGCTTCAAAAAAGTTGAAAATTTACATGAAAAGATTTCGACTTCAAAAAAGTTGAAAATTTTCATGAAGTATTTCGGCTTCAAAAAAATGGAACATTTTCATGAAAAGATTTCGGCTTCAAAAAAGTTGAACATTTTCATGAAAAGATTTCTGCTTCAAAAAAGTTGAAAATTTACATGAAAAGATTTCGACTTCAAAAAAGTGTAAAATTTTCATGAAGTATTTCGGCTTCAAAAAAGTTTAACATTTTCATGAAAAGATTTCGGCTTCAAAGAAGTTGAACATTTTCATGAAAAGATTTTGGTTTCAAAAAGTTGAAAATTTTTATGAAAAGATTTCGGCTTCAAAAAGTTGACAATTTTCATGAAAAGATTTCGGCTTCAAAAAAGTTGAAAATTTTCATGAAAAGATCTCGGCTTCAAAAAAGTTGAACATTTTTATGAAAAGATTTCGGCTTCAAAAAAGTTGAAAATTTTCATGAAAAGATTTTGGTTTCAAAAAGTTGAAAATTTTCATGAAAAGATTTCGGCTTCAAAAAAGTTGAACATTTTCATGAAAAGATTTCGGCTTCAAAAAAGTTGAACATTTTCATGAAGTATTTCGGCTTCAAAAAAATGGAACATTTTCATGAAAAGATTTCGGCTTCAAAAAACTTGAACATATTCATGAAAAGATTTCTGCTTCAAAAAAGTTGAACATTTTCATGAAAAGATTTCTGCTTCTAAAAAGTTGAAAATTTACATTAAAAGATTTCGACTTCAAAAAAGTTGAAAATTTTCATGAAGTATTTCGGCTTCAAAAAAATGGAACATTTTCATGAAAAGATTTCGGTTTCAAAAAAGTTGAACATTTTCATGAAAAGATTTCTGCTTCAAAGAAGTTGAAAATTTACATGAAAAGATTTCGACTTCAAAAAAGTTTAAGATTTTCATGAAAAGATTTCGGCTTCAAAAAAGTTGAAAATTTTCATGAAAACATTTCGTTTTCAAAAAGTTGAAAATTTTCATGAAAAGATTTCGGCTTCAAAAAAGTTGAAAATTTTCATGAAAAGATTTCGGTTTCAAAAAGGTTGAAAACTTTCATGAACTATTTCGGCTTCAAAAAAGTTGAAAATTTTCATGAAGTATTTCGGCTTCAAAAAAATGGAACATTTTCATGAAAAGATTTCGGCTTCAAAAAAGTTTAACATTTTCATGAAAAGATTTCGGCTTCAAAGAAGTTGAACATTTTCATGAAAAGATTTTGGTTTCAAAAAGTTGAAAATTTTTATGAAAAGATTTCGGCTTCAAAAAGTTGACAATTTTCATGAAAAGATTTCGGCTTCAAAAAAGTTGAAAATTTTCATGAAAAGATCTCGGCTTCAAAAAAGTTGAACATTTTTATGAAAAGATTTCGGCTTCAAAAAAGTTGAAAATTTTCATGAAAAGATTTTGGTTTCAAAAAGTTGAAAATTTTCATGAAAAGATTTCGGCTTCAAAAAAGTTGAACATTTTCATGAAAAGATTTCGGCTTCAAAAAAGTTGAAAATTTTCATGAAGTATTTCGGCTTCAAAAAAATGGAACATTTTCATGAAAAGATTTCGGCTTCAAAAAACTTGAACATATTCATGAAAAGATTTCGGCTTCAAAAAAGTTGAACATTTTCATGAAAAGATTTCTGCTTCTAAAAAGTTGAAAATTTACATTAAAAGATTTCGACTTCAAAAAAGTTGAAAATTTTCATGAAGTATTTCGGCTTCAAAAAAATGGAACATTTTCATGAAAAGATTTCGGTTTCAAAAAAGTTGAACATTTTCATGAAAAGATTTCTGCTTCAAAGAAGTTGAAAATTTACATGAAAAGATTTCGACTTCAAAAAAGTTTAAGATTTTCATGAAAAGATTTCGGCTTCAAAAAGTTGAAAATTTTCATGAAAAGATTTCGGCTTCAAAGAAGTTGAAAATTTACATGTAAAGATTTCGACTTCAAAAAAGTTTAAGATTTTCATGAAAAGATTTCGGCTTCAAAAAAGTTGAAAATTTTCATGAAAACATTTCGTTTTCAAAAAGTTGAAAATTTTCATGAAAAGATTTCGGCTTCAAAAAAGTTGAAAATTTTCATGAAAAGATTTCGGTTTCAAAAAGGTTGAAAACTTTCATGAACTATTTCGGCTTCAAAAAAGTTGAAAATTTTCATGAAGTATTTCGGCTTCAAAAAAATGTAACATTTTCATGAAAAGATTTCGGCTTCAAAAAAGTTTAACATTTTCATGAAAAGATTTCGGCTTCAAAGAAGTTGAACATTTTCATGAAAAGATTTTGGTTTCAAAAAGTTGAAAATTTTTATGAAAAGATTTCGGCTTCAAAAAGTTGACAATTTTCATGAAAAGATTTCGGCTTCAAAAAAGTTGAAAATTTTCATGAAAAGATCTCGGCTTCAAAAAAGTTGAACATTTTTATGAAAAGATTTCGGCTTCAAAAAAGTTGAAAATTTTCATGAAAAGATTTTGGTTTCAAAAAGTTGAAAATTTTCATGAAAAGATTTCGGCTTCAAAAAAGTTGAACATTTTCATGAAAAGATTTCGGCTTCAAAAAAGTTGAAAATTTTCATGAAGTATTTCGGCTTCAAAAAAATGGAACATTTTCATGAAAAGATTTCGGCTTCAAAAAACTTGAACATATTCATGAAAAGATTTCGGCTTCAAAAAAGTTGAACATTTTCATGAAAAGATTTCTGCTTCTAAAAAGTTGAAAATTTACATTACAAGATTTCGACTTCAAAAAAGTTGAAAATTTTCATGAAAAGATTTCGGTTTCAAAAAAGTTGAACATTTTCATGAAAAGATTTCTGCTTCAAAGAAGTTGAAAATTTACATGAAAAGATTTCGACTTCAAAAAAGTTTAAGATTTTCATGAAAAGATTTCGGCTTCAAAAAAGTTGAAAATTTTCATGAAAACATTTCGTTTTCAAAAAGTTGAAAATTTTCATGAAAAGATTTCGGCTTCAAAAAAGTTGAAAATTTTCATGAAAAGATTTCGGTTTCAAAAAGGTTGAAAACTTTCATGAACTATTTCGGCTTCAAAAAAGTTGAAAATTTTCATGAAGTATTTCGGCTTCAAAAAAATGGAACATTTTCATGAAAAGATTTCGGCTTCAAAAAAGTTGAACATTTTCATGAAAAGATTTCGGCTTCAAAAAAGTTGAAAATTTTCATGAAAAGATTTTGGTTTCAAAAAGTTGAAAATTTTCATGAAAAGATCTCGGCTTCAAAAAAGTTGAAAATTTTCATGAAAAGATTTCGGCTTCAAAAAAGTTGACCATTTTCATGAAAAGATTTCGGCTTCAAAAAAGTTGAACATTTTCATGAAAAGATTTCGGCTTCAAAATAGTTGAAAATTTTCATGAAGTATTTCGGCTGCAAAAAAGTCTAAAATTTTCATGAAAAGATTTATGCTTCAAAAAAGATGAAAATTTTCATAAAAAGATTTCTGCTTCAAAAAAGTTGAAAATTTTCATCAAGTATTTCGGCTTCAAAAAAGTCGAAGATTTTCATGAAAAGATTTCTGCTTCAAAAAAGTTGAAAATTTTCATGAAAAGATTTCTGCTTCAAAAAGTTGAAAATTTTATGAAAAGATCTCGGCTTCAAAAAAGTTGAACATTTTGATGAACAGATTTCGGGTTCAAAAAAGTTGAAAATTTTCATGAAAAGATTTTGGTTTCAAAAAAGTTGAAAATTTTCATGAAAAGATCTCGGCTTCAAAAAAGTTGAAAATTTTCATGAAAAGATTTCGGCTTCAAAAAAGTTGAAAATTTTCATGAAAAGATTTTGGTTTCAAAAAAGTTGAAAATTTTCATGAAAAGATCTCGACTTCAAAAAAGTTGAAAATTTTCATGAACTATTTCGGCTGCAAAAAAGTCTAAAATTTTCATGAAAAGATTTATGCTTCAAAAAAGATGAAAATTTACATGAAAAGATTTCGACTTCAAAAAAGTTGAAAATTTTCATGACAAAAAAGTTGAAAATTTTCATGAAGTATTTCGGCTTCAAAAAAATGGAACATTTTCATGAAAAGATTTCGGCTTCAAAAAAGTTGAACATTCTCATGAAAAGATTTCTGCTTCAAAAAAGTTGAAAATTTACATGAAAAGATTTGGACTTCAAAACAGTTGAAAATTTTCATAAATTATTTCGGCTTCAAAAAAATGGAACATTTTCATGAAAAGATTTCGGCTTCAAAAAAGTTGAAAATTTTCATGAAAAGATTTTGGTTTCAAAAAGTTGAAAATTTTCATGAAAAGATTTCGGCTTCAAAAAAGTTGAACATTTTCATGAAAAGATTTCGGCTTCAAAAAAGTTGAAAATTTTCATGAAAAGATTTTGGTTTCAAAAAGTTGAAAATTTTCATGAAAAGATTTCGGCTTCAAAAAAGTTGAAAATTTTCATGAAAAGATTTCGGTTTCAAAAAGGTTGAAAACTTTCATGAACTATTTCGGCTTCAAAAAAGTTGAAAATTTTCATGAAGTATTTCGGCTTCAAAAAAATGGAACATTTTCATGAAAAGATTTCGGCTTCAAAAAAGTTGAACATTTTCATGAAAAGATTTCGGCTTCAAAAAAGTTGAAAATTTTCATGAAAAGATTTTGGTTTCAAAAAGTTGAAAATTTTCATGAAAAGATCTCGGCTTCAAAAAAGTTGAAAATTTTCATGAAAAGATTTCGGCTTCAAAAAAGTTGACCATTTTCATGAAAAGATTTCGGCTTCAAAAAAGTTGAACATTTTCATGAAAAGATTTCGGCTTCAAAATAGTTGAAAATTTTCATGAAGTATTTCGGCTGCAAAAAAGTCTAAAATTTTCATGAAAAGATTTATGCTTCAAAAAAGATGAAAATTTTCATAAAAAGATTTCTGCTTCAAAAAAGTTGAAAATTTTCATCAAGTATTTCGGCTTCAAAAAAGTCGAAGATTTTCATGAAAAGATTTCTGCTTCAAAAAAGTTGAAAATTTTCATGAAAAGATTTCTGCTTCAAAAAGTTGAAAATTTTATGAAAAGATCTCGGCTTCAAAAAAGTTGAACATTTTGATGAACAGATTTCGGGTTCAAAAAAGTTGAAAATTTTCATGAAAAGATTTTGGTTTCAAAAAAGTTGAAAATTTTCATGAAAAGATCTCGGCTTCAAAAAAGTTGAAAATTTTCATGAAAAGATTTCGGCTTCAAAAAAGTTGACCATTTTCATGAAAAGATTTTGGTTTCAAAAAAGTTGAAAATTTTCATGAAAAGATCTCGACTTCAAAAAAGTTGAAAATTTTCATGAACTATTTCGGCTGCAAAAAAGTCTAAAATTTTCATGAAAAGATTTATGCTTCAAAAAAGATGAAAATTTACATGAAAAGATTTCGACTTCAAAAAAGTTGCAAATTTTCATGACAAAAAAGTTGAAAATTTTCATGAAGTATTTCGGCTTCAAAAAAATGGAACATTTTCATGAAAAGATTTCGGCTTCAAAAAAGTTGAACATTCTCATGAAAAGATTTCTGCTTCAAAAAAGTTGAAAATTTACATGAAAAGATTTGGACTTCAAAACAGTTGAAAATTTTCATGAATTATTTCGGCTTCAAAAAAATGGAACATTTTCATGAAAAGATTTCGGCTTCAAAAAAGTTGAACATTTTCATGTAAAGATTTCTGCTTCAAAAAAGTTAAAAATTTACATGAAAAGATTTCTGCTTCAAAAAAGATGAAAATTTACATGAAAAGATTTCGACTTCAAAAAAGTCTAAGATTTTCATGAAAAGATTTCTGCTTCAAAAAAGTTGAAAATTTTCATGAGAGGATTTTGGCTTCAAAAAAGTTGAAAATTTTAATGAAAAGATTTCGGCTTCAAAAAAGTTGAAAATTTTCATGAAGTATTTCGGCTTCAAAAAAATGTAACATTTTCATGAAAAGATTTCGGCTTCAAAAAAGTTGAACATTTTCATGAAAAGATTTCGGCTTCAAAAAAGTTGAAAATTTTCATGAAGTATTTCGGCTTCAAAAAAATGGAACATTTTCATGAAAAGATTTCTGCTTCAAAAAAGTTGAAAATTTACATGAAAAGATTTCGACTTCAAAAAAGTTGAAAATTTTCATGAAGTATTTCGGCTTCAAAAAAATGGAAAATTTTCATCAAAAGATTTTTGCTTCAAAAAAGTTGAACATTTTCATGAAAAGATTTCTGCTTCAAAAAGTTAAAAATTTACATGAAAAGATTTCGACTTCAAAAAAGTCTAAGATTTTCATCAAAAGATTTCTGCTTCAAAAAAGATGAAAATTTTCATGAAAAGATTTCAACTTCAAAAAAGTTTAAGATTTTCATGAAAAGATTTCTGCTTCAAAAAAGTTGAAAATTTTCATGAAAAGATTTCGGCTTGAAAAAGTTGAAAATCTTCATGAAAAGATTTCTGCTTCAAAAAGTTGACCATTTTCATGAAAAGATTTCGGCTTCAAAAAAGTTGAAAATTTTCATGAAAAGATTTCGGTTTCAAAAAGTTGAAAATTTTCATGAAAAGATTTCGGCTTCAAAAAAGTTGAAAATTTTCATGAAGTATTTCGGCTTCAAAAAAATGGAACATTTTCATGAAAAGATTTCGGCTTCAAAAAACTTGAACATTTTTATGAAAAGATTTCTGCTTCAAAAAAGTTGAAAATTTTCATGAAAAGTTTTCGGCTTCAAAAAGTTGACCATTTTCATGAAAAGATTTCGGCTTCAAAAAAGTTGAAAATTTTCATGAAAAGATCTCGGCTTCAAAAAAGTTGAAAATTTTCATGAAAAGATTTCGGCTTCAAAAAAGTTGAAAATTTTCATGAAAAGATTTCGGCTTCAAAAAGTTGAAAATTTACATGAAAAGATTTCTACTTCAAAAAAGTCTAAGATTTTCATGAAAGGATTTCTGCTTCAAAAAAGTTGAAGATTTTCATGAAAAGATTTCTGCTTCAAAAAAGTTGAAAATTTTCATGAAAAGATTTCGGCTTCAAAAAGTTGACCATTTTCATGAAAAGATTTCTGCTTCAAAAAAGTTGAAAATTTTCATGAAAAGATCTCGGCTTCAAAAAAGTTGAACATTTTCATGAAAAGATTTCGGCTTCAAAAAAGTTGAAAATTTTCATGAAAAGATCTCGGCTTCAAAAAAGTGTAAAATTTTCATGAAGTATTTCGGCTTCAAAAAAATGGAACATTTTCATGAAAAGATTTCTGCTTCAAAAAAGTTGAAAATTTTCATGAAAAGATTTCGGCTTCAAAAAGTTGAAAATTTTCATGAAAAGATTTCGGCTTCAAAAAAGTTGACCATTTTCATGAAAAGATATCGGCTTCAAAAAAGTTGAAAATTTTCATGAAAAGATTTCGTTTTCAAAAAGTTGAAAATTTTCATGAAAAGATCTCGGCTTCAAAAAAGTTAAAAATTTTCATGAAAAGATTTCGGATTCAAAAAGTTGAAAATTTTCATGAAAAGATTTCTGCTTCAAAAACATTGAAAATTGAAAGATTTCGGCTTCAAAAAAGTTGAAAATTTTCATGAAAAGATTTCGGTTTCAAAAAGTTGAAAATTTTCATGAAGTATTTCGGCTTCAAAAAAATGGAACATTTTCATGAAAAGATTTCGGCTTCAAAAAGTTGAAAATTTTCATGAAAAGATTTCGGCTTCAAAAAGTTGACCATTTTCATGAAAAGATTTCGGCTTCAAAAAAGTTTAAAATTTTCATGAAAAGATTTCGGTTTCAAAAAGTTGAAAATTTTCATGAAAAGATCTCGGCTTCAAAAAAGTTGAACATTTTCATGAAAAGATTTCGGCTTCAAAAAAGTTGAAAATTTTCATGAAAAGATTTCGGTTTCAAAAAGTTGAAAATTTTCATGAAGTATTTCGGCTTCAAAAAAATGGAACATTTTCATGAAAAGATTTCGGCTTCAAAAAGTTGAAAATTTTCATGAAAAGATTTCGGCTTCAAAAAGTTGACCATTTTCATGAAAAGATTTCGGCTTCAAAAAAGTTGAAAATTTTCATGAAAAGATTTCGGTTTCAAAAAGTTGAAAATTTTCATGAAAAGATCTCGGCTTCAAAAAAGTTGAACATTTTCATGAAAAGATTTCGGCTTCAAAAAAGTTGAAAATTTTCATGAAAAGATTTTGGTTTCAAAAAGTTGAAAATTTTCATGAAAAGATTTCGGCTTCAAAAAAGTTGAAAATTTACATGAAAAGATTTCGACTTCAAAAAAGTCGAAGATTTTCATGAAAAGATTTCTGCTTCAAAAAAGTTGAAAATTTTCATGAAAAGATTTCGGCTTCAAAAAGTTGAAAATTTTCATGAAAAGATTTCGGCTTCAAAAAGTTGACCATTTTCATGAAAAGATTTCGGCTTCAAAAAAGTTTAAAATTTTCATGAAAAGATTTCGGTTTCAAAAAGTTGAAAATTTTCATGAAAAGATCTCGGCTTCAAAAAAGTTGAACATTTTCATGAAAAGATTTCGGCTTCAAAAAAGTTGAAAATTTTCATGAAAAGATTTTGGTTTCAAAAAGTTGAAAATTTTCATGAAAAGATTTCGGCTTCAAAAAAGTTGAAAATTTACATGAAAAGATTTCGACTTCAAAAAAGTCGAAGATTTTCATGAAAAGATTTCTGCTTCAAAAAAGTTGAAAATTTTCATGAAAAGATTTCGGCTTCAAAAAGTTGAAAATTTTCATGAAAAGATTTCGGCTTCAAAAAAGTTGAACATTTTCATGAAAAGATTTCGGCTTCAAAAAAGTTGAAAATTTTCATGAAGTATTTCGGCTTCAAAAAAATGGAACATTTTCATGAAAAGATTTCGGCTTCAAAAAAGTTGAACATTTTCATGAAAAGATTTCTGCTTCAAAAAAGTTGAAAATTTACATGAAAAGATTTCGGCTTCAAAAAAGTTAAAAATTTTCATGAAAAGATTTCGGCTTCAAAAAAGTTGAAAATTTACATGAAAAGATCTCGGCTTCAAAAAAGTTAAAAATTTTCATGAAAAGATTTCGGCTTCAAAAAGTTGAAAATTTTCATGAAAAGATTTCTGCTTCAAAAACGTTGAAAATTGAAAGATTTCGGCTTCAAAAAAGTTGAAAATTTTCATGAAAAGATCTCGGCTTCAAAAAAGTTGAACATTTTCATGAAAAGATTTCTGCTTCAAAAAAGTTGAAAATTTTCATGAAAAGATTTTGGTTTCAAAAAGTTGAAAATTTTCATGAAAAGATTTCAGCTTCAAAAAGGTTGAAAACTTTCATGAACTATTTCGGCTTCAAAAAAGTTGAACATTTTCATGAAGTATTTCGGCTTCAAAAAAATGGAACATTTTCATGAAAAGATTTCGGCTTCAAAAAGTTGAAAATTTTCATGAAAAGATTTCGGCTTCAAAAAGTTGACCATTTACATGAAAAGATTTCGGCTTCAAAAAAGTTAAAAATTTTCATGAAAAGATTTCGGCTTCAAAAAAGTTGAACATTTTCATGAAAAGATTTCGGCTTCAAAATAGTTGAAAATTTTCATGAAAAGATTTGGACTTCAAAAAAGTTGAAAATTTTCATGAATTATTTCGGCTTCAAAAAAATGGAACATTTTCATGAAAAGATTTCGGCTTCAAAAAAGTTGAACATTTTCATGAAAAGATTTCTGCTTCAAAAAAGTTAAAAATTTACATGAAAAGATTTCGACTTCAAAAAAGTCTAAGATTTTCATCAAAAGATTTATGCTTCAAAAAAGATGAAAATTTACATGAAAAGATTTCGACTTCAAAAAAGTCTAAGATTTTCATGACAAAAAAGTTGGAAATTTTCATGAAGTATTTCGGCTTCAAAAAAATTTAACATTTTCATGAAAAGATTTCGACTTCAAAAAAGTGGAAAATTTTCATGAAGTATTTCGGCTTCAAAAAAATGGAACATTTTCATGAAAAGATTTCGGCTTCAAAAAAGTTGAACATTCTCATGAAAAGATTTCTGCTTCAAAAAAGTTGAAAATTTACATGAAAAGATTTTGGTTTCAAAAAAGTTGAAAATTTTTATGAAAAGATCTCGAATTCAAAAAAGTCGAAGATTTTCATGAAAAGATTTCGGCTTAAAAAAAGTTGAAAATTTTCATGAACTATTTCTGCTGCAAAAAAGTCTAAAATTTTCATGAAAAGATTTATGCTTCAAAAAAGATGAAAATTTACATGAAAAGATTTCGACTTCAAAAAAGTTGAAAATTTTCATGACAAAAAAGTTGAAAATTTTCATGAAGTATTTCGGCTTCAAAAAAATGTAACATTTTCATGAAAAGATTTCGACTTCAAAAAAGTGGAAAATTTTCATGAAGTATTTCGGCTTCAAAAAAATTTAACATTTTCATGAAAAGATTTCGGCTTCAAAAAAGTTGAACATTCTCATGAAAAGATTTCTGCTTCAAAAAAGTTGAAAATTTACATGAAAAGATTTGGACTTCAAAAAAGTTGAAAATTTTCATGAATTATTTCGGCTTCAAAAAAATGGAACATTTTCATGAAAAGATTTCGGCTTCAAAAAATTTGAAAATTTTCATGAAAAGATTTCTGCTTCAAAAAAGTTAAAAATTTACATGAAAAGATTTCGACTTCAAAAAAGTCTAAGATTTTCATGAAAAGATTTCTGCTTCAAAAAAGTTGAAAATTTTCATGAAAAGATTTCGGCTTCAAAAAGTTGAAAAATTTTCATGAAAAGATTTCGGCTTCAAAAAAGTTGACCATTTTCATGAAAAGATTTCGGCTTCAAAAAAGTTGAAAATTTTCATGAAAAGATTTCGACTTCAAAAAAGTCTAAGATTTTCATGAAAAGATTTCTGCTTCAAAAAAGTTGAACATTTTCATGAAAAGATTTCGGCTTCAAAAAGTTGAAAATTTTCATGAAAAGATTTCGGTTTCAAAAAGTTGAAAATTTTCATGAAAAGATCTCGGCTTCAAAAAAGTTGAACATTTTCATGAAAAGATTTCGGCTTCAAAAAGATGAAAATTTACATGAAAAGATTTCGGCTTTAAAAAAGTTGAAAATTTTCATGAAGTATTTCGATTACAAAAAAGTCTAAAATTTTCATGAAAAGATTTATGCTTCAAAAAGTTGAAAATTTTCATGAAAAGATTTCGGCTTCAAAAAAGTTGACCATTTTCATGAAAAGATTTCAGCTTTAAAAAAGTTGAAAATTTTCATGAAGTATTTCGACTACAAAAAAGTCTAAAATTTTCATGAAAAGATTTATGCTTCAAAAAGTTGAACATTTTCATGAAAAGATTTCAGCTTCAAAAAAGTTGAAAATTTTCATGAAAAGATTTCGGCTTCAAAAAAGTTGAACATTTTCATGAAAAGATTTCGGGTTCAAAAAAGTTGAAAATTTTCATGAACTATTTATGCTTCAAAAAAGTTGAAAATTTTCATGAAAAGATTTTGGTTTCAAAAAGTTGAAAATTTTCATGAAAAGATTTCGGCTTCAAAAAAGTTGAAAATTTTCATGAAGTATTTCGGCTTCAAAAAAATGGAACATTTTCATGAAAAGATTTCAGCTTCAAAAAAATGTAACATTTTCATGAAAAGATTTCGGCTTCAACAAAGTTGAACATTTTCATGAAAAGATTTCGGCTTCAAAAAAATTGAAAATTTTCATGAAGTATTTCGGCTTCAATAAAATGGAACATTTTCATGAAAAGATTTCTGCTTCAAAAAATTTGAAAATTTACATGAAAAGATTTCTGCTTCAAAAAAGTCTAAAATTTTCATGAAGTATTTCGGCTTCAAAAAAATGGAAAATTTTCATTAAAAGATTTCTGCTTCAAAAAAGTTGAAAATTTACATGAAAAGATTTCGACTTCAAAAAAGTTGAAAATTTTCATGAAGTATTTCGGCTTCAAAAAAATGGAACATTTTCATGAAAAGATTTCGGCTTCAAAAAAGTTGAACATTTTCATGAAAAGATTTCTGCTTCAAAAAAGTTAAAAATTTACATGAAAAGATTTCGACTTCAAAAAAGTCTAAGATTTTCATCAAAAGATTTCTGCTTCAAAAAAGATGAAAATTTTCATGAAAAGATTTCGGCTTCAAAAAGTTAAAAATTTTCATGAAAAGATTTCAACTTCAAAAAAGTTTAAGATTTTCATGAAAAGATTTCTGCTTAAAAAAAGTTGAAAATTTTCATGAAAAGATTTCGACTTCAAAAAAGTTGAAAATTTTCATGACAAAAAAGTTGAAAATTTTCATGAAGTATTTCGGCTTCAAAAAAATGGAACATTTTCATGAAAAGATTTCGGCTTCAAAAAAGTTGAACATTTTCATGAAAAGATTTCTGCTTCAAAAAAGTTGAAAATTTACATGAAAAGATTTCAACTTCAAAAAAGTCTAAGATTTTCATGAAAAGATTTCTGCTTCAAAAAAGTTGAAAATTTTCATGAAAAGATTTCGGCTTCAAAAAGTTGAAAATTTTTATGAAAAGATTTCTGCTTCAAAAAAGTTGAAAAATTACATGAAATGATTTTGGTTTCAAAAAGTTCAAAATTTTCATGAAAAGATTTTGGCTTCAAAAAGGTTGAACATTTTCATGAAAAGATTTCTGCTTCAAAAAAGTTGAAAATTTTCATGAAAAGATTTCGGCTTCAAAAAAGTTGAACATTTTCATGAAGTATTTCGGCTTCAAAAAAATGGAACATTTTGATGAAAAGATTTCGGCTTCAAAAAACTTGAACATTTTGATGAAAAGATTTCGGCTTCAAAAAAGTTGAAAATTTTCATGAAGTATTTCGGCTTCAAAAAAATGGAACATTTTCATGAAAAGATTTCGGCTTCAAAAAAGTTGAACATTTTCATGAAAAGATTTCTGCTTCAAAAAAGTTGAAAATTTTCATGAAAAGATTTCGGCTTCAAAAAGTTGAAAATTTTCATGAAAAGATTTCGACTTCAAAAAGTTGAAAATTTTCATGAAAAGATTTCGACTTCAAAAAAGTTTATTATTTTCATGAAAAGATTTCTGCTTCAAAAAAGTTGAAAATTTTCATGAAAAGATTTTGGCTTCAAAATGTTGAAAATTTTCATGAAAAGATCTCGGCTTCAAAAAAGTTGAACATTTTCATGAAAAGATTTTGGCTTCAAAAAAGTTGAAAATTTTCATGAAAAGATTTTGATTTCAAAAAGTTGAAAATTTTCATGAAAAGATTTCGGCTTCAAAAAAGTTGAACATTTTCATGAAGTATTTCGGCTTCAAAAAAATGGAACATTTTGATGAAAAGATTTCGGCTTCAAAAAACTTGAACATTTTGATGAAAAGATTTCGGCTTATAAAAAGTTGACCATTTTCATGAAAAGATTTCAGCTTCAAAAAAGTGGAAAATTTTCATGAAGTATTTCGGCTTCAAAAAAATGGAACATTTTCATGAAAAGATTTCGGCTTCAAAAAGTTGAAAATTTTCATGAAAAGATTTCGACTTCAAAAAGTTGACCATTTTCATGAAAAGATTTCTGCTTCAAAAAAGTTGAAAATTTACATGAAAAGATTTCGACTTCAAAAAAGTTGAAAATTTTCATGAAAAGATTTCGGCTTCAAAAAAGTTGAAAATTTTCATGAAGTATTTCGGCTTCAAAAAAATGGAACATTTTCATGAAAAGATTTCGGCTTCAAAAAAGTTGAACATTCTCATGAAAAGTTTTCTGCTTCAAAAAAGTTGAAAATTTACATGAAAAGATTTGGACTTCAAAAAAGTTGAAAATTTTCATGAAGTATTTCGGCTTCAAAAAAATTGAACATTTTTATGAAAAGATTTCGGTTTCAAAAAGTTGAAAATTTTCATGAAAAGATTTCTGCTTCAAAAAAGTTGAAAATTTTCATGAAGTATTTCGGCTTCAAAAAAATTGAACATTTTCATGAAAAGATTTCGGCTTCAAAAAAGTTGAACATTTTCATGAAAAGATTTCTGCTTCAAAAAAGTTGAAAATTTTCATGAAAATATTTCGACTCCAAAAAAGTTGAACATTTTCATGAAGTATTTCGGCTTCAAAAAAATGGAACATTTTGATGAAAAGATTTCGGCTTCAAAAAAGTTGAAAATTTTCATGAAGTATTTCGGCTTCAAAAAAATGGAACATTTTCATGAAAAGATTTCGGCTTCAAAAAAGTTGAACATTTTCATGAAAAGATTTCTGCTTCAAAAAAGTTGAAAATTTACATGAAAAGATTTCGACTCCAAAAAAGTCTAAGATTTTCATGAAAAGATTTCTGCTTCAAAAAAGTTGAAAATTTTCATGAAAAGATTTGGGCTTCAAAAAGTTGAAAATTTTCATGAAAAGATTTCGACTTAAAAAAGTTGAAAATTTTCATGAAAAGATTTCGACTTCAAAAAAGTTTATTATTTTCATGAAGTATTTCGGCTTCAAAAAAATGGAACATTTTGATGAAAAGATTTCGGCTTCAAAAAACTTGAACATTTTGATGAAAAGATTTCGGCTTCAAAAAAGTTGACCATTTTCATGAAAAGATTTCAGCTTCAAAAAAGTGGAAAATTTTCATGAAGTATTTCGGCTTCAAAAAAATGGAACATTTTCATGAAAAGATTTCGGCTTCCAAAAGTTGAAAATTTTCATGAAAAGATTTCGGCTTCAAAAAAGTTTAAAATTTTCATGAAAAGATTTTGGTTTCAAAAAGTTGAACATTTTCATGAAAAGATTTCGGCTTCAAAAAAGTTGAAAATTTTCATGAACTATTTCGGCATCAAAAAAGTTGAAAATTTTCATGAAGTATTTCGGCTTCAAAAAAATGGAACATTTTCATGAAAAGATTTCGGCTTCAAAAAAGTTGACCATTTTCATGAAAAGATTTCAGCTTCAAAAAAGTTTAAAATGTTCATGAAAAGATTTTGGTTTCAAAAAGTTGAAAATTTTCATGAAAAGATTTCAGCTTCAAAAAAGTTGAAAACTTTCATGAACTATTTCGACTTCAAAAAAGTCGAAGATTTTCATGAAAAGATTTCGGCTTCAAAAAAGTTGAACATTTTCATGAAAAGATTTCGGCTTCAAAAAAGTTTAAAATTTTCATGAAAAGATTTCGGCTTCAAAAAAGTTGAAAATTTTCATGAAAAGATTTCGGCTTCAAAAAAGTTGAAGATTTTCATGAAAAGATGTCTGCTTCAAAAAAGTTGAAAATTTTCATGACAGGATTTTAGCTTTAAAAAAGGTAAAAATTTTCATGAAGTATTTCGGCTTCAAAAAGGTTGAAAACTTTCATGAAGTATTTCAGCTTCAAAAAAGTTGAAAATTTTCATGACAGGATTTTGGCTTCAAAAAAAGTAGAAATTTTCATCAAGTATTTCGGCTTCAAAAAGGTTGAAAATTTTCATGAACCATTTCGGCTTCAAAAAAGTTGAACATTTTCATGAAAAGATTTCTGCTTCAAAAAAGTTGAAAATTTACATGAAAAGATTTCAATTTCAAAAAAGTCTAAGATTTTCATGAAAAGATTTATGCTTCAAAAAAGTAGAACATTTTCATGAAAAGATTTCGGCTTCAAAAAGTTGAAAATTTCATGAAAAGATTTCGGCTTCAAAAAAGTTGACCATTTTCATGAAAAGATTTCGGCTTCAAAAAAGTTGAAAATTTTCATGAAAAGATTTCGGTTTCAAAAAGTTGAAAATTTTCATGAAAAGATCTCGGCTTCAAAAAAGTTCAACATTTTCATGAAAAGATTTAGGCTTCAAAAAAGTTGAAAATTTTCATGAAGTATTTCGGCTTCAAAAAAATGGAACATTTTCATGGAAAGATTTCGGCTTCAAAAAACTTGAACATTTTCATGAAAAGATTTCTGCTTCAAAAAAGTTGAAAATTTTCATGAAAAGATTTCGGCTTCAAAAAGTTGAAAATTTACATGAAAAGATTTCGACTTCAAAAAAGTCTAAAATTTTCATGAAGTATTTCGGCTTCAAAAAAATGGAACATTTTCATGAAAAGATTTCGGCTTCAAAAAAGTTAAAAATTTACATGAAAAGATTTCGGCTTAAAAAAAGTTGAAAATTTTCATGAAAAGATTTCTGCTTCAAAAAAGTTGAAAATTTTCATGAAAAGATTTGAGCTTCAAAAAAGTTGAAAATTGTCATGAACTATTTCGGCATCAAAAAAGTTGAAAATTTTCATGAAAAGATTTCTGTTTCAAAAAAGTTGAAAATTTTCATGAAAAGATTTCGGCTTCAAAAAAGTTGAAAATTTTCATGAAAAGATTTAGACTTCAAAAAAGTTGAATATTTTCATCATGTATTTCGGCTTCAAAAAAGTCGAAGATTTTCATGAAAAGATTTCTGCTTCAAAAAAGTTGAACATTTTCTTGACAGGATTTTGGCTTCAAAAAAAGTAGAAATTTTCATAAAGTAATTCGGCTTCAAAAAGGTTGAAAACTTTCATGAACTATTTCGGCTTCAAAAAAGTCGAAGATTTTCATGAAAAGATTTCTGCTTCAAAAAAGTTGAACTTTTTCATGAAAAGATTTCGGCTTCAAAAAAGTCGAAGATTTTCATGAAAAGATTTCGGTTTCAAAAAGTTGAAAATTTTCATGAAAAGATCTCGGCTTCAAAAAACTTGAACATTTTCATGAAAAGATTTCGGCTTCAAAAAAGTTTAAAATTTTCATGAAAAGATTTCTGCTTCAAAAAAGTTGAAAATTTTCATGAAAAGATTTGAGCTTCAAAAAAGTTGAAAATTGTCATGAACTATTTCGGCATCAAAAAAGTTGAAAATTTTCATGAAGTATTTCGGCTTCAAAAAAGTTGAAAATTTTCATGAAAAGATTTTGGTTTCAAAAAGTTGAAAATTTTCATGATAAGATCTCGGCTTCAAAAAAGTTGAACATTTTCATGAAAAGATTTCGGCTTCAAAAAAGTTGAAAATTTTCATGAAAAGATCTCGGTTTCAAAAAAGTTGAACATTTTCATGAAGTATTTCGGCTTCAAAAAAATGGAACATTTTCATGAAAAGATTTCGGCTTAAAAAAAGTTGAAAATTTACTTGAAAAGATTTATGTTTCAAAAAAGATGAACATTTTCATGAAAACATTTGGGATTCAAAAAGTTGAAAATTTTCCTGAAAAGATTTCGACATCAAAAAAGTTGAACATTTTCATGAAAAGATTTCGACATCAAAAAAGTTTAACATTTTCATGAACTATTTCGGCATCAAAAAAGTTGAAAATTTTCATGAAGTATTTCGGCTTCAAAAAAATTGAACATTTTCATGAAAAGATTTCTGCTTCAAAAAAGTTGAAAATTTTCATGAAAAGATTTCGGCTTCAAAAAGTTGAAAATTTTCATGAAAAGATTTCGGCTTCAAAAAGTTGACCATTTTCATGAAAAGATTTCGGCTTCAAAAAAGTTGAAAATTTTCATGAAAAGATTTCGGTTTCAAAATGTTGAAAATTTTCATGAAAAGATCTCGGCTTCAAAAAAGTTGAAAATTTTCATGAAAAGATTTTGGCTTCAAAAAAGTTGAAAATTTTCATGAAAAGATTTTGGTTTCAAAAAGTTGAAAATTTTCATGAAAAGATTTCGGCTTCAAAAAAGTTGAACATATTCATCAAAAGATTTCGGCTTCAAAAAAGTTGAATATTTTCATGAAGTATTTCGGCTTCAAAAAAATGGAACATTTTGATGAAAAGATATTGGCTTCAAAAAACTTGAACATTTTGATGAAAAGATTTCGGCTTCAAAAAAGTTGACCATTTTCATGAAAAGATTTCAGCTTCAAAAAAGTTGAAAATTTTCATGAAGTATTTCGGCTTCAAAAAAATGGAACATTTTTATGAAAAGATTTCGGCTTCAAAAAGTTGAAAATTTTCATGAAAAGATTTCGACTTCAAAAAGTTGAAAATTTTCATGAAAAGATTTCGACTTCAAAAAAGTTTAAGATTTTCATGAAAAGATTTCTGCTTCAAAAAAGTTGAAATTTTTCATGAAAAGATTTCGGCTTCAAAAAGTTGAAAATTTTCATGAAAAGATTTCGGCTTCAAAAAGTTGACCATTTTCATGAAAAGATTTGGGCTTCAAAAAAGTTTAAAATTTTCATGAAAAGATTTTGGTTTCAAAAAGTTGAACATTTTCATGAAAAGATTTCGGCTTCAAAAAACTTGAACATTTTGATGAAAAGATTTCGGCTTCAAAAAAGTTGAAAATTTTCATGAAGTATTTCGGCTTCAAAAAAATTGGAACATTTTCATGAAAAGATTTCGGCTTCAAAAAAGTTGAACATTTTCATGAAAAGATTTCTGCTTCAAAAAAGTTGAAAATTTTCATGAAAATATTTCGACTCCAAAAAAGTTGAACATTTTCATGAAGTATTTCGGCTTCAAAAAAATGGAACATTTTGATGAAAAGATTTCGGCTTCAAAAAAGTTGAAAATTTTCATGAAGTATTTCGGCTTCAAAAAAATGGAACATTTTCATGAAAAGATTTCGGCTTCAAAAAAGTTGAACATTTTCATGAAAAGATTTCTGCTTCAAAAAAGTTGAAAATTTACATGAAAAGATTTCGACTCCAAAAAAGTCTAAGATTTTCATGAAAAGATTTCTGCTTCAAAAAAGTTGAAAATTTTCATGAAAAGATTTGGGCTTCAAAAAGTTGAAAATTTTCATGAAAAGATTTCGACTTCAAAAAGTTGAAAATTTTCATGAAAAGATTTCGACTTCAAAAAAGTTTATTATTTTCATGAAGTATTTCGGCTTCAAAAAAATGGAACATTTTGATGAAAAGATTTCGGCTTCAAAAAACTTGAACATTTTGATGAAAAGATTTCGGCTTCAAAAAAGTTGACCATTTTCATGAAAAGATTTCAGCTTCAAAAAAGTGGAAAATTTTCATGAAGTATTTCGGCTTCAAAAAAATGGAACATTTTCATGAAAAGATTTCGGCTTCCAAAAGTTGAAAATTTTCATGAAAAGATTTCGACTTCAAAAAGTTGACCATTTTCATGAAAAGATTTCTGCTTCAAAAAAGTTGAAAATTTACATGAAAAGATTTCGACTTCAAAAAAGTTGAAAATTTTCATGAAAAGATTTCGGCTTCAAAAAAGTTGAAAATTTTCATGAAGTATTTCGGCTTCAAAAAAATGGAACATTTTTATGAAAAGATTTCGGCTTCAAAAAGTTGAAAATTTTCATGAAAAGATTTCGGCTTCAAAAAAGTTTAAAATTTTCATGAAAAGATTTTGGTTTCAAAAAGTTGAACATTTTCATGAAAAGATTTCGGCTTCAAAAAAGTTGAAAATTTTCATGAACTATTTCGGCATCAAAAAAGTTGAAAATTTTCATGAAGTATTTCGGCTTCAAAAAAATGGAACATTTTCATGAAAAGATTTCGGCTTCAAAAAAGTTGACCATTTTCATGAAAAGATTTCAGCTTCAAAAAAGTTTAAAATGTTCATGAAAAGATTTTGGTTTCAAAAAGTTGAAAATTTTCATGAAAAGATTTCAGCTTCAAAAAAGTTGAAAACTTTCATGAACTATTTCGACTTCAAAAAAGTCGAAGATTTTCATGAAAAGATTTCGGCTTCAAAAAAGTTGAACATTTTCATGAAAAGATTTCGGCTTCAAAAAAGTTTAAAATTTTCATGAAAAGATTTCGGCTTCAAAAAAGTTGAAAATTTTCATGAAAAGATTTCGGCTTCAAAAAAGTTGAAGATTTTCATGAAAAGATGTCTGCTTCAAAAAAGTTGAAAATTTTCATGACAGGATTTTAGCTTTAAAAAAGGTAAAAATTTTCATGAAGTATTTCGGCTTCAAAAAGGTTGAAAACTTTCATGAAGTATTTCAGCTTCAAAAAAGTTGAAAATTTTCATGACAGGATTTTGGCTTCAAAAAAAGTAGAAATTTTCATCAAGTATTTCGGCTTCAAAAAGGTTGAAAATTTTCATGAACCATTTCGGCTTCAAAAAAGTTGAACATTTTCATGAAAAGATTTCTGCTTCAAAAAAGTTGAAAATTTACATGAAAAGATTTCAATTTCAAAAAAGTCTAAGATTTTCATGAAAAGATTTATGCTTCAAAAAAGTAGAACATTTTCATGAAAAGATTTCGGCTTCAAAAAGTTGAAAATTTCATGAAAAGATTTCGGCTTCAAAAAAGTTGACCATTTTCATGAAAAGATTTCGGCTTCAAAAAAGTTGAAAATTTTCATGAAAAGATTTCGGTTTCAAAAAGTTGAAAATTTTCATGAAAAGATCTCGGCTTCAAAAAAGTTGAACATTTTCATGAAAAGATTTAGGCTTCAAAAAAGTTGAAAATTTTCATGAAGTATTTCGGCTTCAAAAAAATGGAACATTTTCATGGAAAGATTTCGGCTTCAAAAAACTTGAACATTTTCATGAAAAGATTTCTGCTTCAAAAAAGTTGAAAATTTTCCTGAAAAGATTTCGGCTTCAAAAAAGTTGAAAATTTACATGAAAAGATTTCGACTTCAAAAAAGTCTAAAATTTTCATGAAGTATTTCGGCTTCAAAAAAATGGAACATTTTCATGAAAAGATTTCGGCTTCAAAAAAGTTAAAAATTTACATGAAAAGATTTCGGCTTAAAAAAAGTTGAAAATTTTCATGAAAAGATTTCTGCTTCAAAAAAGTTGAAAATTTTCATGAAAAGATTTCTGCTTCAAAAAAGTTGAAAATTTTCATGAAAAGATTTGAGCTTCAAAAAAGTTGAAAATTGTCATGAACTATTTCGGCATCAAAAAAGTTGAAAATTTTCATGAAAAGATTTCTGTTTCAAAAAAGTTGAAGATTTTCATGAAAAGATTTCGGCTTCAAAAAAGTTGAAAATTTTCATGAAAAGATTTAGACTTCAAAAAAGTTGAATATTTTCATCATGTATTTCGGCTTCAAAAAAGTCGAAGATTTTCATGAAAAGATTTCTGCTTCAAAAAAGTTGAACATTTTCTTGACAGGATTTTGGCTTCAAAAAAGTTGAAAATTTTCATGAAGTATTTCGGCTTGAAAAAAGTTGAAAATTTACATTAAAAGATTTCGGCTTCAAAAAGTTAAAAACTTTCATGAAGTATTTCGGCTTCAAAAAAGTTGAAAATTTTCATGAAAAGATTTCGGCTTCAAAAAGGTTGAAAACTTTCATGAAGTATTTCAGCTTCAAAAAAGTCGAAGATTTTCATGAAAAGATTTCTGCTTCAAAAAAGTTGAAAATTTTCATGACAGGATTTTGGCTTTAAAAAAAGTAGAAATTTTCATAAAGTATTTCGGCTTCAAAAAGGTTGAAAACTTTCATGAACTATTTCGGCTTCAAAAAAGTCGAAGATTTTCATGAAAAGATTTCTGCTTCAAAAAAGTTGAACTTTTTCATGAAAAGATTTCGGTTTCAAAAAGTTGAAAATTTTCATGAAAAGATCTCGGCTTCAAAAAACTTGAACATTTTCATGAAAAGATTTCGGCTTCAAAAAAGTTTAAAATTTTCATGAAAAGATTTCTGCTTCAAAAAAGTTGAAAATTTTCATGAAAAGATTTGAGCTTCAAAAAAGTTGAAAATTGTCATGAACTATTTCGGCTTCAAAAAAATGGAACATTTTCATGAAAAGATTTCGGCTTAAAAAAAGTTGAAAATTTACTTGAAAAGATTTATGTTTCAAAAAAGATGAACATTTTCATGAAAACATTTGGGATTCAAAAAGTTGAAAATTTTCCTGAAAAGATTTCGACATCAAAAAAGTTGAACATTTTCATGAAAAGATTTCGACATCAAAAAAGTTTAACATTTTCATGAACTATTTCGGCATCAAAAAAGTTGAAAATTTTCATGAAGTATTTCGGCTTCAAAAAAATTGAACATTTTCATGAAAAGATTTCTGCTTCAAAAAAGTTGAAAATTTTCATGAAAAGATTTCGGCTTCAAAAAGTTGAAAATTTTCATGAAAAGATTTCGGCTTCAAAAAGTTGACCATTTTCATGAAAAGATTTCGGCTTCAAAAAAGTTGAAAATTTTCATGAAAAGATTTCGGTTTCAAAATGTTGAAAATTTTCATGAAAAGATCTCGGCTTCAAAAAAGTTGAAAATTTTCATGAAAAGATTTTGGCTTCAAAAAAGTTGAAAATTTTCATGAAAAGATTTTGGTTTCAAAAAGTTGAAAATTTTCATGAAAAGATCTCGGCTTCAAAAAACTTGAACATTTTCATGAAAAGATTTCGGCTTCAAAAAAGTTTAAAATTTTCATGAAAAGATTTCTGCTTCAAAAAAGTTGAAAATTTTCATGAAAAGATTTGAGCTTCAAAAAAGTTGAAAATTGTCATGAACTATTTCGGCATCAAAAAAGTTGAAAATTTTCATGAAGTATTTCGGCTTCAAAAAAGTTGAAAATTTTCATGAAAAGATTTTGGTTTCAAAAAGTTGAAAATTTTCATGATAAGATCTCGGCTTCAAAAAAGTGGAACATTTTCATGAAAAGATTTCGGCTTCAAAAAAGTTGAAAATTTTCATGAAAAGATCTCGGTTTCAAAAAAGTTGAACATTTTCATGAAGTATTTCGGCTTCAAAAAAATGGAACATTTTCATGAAAAGATTTCGGCTTAAAAAAAGTTGAAAATTTACTTGAAAAGATTTATGTTTCAAAAAAGATGAACATTTTCATGAAAACATTTGGGATTCAAAAAGTTGAAAATTTTCCTGAAAAGATTTCGACATCAAAAAAGTTGAACATTTTCATGAAAAGATTTCGACATCAAAAAAGTTTAACATTTTCATGAACTATTTCGGCATCAAAAAAGTTGAAAATTTTCATGAAGTATTTCGGCTTCAAAAAAATTGAACATTTTCATGAAAAGATTTCTGCTTCAAAAAAGTTGAAAATTTTCATGAAAAGATTTCGGCTTCAAAAAGTTGAAAATTTTCATGAAAAGATTTCGGCTTCAAAAAGTTGACCATTTTCATGAAAAGATTTCGGCTTCAAAAAAGTTGAAAATTTTCATGAAAAGATTTCGGTTTCAAAATGTTGAAAATTTTCATGAAAAGATCTCGGCTTCAAAAAAGTTGAAAATTTTCATGAAAAGATTTTGGCTTCAAAAAAGTTGAAAATTTTCATGAAAAGATTTTGGTTTCAAAAAGTTGAAAATTTTCATGAAAAGATTTCGGCTTCAAAAAAGTTGAACATATTCATCAAAAGATTTCGGCTTCAAAAAAGTTGAATATTTTCATGAACTATTTCGGCTTCAAAAAAATGGAACATTTTGATGAAAAGATATTGGCTTCAAAAAACTTGAACATTTTGATGAAAAGATTTCGGCTTCAAAAAAGTTGACCATTTTCATGAAAAGATTTCAGCTTCAAAAAAGTTGAAAATTTTCATGAAGTATTTCGGCTTCAAAAAAATGGAACATTTTTATGAAAAGATTTCGGCTTCAAAAAGTTGAAAATTTTCATGAAAAGATTTCGACTTCAAAAAGTTGAAAATTTTCATGAAAAGATTTCGACTTCAAAAAAGTTTAAGATTTTCATGAAAAGATTTCTGCTTCAAAAAAGTTGAAATTTTTCATGAAAAGATTTCGGCTTCAAAAAGTTGAAAATTTTCATGAAAAGATTTCGGCTTCAAAAAGTTGACCATTTTCATGAAAAGATTTCGGCTTCAAAAAAGTTTAAAATTTTCATGAAAAGATTTTGGTTTCAAAAAGTTGAACATTTTCATGAAAAGATTTCGGCTTCAAAAAACTTGAACATTTTGATGAAAAGATTTCGGCTTCAAAAAAGTTGAAAATTTTCATGAAGTATTTCGGCTTCAAAAAAATGGAACATTTTCATGAAAAGATTTCGGCTTCAAAAAAGTTGAACATTTTCATGAAAAGATTTCTGCTTCAAAAAAGTTGAAAATTTTCATGAAAATATTTCGACTCCAAAAAAGTTGAACATTTTCATGAAGTATTTCGGCTTCAAAAAAATGGAACATTTTGATGAAAAGATTTCGGCTTCAAAAAAGTTGAAAATTTTCATGAAGTATTTCGGCTTCAAAAAAATGGAACATTTTCATGAAAAGATTTCGGCTTCAAAAAAGTTGAACATTTTCATGAAAAGATTTCTGCTTCAAAAAAGTTGAAAATTTACATGAAAAGATTTCGACTCCAAAAAAGTCTAAGATTTTCATGAAAAGATTTCTGCTTCAAAAAAGTTGAAAATTTTCATGAAAAGATTTGGGCTTCAAAAAGTTGAAAATTTTCATGAAAAGATTTCGACTTCAAAAAGTTGAAAATTTTCATGAAAAGATTTCGACTTCAAAAAAGTTTATTATTTTCATGAAGTATTTCGGCTTCAAAAAAATGGAACATTTTGATGAAAAGATTTCGGCTTCAAAAAACTTGAACATTTTGATGAAAAGATTTCGGCTTCAAAAAAGTTGACCATTTTCATGAAAAGATTTCAGCTTCAAAAAAGTGGAAAATTTTCATGAAGTATTTCGGCTTCAAAAAAATGGAACATTTTCATGAAAAGATTTCGGCTTCCAAAAGTTGAAAATTTTCATGAAAAGATTTCGACTTCAAAAAGTTGACCATTTTCATGAAAAGATTTCTGCTTCAAAAAAGTTGAAAATTTACATGAAAAGATTTCGACTTCAAAAAAGTTGAAAATTTTCATGAAAAGATTTCGGCTTCAAAAAAGTTGAAAATTTTCATGAAGTATTTCGGCTTCAAAAAAATGGAACATTTTTATGAAAAGATTTCGGCTTCAAAAAGTTGAAAATTTTCATGAAAAGATTTCGGCTTCAAAAAAGTTTAAAATTTTCATGAAAAGATTTTGGTTTCAAAAAGTTGAACATTTTCATGAAAAGATTTCGGCTTCAAAAAAGTTGAAAATTTTCATGAACTATTTCGGCATCAAAAAAGTTGAAAATTTTCATGAAGTATTTCGGCTTCAAAAAAATGGAACATTTTCATGAAAAGATTTCGGCTTCAAAAAAGTTGACCATTTTCATGAAAAGATTTCAGCTTCAAAAAAGTTTAAAATGTTCATGAAAAGATTTTGGTTTCAAAAAGTTGAAAATTTTCATGAAAAGATTTCAGCTTCAAAAAAGTTGAAAACTTTCATGAACTATTTCGACTTCAAAAAAGTCGAAGATTTTCATGAAAAGATTTCGGCTTCAAAAAAGTTGAACATTTTCATGAAAAGATTTCGGCTTCAAAAAAGTTTAAAATTTTCATGAAAAGATTTCGGCTTCAAAAAAGTTGAAAATTTTCATGAAAAGATTTCGGCTTCAAAAAAGTTGAAGATTTTCATGAAAAGATGTCTGCTTCAAAAAAGTTGAAAATTTTCATGACAGGATTTTAGCTTTAAAAAAGGTAAAAATTTTCATGAAGTATTTCGGCTTCAAAAAGGTTGAAAACTTTCATGAAGTATTTCAGCTTCAAAAAAGTTGAAAATTTTCATGACAGGATTTTGGCTTCAAAAAAAGTAGAAATTTTCATCAAGTATTTCGGCTTCAAAAAGGTTGAAAATTTTCATGAACCATTTCGGCTTCAAAAAAGTTGAACATTTTCATGAAAAGATTTCTGCTTCAAAAAAGTTGAAAATTTACATGAAAAGATTTCAATTTCAAAAAAGTCTAAGATTTTCATGAAAAGATTTATGCTTCAAAAAAGTAGAACATTTTCATGAAAAGATTTCGGCTTCAAAAAGTTGAAAATTTCATGAAAAGATTTCGGCTTCAAAAAAGTTGACCATTTTCATGAAAAGATTTCGGCTTCAAAAAAGTTGAAAATTTTCATGAAAAGATTTCGGTTTCAAAAAGTTGAAAATTTTCATGAAAAGATCTCGGCTTCAAAAAAGTTGAACATTTTCATGAAAAGATTTAGGCTTCAAAAAAGTTGAAAATTTTCATGAAGTATTTCGGCTTCAAAAAAATGGAACATTTTCATGGAAAGATTTCGGCTTCAAAAAACTTGAACATTTTCATGAAAAGATTTCTGCTTCAAAAAAGTTGAAAATTTTCATGAAAAGATTTCGGCTTCAAAAAAGTTGAAAATTTACATGAAAAGATTTCGACTTCAAAAAAGTCTAAAATTTTCATGAAGTATTTCGGCTTCAAAAAAATGGAACATTTTCATGAAAAGATTTCGGCTTCAAAAAAGTTAAAAATTTACATGAAAAGATTTCGGCTTAAAAAAAGTTGAAAATTTTCATGAAAAGATTTCTGCTTCAAAAAAGTTGAAAATTTTCATGAAAAGATTTCTGCTTCAAAAAAGTTGAAAATTTTCATGAAAAGATTTGAGCTTCAAAAAAGTTGAAAATTGTCATGAACTATTTCGGCATCAAAAAAGTTGAAAATTTTCATGAAAAGATTTCTGTTTCAAAAAAGTTGAAAATTTTCATGAAAAGATTTCGGCTTCAAAAAAGTTGAAAATTTTCATGAAAAGATTTAGACTTCAAAAAAGTTGAATATTTTCATCATGTATTTCGGCTTCAAAAAAGTCGAAGATTTTCATGAAAAGATTTCTGCTTCAAAAAAGTTGAACATTTTCATGACAGGATTTTGGCTTCAAAAAAGTTGAAAATTTTCATGAAGTATTTCGGCTTCAAAAAAGATGAAAATTTTCATGAAAAGATTTCGGCTTCAAAAAGGTTGAAAACTTTCATGAAGTATTTCAGCTTCAAAAAAGTCGAAGATTTTCATGAAAAGATTTCTGCTTCAAAAAAGTTGAAAATTTTCATGACAGGATTTTGGCTTTAAAAAAAGTAGAAATTTTCATAAAGTATTTCGGCTTCAAAAAGGTTGAAAACTTTCATGAACTATTTCGGCTTCAAAAAAGTCGAAGATTTTCATGAAAAGATTTCTGCTTCAAAAAAGTTGAACTTTTTCATGAAAAGATTTCGGCTTCAAAAAAGTCGAAGATTTTCATGAAAAGATTTCGGTTTCAAAAAGTTGAAAATTTTCATGAAAAGATCTCGGCTTCAAAAAACTTGAACATTTTCATGAAAAGATTTCGGCTTCAAAAAAGTTTAAAATTTTCATGAAAAGATTTCTGCTTCAAAAAAGTTGAAAATTTTCATGAAAAGATTTGAGCTTCAAAAAAGTTGAAAATTGTCATGAACTATTTCGGCATCAAAAAAGTTGAAAATTTTCATGAAGTATTTCGGCTTCAAAAAAGTTGAAAATTTTCATGAAAAGATTTTGGTTTCAAAAAGTTGAAAATTTTCATGATAAGATCTCGGCTTCAAAAAAGTTGAACATTTTCATGAAAAGATTTCGGCTTCAAAAAAGTTGAAAATTTTCATGAAAAGATCTCGGTTTCAAAAAAGTTGAACATTTTCATGAAGTATTTCGGCTTCAAAAAAATGGAACATTTTCATGAAAAGATTTCGGCTTAAAAAAAGTTGAAAATTTACTTGAAAAGATTTATGTTTCAAAAAAGATGAACATTTTCATGAAAACATTTGGGATTCAAAAAGTTGAAAATTTTCCTGAAAAGATTTCGACATCAAAAAAGTTGAACATTTTCATGAAAAGATTTCGACATCAAAAAAGTTTAACATTTTCATGAACTATTTCGGCATCAAAAAAGTTGAAAATTTTCATGAAGTATTTCGGCTTCAAAAAAATTGAACATTTTCATGAAAAGATTTCTGCTTCAAAAAAGTTGAAAATTTTCATGAAAAGATTTCGGCTTCAAAAAGTTGAAAATTTTCATGAAAAGATTTCGGCTTCAAAAAGTTGACCATTTTCATGAAAAGATTTCGGCTTCAAAAAAGTTGAAAATTTTCATGAAAAGATTTCGGTTTCAAAATGTTGAAAATTTTCATGAAAAGATCTCGGCTTCAAAAAAGTTGAAAATTTTCATGAAAAGATTTTGGCTTCAAAAAAGTTGAAAATTTTCATGAAAAGATTTTGGTTTCAAAAAGTTGAAAATTTTCATGAAAAGATTTCGGCTTCAAAAAAGTTGAACATATTCATCAAAAGATTTCGGCTTCAAAAAAGTTGAATATTTTCATGAAGTATTTCGGCTTCAAAAAAATGGAACATTTTGATGAAAAGATATTGGCTTCAAAAAACTTGAACATTTTGATGAAAAGATTTCGGCTTCAAAAAAGTTGACCATTTTCATGAAAAGATTTCAGCTTCAAAAAAGTTGAAAATTTTCATGAAGTATTTCGGCTTCAAAAAAATGGAACATTTTTATGAAAAGATTTCGGCTTCAAAAAGTTGAAAATTTTCATGAAAAGATTTCGACTTCAAAAAGTTGAAAATTTTCATGAAAAGATTTCGACTTCAAAAAAGTTTAAGATTTTCATGAAAAGATTTCTGCTTCAAAAAAGTTGAAATTTTTCATGAAAAGATTTCGGCTTCAAAAAGTTGAAAATTTTCATGAAAAGATTTCGGCTTCAAAAAGTTGACCATTTTCATGAAAAGATTTCGGCTTCAAAAAAGTTTAAAATTTTCATGAAAAGATTTTGGTTTCAAAAAGTTGAACATTTTCATGAAAAGATTTCGGCTTCAAAAAAGTTGAAAATTTTCATGAACTATTTCGGCATCAAAAAAGTTGACCATTTTCATGAAAAGATTTCAGCTTCAAAAAAGTTGAAAATGTTCATGAAAAGATTTCGGTTTCAAAAAGTTGAAAATTTTCATGAAAAGATTTCAGCTTCAAAAAGGTTGAAAACTTTCATGAACTATTTCGACTTCAAAAAAGTCGAAGATTTTCATGAAAAGATTTCGGCTTCAAAAAAGTTGAAGATTTTCATGAAAAGATGTCTGCTTCAAAAAAGTTGAAAATTTTCATGACAGGATTTTAGCTTTAAAAAAGGTAAAAATTTTCATGAAGTATTTCGGCTTCAAAAAGGTTGAAAACTTTCATGAAGTATTTCAGCTTCAAAAAAGTTGAAAATTTTCATGACAGGATTTTGGCTTCAAAAAAAGTAGAAATTTTCATCAAGTATTTCGGCTTCAAAAAGGTTGAAAATTTTCATGAACCATTTCGGCTTCAAAAAAGTTGAACATTTTCATGAAAAGATTTCTGCTTCAAAAAAGTTGAAAATTTACATGAAAAGATTTCAATTTCAAAAAAGTCTAAGATTTTCATGAAAAGATTTATGCTTCAAAAAAGTAGAACATTTTCATGAAAAGATTTCGGTTTCAAAAAGTTGAAAATTTCATGAAAAGATTTCGGCTTCAAAAAAGTTGACCATTTTCATGAAAAGATTTCGGCTTCAAAAAAGTTGAAAATTTTCATGAAAAGATTTCGGTTTCAAAAAGTTGAAAATTTTCATGAAAAGATCTCGGCTTCAAAAAAGTTGACCATTTTCATGAAAAGATTTCGGCTTCAAAAAAGTTGAAAATTTTCATGAAGTATTTCGGCTTCAAAAAAATGGAAAATTTTCATGAAAAGATTTCGGCTTCAAAAAACTTGAACATTTTCATGAAAAGATTTCTGCTTCAAAAAAGTCTAAAATTTTCATGAAAAGATTTCGACTTCAAAAAAGTTGAAAATTTACATGAAAAGATTTCGACTTCAAAAAAGTCTAAAATTTTCATGAAGTATTTCGGCTTCAAAAAAATGGAACATTTTCATGAAAAGATTTCGGCTTAAAAAAAGTTGAAAATTTTCATGAAAAGATTTCTGCTTCAAAAAAGTTGAAAATTTTCATGAAAAGATTTGAGCTTCAAAAAAGTTGAAAATTGTCATGAACTATTTCGGCATCAAAAAAGTTGAAAATTTTCATGAAAAGATTTAGGTTTCAAAAAAGTTGATAATTTTCATGAAGTATTTCGGCATCAAAAAAGTTGAAAATTTTCATGAAAAGATTTCTGTTTCAAAAAAGTTGAAAATTTTCATGAAAAGATTTCGGCTTCAAAAAAGTTGAAAATTTTCATGAAAAGATTTAGACTTCAAAAAAGTTGAATATTTTCATCATGTATTTCGGCTTCAAAAAAGTCGAAGATTTTCATGAAAAGATTTCTGCTTCAAAAAAGTTGAACATTTTCATGACAGGATTTTGGCTTCAAAAAAGTTGAAAATTTTCATGAAGTATTTCGGCTTGAAAAAAGTTGAAAATTTACATTAAAAGATTTCGGCTTCAAAAAGTTAAAAACTTTCATGAAGTATTTCGGCTTCAAAAAAGTTGAAAATTTTCATGACAGGATTTTGGCTTTAAAAAAAGTAGAAATTTTCATAAAGTATTTCGGCTTCAAAAAGGTTGAAAACTTTCATGAACTATTTCAGCTTCAAAAAAGTCGAAGATTTTCATGAAAAGATTTCTGCTTCAAAAAAGTTGAAAATTTTCATGAAAAGATTTGAGCTTCAAAGAAGTTGAAAATTGTCATGAACTATTTCGGCATCAAAAAAGTTGAAAATTTTCATGAAAAGATTTCGGCTTCAAAAAAGTTGAAAATTTTCATGAAAAGATTTTGGTTTCAAAAAGTTGAAAATTTTCATGATAAGATCTCGGCTTCAAAAAAGTTGAACATTTTCATGAAAAGATTTCGGCTTCAAAAAAGTTGAAAATTTTCATGAAAAGATCTCGGTTTCAAAAAAGTTGAACATTTTCATGAAGTATTTCGGCTTCAAAAAAGTTGAACATTTTCATGAAAAGATTTCGGCTTAAAAAAAGTTGAAAATTTTCATGAAGTTTTTCGACTACAAAAAAGTCTAAAATTTTCATGAAAAGATTTATGTTTCAAAAAAGATGAACATTTTCATGAAAACATTTGGGATTCAAAAAGTTGAAAATTTTCCTGAAAAGATTTCGTCATCAAAAAAGTTGAACATTTTCATGAAAAGATTTCGACATCAAAAAAGTTTAACATTTTCATGAACTATTTCGGCATCAAAAAAGTTAAAGATTTTCATGAAGTATTTCGGCTTCAAAAAAATGTAACATTTTCATGAAAAGATTTCGGCTTCAAAAAAGTTGAACATTTTCATGAATAGATTTCGGCTTCAAAAAGATGAAAATTTTCATGAAAAGATTTCGGCTTCAAAAAAGTTGACCATTTTCATGAAAAGATTTCGGCTTCAAAAAAGTTGAAAATTTTCATGAAAAGATTTCTGCTTCAAAAAAGTTGAAAATTTTCATGAAAAGATTTGAGCTTCAAAAAAGTTGAAAATTGTCATGAACTATTTCGGCATCAAAAAAATGGAACATTTTCATGAAAAGATTTAGACTTCAAAAAAGTTGAAAATTTTCATGAAAAGATTTAGACTTCAAAAAAGTTGAATATTTTCATCAAGTATTTTGGCTTCAAAAAAGTCGAAGATTTTCATGAATTATTTCGGCTTCAAAAAAAGTGGAACATTTTCATGAAAAGATTTCGGCTTCAAAAAAGTTGAACATTTTCATGAAAAGATTTCGGCTTCAAAAAGTTGAAAATTTTCATGAAGTATTTCGGCTTCAAAAAGGTTGAAAACTTTCATGAACTATTTCAGCTTCAAAAAAGTCGAAGATTTTCATGAAAAGATTTCTGCTTCAAAAAAGTTGAAAATTTTCATGAAAAGATTTGAGCTTCAAAGAAGTTGAAAATTGTCATGAACTATTTCGGCATCAAAAAAGTTGAAAATTTTCATGAAAAGATTTCGGCTTCAAAAAAGTTGAAAATTTTCATGAAAAGATTTTGGTTTCAAAAAGTTGAAAATTTTCATGATAAGATCTCGGCTTCAAAAAAGTTGAACATTTTCATGAAAAGATTTCGGCTTCAAAAAAGTTGAAAATTTTCATGAAAAGATCTCGGTTTCAAAAAAGTTGAACATTTTCATGAAGTATTTCGGCTTCAAAAAAGTTGAACATTTTCATGAAAAGATTTCGGCTTAAAAAAAGTTGAAAATTTTCATGAAGTTTTTCGACTACAAAAAAGTCTAAAATTTTCATGAAAAGATTTATGTTTCAAAAAAGATGAACATTTTCATGAAAACATTTGGGATTCAAAAAGTTGAAAATTTTCCTGAAAAGATTTCGTCATCAAAAAAGTTGAACATTTTCATGAAAAGATTTCGACATCAAAAAAGTTTAACATTTTCATGAACTATTTCGGCATCAAAAAAGTTAAAGATTTTCATGAAGTATTTCGGCTTCAAAAAAATGTAACATTTTCATGAAAAGATTTCGGCTTCAAAAAAGTTGAACATTTTCATGAATAGATTTCGGCTTCAAAAAGATGAAAATTTTCATGAAAAGATTTCGGCTTCAAAAAAGTTGACCATTTTCATGAAAAGATTTCGGCTTCAAAAAAGTTGAAAATTTTCATGAAAAGATTTCTGCTTCAAAAAAGTTGAAAATTTTCATGAAAAGATTTGAGCTTCAAAAAAGTTGAAAATTGTCATGAACTATTTCGGCATCAAAAAAATGGAACATTTTCATGAAAAGATTTAGACTTCAAAAAAGTTGAAAATTTTCATGAAAAGATTTAGACTTCAAAAAAGTTGAATATTTTCATCAAGTATTTTGGCTTCAAAAAAGTCGAAGATTTTCATGAATTATTTCGGCTTCAAAAAAAGTGGAACATTTTCATGAAAAGATTTCGGCTTCAAAAAAGTTGAACATTTTCATGAAAAGATTTCGGCTTCAAAAAGTTGAAAATTTTCATGAAGTATTTCGGCTTCAAAAAAATGTAACATTTTCATGAAAAGATTTCGGCTTCAAAAAAGTTGAACATTTTCATGAAAAGATTTCGGCTTCAAAAAAGTTGAAAATTTACATGAAAAGATTTCGGCTTCAAAAAAGTTGAAAATTTTCATGAAGTATTTCGGCTTCAAAAAAATGGAACATTTTCATGAAAAGATTTTGGCTTCAAAAAAGTTGAACATTTTCATGAAAAGATTTCGGCTTAAAAAAAGTTGAAAATTTTCATGAAGTTTTTCGACTACAAAAAAGTCTAAAATTTTCATGAAAAGATTTATGTTTCAAAAAAGATGAACATTTTCATGAAAAGATTTGGGATTCAAAAAGTTGAAAATTTTCCTGAAAAGATTTCGACATCAAAAAAGTTGAACATTTTCATGAAAAGATTTCGACATCAAAAAAGTTTAACATTTTCATGAACTATTTCGGCATCAAAAAAGTTAAAAATTTTCATGAAAAGATATAGGTTTCAAAAAAGTTGAAAATTTTCATGAACTATTTCGGCATCAAAAAAGTTGAATATTTTCATGAAAAGATTTAGACTTCAAAAAAGTTGAAAATTTTCATGAAGTTTTTCGACTACAAAAAAGTCTAAAATTTTCATGAAAAGATTTATGTTTCAAAAAAGATGAACATTTTCATGAAAAGATTTGGGATTCAAAAAGTTGAAAATTTTCCTGAAAAGATTTCGACATCAAAAAAGTTGAACATTTTCATGAAAAGATTTCGACATCAAAAAAGTTTAACATTTTCATGAACTATTTCGGCATCAAAAAAGTTAAAAATTTTCATGAAAAGATATAGGTTTCAAAAAAGTTGAAAATTTTCATGAACTATTTCGGCATCAAAAAAGTTGAATATTTTCATGAAAAGATTTAGACTTCAAAAAAGTTGAAAATTTTCATGAAAAGATTTAGACTTCAAAAAAGTTGAATATTTTCATGAAGTATTTCGGCTTCAAAAAAAGTGGAACATTTTCATGAAAAGATTTCTGCTTCAAAAAAGTTGAAGATTTTCATGAAAAGATTTCTGCTTCAAAAAAGTTGAAAATTTTCATGAAAAGATTTCGGTTTCAAAAAGTTGAAAATTTTCATGAAAAGATCTCGGCTTCAAAAAAGTTGAACATTTTCATGAAAAGATTTAGGCTTCAAAAAAGTTGAAAATTTTCATGAAAAGATTTTGGTTTCAAAAAAGTTGAAAATTTTCATGAAAGGATTTCGGCTTCAAAAAAGTTGAAAATTTTCATGAAGTATTTCGGCTTCAAAAAAATGGAACATTTTCATGAAAAGATTTCGGCTTCAAAAAACTTGAACATTTTCATGAAATGAATTCTGCTTCAAAAAAGTTGAAAATTTTCATGAAAAGATTTTGGTTTCAAAAAGTTGAAAATTTTCATGAAAAGATTTCGGCTTCAAAAAAGTTGAACATTTTCATGAAAAGATTTCGGCTTCAAAAAAGTTGAAAATTTTCATGAAGTATTTCGGCTTCAAAAAAATGGAACATTTTCATGGAAAGATTTCGGCTTCAAAAAAGTTGAAAATTTACATGAAAAGATTTCGGCTTAAAAAAAGTTGAAATTTTTCATGAGAAGATTTCTGCTTCTAAAAAGTTGAAAATTTTCATGAAAAGATTTGAGCTTCAAAAAAGTTGAAAATTGTCATGAACTATTTCGGCATCAAAAAAGTTGAAAATTTTCATGAAAAGATTTAGACTTCAAAAAAGTTGAATATTTTCATCAAGTATTTCGGCTTCAAAAAAGTCGAACATTTTCATGAAAAGATTTCGGCTTCAAAAAAGTTGAAAATTTACATTAAAAGATTTCAGCTTCAAAAAAAGTCCAAGATTTTCATGAAAAGATTTCTGCTTCAAAAAAGTTGAAAATTTTCATGACAGGATTTTGGCTTTAAAAAAAGTAGAAATTTTCATGAAGTATTTTGGCTTCAAAAAGGTTGAAAACTTTCATGAACTATTTCGGCTTCAGTAAAGTCGAAGATTTTCATGAAAAGATTTCTGCTTCAAAAAAGTTGAACATTTTCATAAAAAGATTTCGGCTTCAAAAAAGTCGAAGATTTTCATGAAAAGATTTCGGCTTCAAAAAAGTTGAAAATTTTCATGAAAAGATTTCGGCTTCAAAAAAGTTGAAAATTTACATGAAAAGATTTCGACTTCAAAAAAGTCTAAAATTTTCATGAAGTATTTCGGCTTCAAAAAAATGGAACATTTTCATGAAAAGATTTCGGCTTCAAAAAAGTTGAAAATTTACATTAAAAGATTTCGGCTTAAAAAAAGTTTAAAATTTTCATGAAAAGATTTGAGCTTCAAAAAAGTTGAAAATTTTCATGAAAAGATTTGAGCTTCAAAAAAGTTGAAAATTGTCATGAACTATTTCGGCATCAAAAAAGTTGAAAATTTTCATGAAAAGATTTCTGCTTCAAAAAAGTTGAAAATTTACATGAAAAGATTTCGACTTCAAAAAAGTCTAAAATTTTCATGAAGTATTTCGGCTTCAAAAAAATGGAACATTTTCATGAAAAGATTTCGGCTTCAAAAAAGTTGAAAATTTACATTAAAAGATTTCTGCTTCAAAAAAGTTGAAAATTTTCATGAAAAGATTTGAGCTTCAAAAAAGTTGAAAATTTTCATGAAAAGATTTGAGCTTCAAAAAAGTTGAAAATTGTCATGAACTATTTCGGCATCAAAAAAGTTGAAAATTTTCATGAAAAGATTTCTGCTTCAAAAAAGTTGAAAATTTACATGAAAAGATTTCGACTTCAAAAAAGTCTAAAATTTTCATGAAGTATTTCGGCTTCAAAAAAATGAAAAACAATTTTCATGAAAAGATTTCGGCTTCAAAAAAGTTGAAAATTTACATGAAGTATTTTGGCTTCAAAAAAATGTAACATTTTCATGAAAAGATTTCGGCTTCAAAAAAGTTGAACATTTTCATGAAAAGATATCGGCTTCAAAAAAGTTGAACATTTTCATGAAAAGATTTAGACTTCAAAAAAGTTGAATATTTTCATCAACTATTTCGGCTTCAAAAAAGTCGAAGATTTTCATGAAAAGATTTCTGCTTCAAAAAAGTTGAAAATTTTCATGACAGAATTTTTGCTTCAAAAAAGTTAAAAATTTTCATGAAAAGATTTCGGCTTCAAAAAAGTTGAACATTTTCATGAAAAGATTTCGGCTTCAAAAAAATGTAACATTTTCATGAAAAGATTTCGGATTCAAAAAAGTTGAACATTTTCATGAAGTATTTCGGCTTCAAAAAAATGGAACATTTTCATGAAAAGATTTCGGCTTCAAAAAAGTTGAACATTTTCATGAAAAGATTTCTGCTTCAAAAAAGTTGAAAATTTACAAGAAAAGATTTCGGATTCAAAAAAGTTGAAAATTTTCATGAAAAGATTTTGGTTTCAAAAAGTTGAAAATTTTCATGAAGTATTTCAGGTTCAAAAAAATAGAACATTTTCATGAAAAGATTTCGGCTTCAAAAAAGTTGAAAATTTTCATGAAAAGATTTCGGTTTCAAAAAGTTGAAAATTTTCATGAAAAGATCTCGGCTTCAAAAAAGTTGAAAATTTTCATGAAGTATTTCGGCTTCAAAAAAATGGAACATTTTCATTAAAAGATTTTGGCTTCAAAAAAGTTGAAGATTTTCATGAAAAGATTTCTGCTTCAAAAAAGTTGAAAATTTACATGAAAAGATTTCGACTTCAAAAAAGTCTAAGATTTTCATGAAAAGATTTCAGCTTCAAAAAAGTTGAAAATTTTCATGAAAAGATTTCGGCTTCAAAAAGTTGAAAATTTTCATGAAAAGATTTCGGCTTCAAAAAAGTTGAACATTTTCATGAAAAGATTTTGGTTTCAAAAAGTTGAAAATTTTCATGAAGTATTTCGGCTTCAAAAAAATGTAACATTTTCATGAAAAGATTTCGGCTTCAAAAAAGTTGAACATTTTCATGAAAAGATTTCGGCTTCAAAAAAGTTGAATATTTTCATCAAGTATTTCGGCTTCAAAAAAGTCGAAGATTTTCATGAAAAGATTTCTGCTTCAAAAAAGTTGAACATTTTCATGAAAAGATTTCGGCTTCAAAAAGTTGAAAATTTTCATGAAAAGATTTCGGCTTCAAAAAAGTTGACCATTTTCATGAAAAGATTTCGGCTTCAAAAAGGTTGAAAACTTTCATGAACTATTTCGACTTCAAAAAAGTTTAAGATTTTCATGAAAAGATTTCGGCTTCAAAAAAGTTGAACATTTTCATGAAAAGATTTCGGCATCAAAAAAGTTGAAAATTTTCATGAAAAGATTTAGACTTCAAAAAAGTTGAATATTTTCATCAAGTATTTCGGCTTCAAAAAAGTTGAACATTTTCATGACAGGATTTTGGCTTCAAAAAAGTTGAAAATTTACATGAAAAGATTTCGACTTCAAAAAAGTCTAAGATTTTCATGAAAAGATTTCTGCTTCAAAAAAGTTGAAAATTTTCATGAAAAGATTTCGGCTTCAAAAAAGTTGAAAATTTCATGAAAAGATTTTGGTTGCAAAAACGTTGAACATTTTCATGAAAAGATTTCGACTTCAAAAAAGTCTAAGATTTTCATGAAAAGATTTCGGCTTCAAAAAAGTTGAAAATTTTCATGAAAAGATTTCTGCTTCAAAAAAGTTGAAAATTTACATGAAAAGATTTTGGTTTCAAAAAGTTGAAAATTTTCATGAAAAGATTTCGGCTTCAAAAAAGTTGAACATTTTCATGAAGTATTTCGGTTTCAAAAAAATGGAACATTTTCATGAAAAGATTTCGGCTTAAAAAAAGTTGACCATTTTCATGAAAAGAGTTCAGCTTCAAAAAAGTTGAAAATTTTCATGAAAAGATTTCGGTTTCAAAAAGTTGAAAATTTTCATGAAAAGATTTCGGGTTCAAAAAAGTTGAAAATTTTCATGAACTATTTCGGCATCAAAAAAGTTGAAAATTTTCATAAAAGGTTTAGGTTTCAAAAAAGTTGAAAATTTTCATGAAAAGATTTCGACTTCAAAAAAGTTGAACATTTTCATGAAAAGATTTCGGTTTCAAAAAAGTTGAACATTTTCATGAAAAGATTTCGGCTTCAAAAAAGTTGAAAATTTTCATGAAGTATTTCGGCTTCAAAAAAATGGAACATTTTCATGAAAAGATTTCGGCTTCAAAAAACTTGAACATTTTCATGAAAAGATTTCGGCTTCAAAAAAGTTGAACATTTTCATGAAAAGATTTCTGCTTCAAAAATTTGAAAATTTTCATGAAGTATTTCGGCTTTAAAAAAGTCTAAAATTTTCATGAAGTATTTCGGCTTTAAAAAAGTCTAAAATTTTCATGAAAAGATTTGGGCTTCAAAAAAGTTTAAAATTTTCATGAAAAGATTTCTGCTTCAATAAAGTTGAAAATTTTCATGAAAAGATTTCGGCTTCAAAAAGTTGAAAATTTTCATGAAAAGATTTTGGTTTCAAAAAAGTTGAACATTTTTATGAAAAGATTTTGGTTTCAAAAAAGTTGAACATTTTCATGAAAAGATTTCGGCTTCAAAAAAGTTGAACATTTTCATGAAGTATTTCGGCTTCAAAAAAATGGAACATTTTCATGAAAAGATTTCGGCTTCAAAAAAGTTGACCATTATCATGAAAAGATTTCAGCTTCAAAAAAGTTGAAAATTTTCATGAAAAGATTTCGGTTTCAAAAAGTTGAAAATTTTCATGAAAAGATTTCTGCTTCAAAAAAGTTGAAAATTTTTATGAAACGATTTCAGCTTCAAAAAGGTTGAAAACTTTCACGAACTATTTCGACTTCAAAAAAGTTGAACATTTTCATGAAAAGATTTCGGCTTCAAAAAAGTCTAAGATTTTCATGAAAAGATTTCTGCTACAAAAAGTTGAAATATTTCATGAAAAGATTTTGGTTTCAAAAAAGTTGAAAATTTACATGAAAAGATTTCGGCTTCAAAAAAATGGAACATTTTCATGAAAAGATTTCGGCTTCAAAAAAGTTGAACATTTTCATGAAAAGATTTCGGCTTCAAAAAAGTTGAAAATTTATATGAAAAGATTTCGGCTTCAAAAAAGTTGAACATTTTCATGAAAAGATTTCGGCTTCAAAAAAGTTGAAAATTTTCATGAAAAGATTTCGGTTTCAAAAAGTTGAAAATTTTCATGAAAAGATTTCGGGTTCAAAAAAGTTGAAAATTTTCATGAACTATTTCGGCATCAAAAAAGTTGAAAATTTTCATAAAAGGTTTAGGTTTCAAAAAAGTTGAAAATTTTCATGAAGTATTTCGGCTTCAAAAAAGTCTAAAATTTTCATGAACTATTTCGGCTTCAAAAAAGTTGAAAATTTTCATGAAAAGATTTCTGCTTCAAAAAAGTTGAACATTTTCATGAAAAGATTTCGGCTTCAAATAAGTTGAAAATTTTCATGAAAAGATTTAGACTTCAAAAAAGTTGAACATTTTCATGAAAAGATTTCGGCTTCAAAAAAGTTGAACATTTTCATGAAAAGATTTCGGCTTCAAAAAAGTTGAACATTTTCATGAAAAGATTTCGGGTTCAAAAAAGTTGAAAATTTACATGAAAAGATTTCGGCTTCAAAAAAGTCTAAGATTTTCATGAAAAGATTTCTGCTTCAAAAAAGTTGAAAATTTTCATGAAAAGATTTCGGCTTCAAAAAGTTGAACATTTTCATGAAAAGATTTTGGTTTCAAAAAAGTTGAACATTTTCCTGAAAAGATTTTGGTTTCAAAAAAGTTGAACATTTTCATGAAAAGATTTCGGCTTCAAAAAAGTTGAACATTTTCATGAAGTATTTCGGTTTCAAAAAAATGGAACATTTTCATGAAAAGATTTCAGCTTCAAAAAAGTTGAAAATTTTCATGAAAAGATTTCGGCTTCAAAAAGTTGAAAATTTTCATGAAAAGTTTTCGGCTTCAAAAAAGTTGAAAATTTTCATGAAAAGATTTCAGCTTCAAAAAGGTTGAAAACTTTCATGAACTATTTCTACTTCAAAAAAGTCGAAGATTTTCATGAAAAGATTTCGGCTTCAAAAAAGTTGAACATTTTCATGAAGTATTTCGGCTTCAAAAAAGTTGAAAATTTTCATGAAGTATTTCGGCTTCAAAAAAGTCTAAGATTTTCATGAAAAGATTTCTGCTTCAAAAAAGTTGAATATTTTCATGAAAAGATTTCGGCTTCAAAAATTTGAAAATTTTCATGAAAAGATTTTGGTTTCAAAAAAGTTGAACATTTTCATGAAAAGATTTTGGTTTAAAAAAATTTGAACATTTTCATGAAAAGATTTCGGCTTCAAAAAAGTTGAAAATTTTCATGAAGTATTTCGGATTCAAAAAAATGGAACATTTTCATGAAAAGATTTCGGCTTCAAAAAAGTTGACCATTTTCATGAAAAGATTTCAGCTTCAAAAAAGTTGAAAATTTTCATGAAAAGATTTCGGCTTCAAAAAGTTGAAAATTTTCATGAAAAGATTTTGGTTTCAAAAAAGTTGAACATTTTCATGAAAAGATTTCTGCTTCAAAAAAGTTGAAAATTTTCATGAAGTATTTCGGCTTCAAAAAAATGGAACATTTTCATGAAAAGATTTCTGCTCCAAAAAAGTTGAAAATTTACATGAAAAGATTTCGACTTCAAAAAAGTTGAAAATTTTCATGAAGTATTTCGGCTTCAAAAAAATGGAACATTTTCATGAAAAGATTTCTGCTTCAAAAAAGTTGAAAATTTACATGAAAAGATTTCTGCTTCAAAAAAGTTGAAAATTTACGTGAAAAGATTTCGACTTCAAAAAAGTCTAAGATTTTCATGAAAAGATTTCGGCTTCAAAAAAGTTGACCATTTTCATGAAAAGATTTTGGCTTCAAAAAAGTTGAACATTTTCATGAAAAGATTTCTGCTTCAAAAAAGTTGAAAATTTACATGAAAAGATTTCGACTTCAAAAAAGTTGAAAATTTTCATGAAGTATTTCGGTTTCAAAAAAATGGAACATTTTCATGAAAAGATTTCGGCTTCAAAAAAGTTGAAAATTTTCATGAACAGATTTCGGCTTCAAAAAAGTTAACCATTTTCATGAAAAGATTTCGGCTTCAAAAAGTTGAAAATTTTCATGAAAAGATTTCGGCTTCAAAAAAGTTGAACATTTTCATGAAAAGATTTCTGCTTCAAAAAAGTTGAAAATTTACATGAAAAGATTTCGACTTCAAAAAAGTTGAAAATTTTCATGAAGTATTTCGGTTTCAAAAAAGTGGAACATTTTCATGAAAAGATTTCGGCTTCAAAAAAGTTGAACATTTTCATGAAAAGATTTCTGCTTCAAAAAAGTTGAAAATTTACATGAAAAGATTTCGACTTCAAAAAAGTCTAAGATTTTCATGAAAAGATTTCTGCTTCAAAAAAGTTGACCATTTTCATGAAAAGATTTCGGCTTCAAAAAAGTTGAAAATTTTCATGAAAAGATTTCGGCTTCAAAAAAGTTGACCATTTTCATCAAAAGATCTCGACTTCAAAAAAGTTGAAAATTTTCATGAAGTATTTCGGCTTCAAAAAAATGGAACATTTTCATGAAAAGATTTCGGCTTCAAAAAACTTGAACATTTTCATGAAAAGATTTCGGCTTCAAAAAAGTTGAACATTTTCATGAAAAGATTTCTGCTTCAAAAAAGTTGAAAATTTACATGAAAAGATTTCGACTTCAAAAAAGTTGAAAATTTTCATGAAGTATTTCGGTTTCAAAATTTTTTAAAATTTTCATGAAGTATTTCGGCTTCAAAAAAATGGAAAATTTTCATGAAAAGATTTCGGCTTCAAAAAAGTTGAACATTTTCATGAAAAGATTTCTTTTTCAAAAAAGTTGAAAATTTACGTGAAAAGATTTCGGCTTCAAAAAAGTCTAAGATTTTCATGAAAAGATTTCTGCTTCAAAAAAGTTGACCATTTTCATGAAAAGATTTCGGCTTCAAAAAAGTTGAAAATTTTCATGAACAGATTTCGGCTTCAAAAAAGTTGAAAATTTTCATGAAGTATTTCGGCTTCAAAAAAATGGAACATTTTCATGAAAAGATTTCGGCTTCAAAAAAGTTGAACATTTTCATGAAAAGATTTCTGCTTCAAAAAAGTTGAAAATTTACGTGAAAAGATTTCGACTTCAAAAAAGTCTAAGATTTTCATGAAAAGATTTCTGCTTCAAAAAAGTTGACCATTTTCATGAAAAGACTTCGGCTTCAAAAAAGTTGAAAATTTTCATGAACAGATTTCGGCTTCAAAAAAGTTGACCATTTTCATGAAAAGATTTCTGCTTCAAAAAAGTGGAAAATTTACGTGAAAAGATTTCGACTTCAAAAAAGTCTAAGATTTTCATGAAAAGATTTCTGCTTCAAAAAAGTTGACCATTTTCATGAAAAGATTTCGGCTTCAAAAAAGTTGAAAATTTTCATGAACAGATTTCGGCTTCAAAAAAGTTGACCATTTTCATGAAAAGATTTCAGCTTCAAAAAGTTGAAAATTTTCATGAAAAGATTTCGGCTTCAAAAAAGTTGAACATTTTCATGAAAAGATTTCTGCTTCAAAAAAGTTGAAAATTTACATGAAAAGATTTCGACTTCAAAAAAGTTGAAAATTTTCATGAAGTATTTCGGTTTCAAAAAAATGGAACATTTTCATGAAAAGATTTCGGCTTCAAAAAAGTTGAAAATTTTCATGAACAGATTTCGGCTTCAAAAAAGTTGAACATTTTCATGAAAAGATTTCGGCTTCAAAAAGTTGAAAATTTTCATGAAAAGATTTCGGCTTCAAAAAAGTTGAACATTTTCATGAAAAGATTTCTGCTTCAAAAAAGTTGAAAATTTACATGAAAAGATTTCGACTTCAAAAAAGTTGAAAATTTTCATGAAGTATTTCGGTTTCAAAAAAATGGAACATTTTCATGAAAAGATTTCGGCTTCAAAAAAGTTGAACATTTTCATGAAAAGATTTCTGCTTCAAAAAAGTTGAAAATTTACATGAAAAGATTTCGACTTCAAAAAAGTCTAAGATTTTCATGAAAAGATTTCTGCTTCAAAAAAGTTGACCATTTTCATGAAAAGATTTCGGCTTCAAAAAAGTAGAAAATTTTCATGAAAAGATTTCGGCTTCAAAAAAGTTGACCATTTTCATCAAAAGATCTCGGCTTCAAAAAAGTTGAAAATTTTCATGAAGTATTTCGGCTTCAAAAAAATGGAACATTTTCATGAAAAGATTTCGGCTTCAAAAAAGTTGAACATTTTCATGAAAAGATTTCTGCTTCAAAAAAGTGGAAAATTTACGTGAAAAGATTTCGACTTCAAAAAAGTCTAAGATTTTCATGAAAAGATTTCTGCTTCAAAAAAGTTGACCATTTTCATGAAAAGATTTCGGCTTCAAAAAAGTTGAAAATTTTCATGAACAGATTTCGGCTTCAAAAAAGTTGACCATTTTCATGAAAAGATTTCGGCTTCAAAAAAGTTGAAAATTTTCATGAACAGATTTCGGCTTCAAAAAAGTTGACCATTTTCATGAAAAGATTTCGGCTTCAAAAAGTTGAAAATTTTCATGAAAAGATTTCGGCTTCAAAAAAGTTGAACATTTTCATGAAAAGATTTCTGCTTCAAAAAAGTTGAAAATTTACATGAAAAGATTTCGACTTCAAAAAAGTTGAAAATTTTCATGAAGTATTTCGGTTTCAAAAAAATGGAACATTTTCATGAAAAGATTTCGGCTTCAAAAAAGTTGAACATTTTCATGAAAAGATTTCTGCTTCAAAAAAGTTGAACATTTTCATGAAAAGATTTCGGCTTCAAAAAAGTTGAACATTTTCATGAAAAGATTTCTGCTTCAAAAAAGTTGAAAATTTACATGAAAAGATTTCGACTTCAAAAAAGTTGAAAATTTTCATGAAGTATTTCGGTTTCAAAAATTTTTAAAATTTTCATGAAGTATTTCTGCTTCAAAAAAGTTGAAAATTTACATGAAAAGATTTCGACTTCAAAAAAGTTGAAAATTTTCATGAAGTATTTCGGTTTCAAAAAAATGGAACATTTTCATGAAAAGATTTCGGCTTCAAAAAAGTTGAACATTTTCATGAAAAGATTTCTGCTTCAAAAAAGTTGAAAATTTACATGAAAAGATTTCGACTTCAAAAAAGTCTAAGATTTTCATGAAAAGATTTCTGCTTCAAAAAAGTTGACCATTTTCATGAAAAGATTTCGGCTTCAAAAAAGTAGAAAATTTTCATGAAAAGATTTCGGCTTCAAAAAAGTTGACCATTTTCATCAAAAGATCTCGGCTTCAAAAAAGTTGAAAATTTTCATGAAGTATTTCGGCTTCAAAAAAATGGAACATTTTCATGAAAAGATTTCGGCTACAAAAAAGTTGAACATTTTCATGAAAAGATTTCTGCTTCAAAAAAGTGGAAAATTTACGTGAAAAGATTTCGACTTCAAAAAAGTCTAAGATTTTCATGAAAAGATTTCTGCTTCAAAAAAGTTGACCATTTTCATGAAAAGATTTCGGCTTCAAAAAAGTTGAAAATTTTCATGAACAGATTTCGGCTTCAAAAAAGTTGACCATTTTCATGAAAAGATTTCGGCTTCAAAAAAGTTGAAAATTTTCATGAACAGATTTCGGCTTCAAAAAAGTTGACCATTTTCATGAAAAGATTTCGGCTTCAAAAAGTTGAAAATTTTCATGAAAAGATTTCGGCTTCAAAAAAGTTGAACATTTTCATGAAAAGATTTCTGCTTCAAAAAAGTTGAAAATTTACATGAAAAGATTTCGACTTCAAAAAAGTTGAAAATTTTCATGAAGTATTTCGGTTTCAAAAAAATGGAACATTTTCATGAAAAGATTTCGGCTTCAAAAAAGTTGAACATTTTCATGAAAAGATTTCTGCTTCAAAAAAGTTGAAAATTTACATGAAAAGATTTCGACTTCAAAAAAGTCTAAGATTTTCATGAAAAGATTTCTGCTTCAAAAAAGTTGACCATTTTCATGAAAAGATTTCGGCTTCAAAAAAGTAGAAAATTTTCATGAAAAGATTTCGGCTTCAAAAAAGTTGACCATTTTCATGAAAAGATTTCGACTTCAAAAAAGTCTAAGATTTTCATGAAAAGATTTCTGCTTCAAAAAAGTTGACCATTTTCATGAAAAGATTTCGGCTTCAAAAAAGTAGAAAATTTTCATGAACAGATTTCGGCTTCAAAAAAGTTGACCATTTTCATGAAAAGATTTCGGCTTCAAAAAAGTTGAAAATTTTCATGAACAGATTTCGGCTTCAAAAAAGTTGACCATTTTCATGAAAAGATTTCGGCTTCAAAAAGTTGAAAATTTTCATGAAAAGATTTCGGCTTCAAAAAAGTTGAACATTTTCATGAAAAGATTTCTGCTTCAAAAAAGTTGAAAATTTACATGAAAAGATTTCGACTTCAAAAAAGTTGAAAATTTTGATGAAGTATTTCGGTTTCAAAAAAATGGAACATTTTCATGAAAAGATTTCGGCTTCAAAAAAGTTGAACATTTTCATGAAAAGATTTCTGCTTCAAAAAAGTTGAAAATTTACATGAAAAGATTTCGACTTCAAAAAAGTCTAAGATTTTCATGAAAAGATTTCTGCTTCAAAAAAGTTGACCATTTTCATGAAAAGATTTCGGCTTCAAAAAAGTAGAAAATTTTCATGAAAAGATTTCGGCTTCAAAAAAGTTGACCATTTTCATCAAAAGATCTCGGCTTCAAAAAAGTTGAAAATTTTCATGAAGTATTTCGGCTTCAAAAAAATGGAACATTTTCATGAAAAGATTTCGGCTTCAAAAAAGTTGAACATTTTCATGAAAAGATTTCTGCTTCAAAAAAGTGGAAAATTTACGTGAAAAGATTTCGACTTCAAAAAAGTCTAAGATTTTCATGAAAAGATTTCTGCTTCAAAAAAGTTGACCATTTTCATGAAAAGATTTCGGCTTCAAAAAAGTTGAAAATTTTCATGAACAGATTTCGGCTTCAAAAAAGTTGACCATTTTCATGAAAAGATTTCGGCTTCAAAAAAGTTGAAAATTTTCATGAACAGATTTCGGCTTCAAAAAAGTTGACCATTTTCATGAAAAGATTTCGGCTTCAAAAAGTTGAAAATTTTCATGAAAAGATTTCGGCTTCAAAAAAGTTGAACATTTTCATGAAAAGATTTCTGCTTCAAAAAAGTTGAAAATTTACATGAAAAGATTTCGACTTCAAAAAAGTTGAAAATTTTCATGAAGTATTTCGGTTTCAAAAAAATGGAACATTTTCATGAAAAGATTTCGGCTTCAAAAAAGTTGAACATTTTCATGAAAAGATTTCTGCTTCAAAAAAGTTGAAAATTTACATGAAAAGATTTCGACTTCAAAAAAGTCTAAGATTTTCATGAAAAGATTTCTGCTTCAAAAAAGTTGACCATTTTCATGAAAAGATTTCGGCTTCAAAAAAGTAGAAAATTTTCATGAAAAGATTTCGGCTTCAAAAAAGTTGACCATTTTCATCAAAAGATCTCGGCTTCAAAAAAGTTGAAAATTTTCATGAAGTATTTCGGCTTCAAAAAAATGGAACATTTTCATGAAAAGATTTCGGCTTCAAAAAAGTTGAACATTTTCATGAAAAGATTTCTGCTTCAAAAAAGTGGAAAATTTACGTGAAAAGATTTCGACTTCAAAAAAGTCTAAGATTTTCATGAAAAGATTTCTGCTTCAAAAAAGTTGAAAATTTTCATGAAAAGATTTCGGCTTCAAAAAAGTTGAAAATTTTCATGAACAGATTTCGGCTTCAAAAAAGTTGACCATTTTCATGAAAAGATTTCGGCTTCAAAAAAGTTGAAAATTTTCATGAACAGATTTCGGCTTCAAAAAAGTTGACCATTTTCATGAAAAGATTTCGGCTTCAAAAAGTTGAAAATTTTCATGAAAAGATTTCGGCTTCAAAAAAGTTGAACATTTTCATGAAAAGATTTCTGCTTCAAAAAAGTTGAAAATTTACATGAAAAGATTTCGACTTCAAAAAAGTTGAAAATTTTCATGAAGTATTTCGGTTTCAAAAAAATGGAACATTTTCATGAAAAGATTTCGGCTTCAAAAAAGTTGAACATTTTCATGAAAAGATTTCTGCTTCAAAAAAGTTGAAAATTTACATGAAAAGATTTCGACTTCAAAAAAGTCTAAGATTTTCATGAAAAGATTTCTGCTTCAAAAAAGTTGACCATTTTCATGAAAAGATTTCGGCTTCAAAAAAGTAGAACATTTTCATGAAAAGATTTCGGCTTCAAAAAAGTTGACCATTTTCATCAAAAGATCTCGGCTTCAAAAAAGTTGAAAATTTTCATGAAGTATTTCGGCTTCAAAAAAATGGAACATTTTCATGAAAAGATTTCGGCTTCAAAAAAGTTGAACATTTTCATGAAAAGATTTCTGCTTCAAAAAAGTTGAAAATTTACGTGAAAAGATTTCGACTTCAAAAAAGTCTAAGATTTTCATGAAAAGATTTCTGCTTCAAAAAAGTTGACCATTTTCATGAAAAGATTTCGGCTTCAAAAAAGTTGAACATTTTCATGAACAGATTTCGGCTTCAAAAAAGTTGACCATTTTCATGAAAAGATTTCTGCTTCAAAAAAGTGGAAAATTTACGTGAAAAGATTTCGACTTCAAAAAAGTCTAAGATTTTCATGAAAAGATTTCTGCTTCAAAAAAGTTGACCATTTTCATGAAAAGATTTCGGCTTCAAAAAAGTTGAAAATTTTCATGAACAGATTTCGGCTTCAAAAAAGTTGACCATTTTCATGAAAAGATTTCAGCTTCAAAAAGTTGAAAATTTTCATGAAAAGATTTCGGCTTCAAAAAAGTTGAACATTTTCATGAAAAGATTTCTGCTTCAAAAAAGTTGAAAATTTACATGAAAAGATTAAGACTTCAAAAAAGTTGAAAATTTTCATGAAGTATTTCGGTTTCAAAAAAATGGAACATTTTCATGAAAAGATTTCGGCTTCAAAAAAGTTGAAAATTTTCATGAACAGATTTCGGCTTCAAAAAAGTTGACCATTTTCATGAAAAGATTTCGGCTTCAAAAAAGTTGACCATTTTCATCAAAAGATCTCGGCTTCAAAAAAGTTGAAAATTTTCATGAAGTATTTCGGCTTCAAAAAAATGGAACATTTTCATGAAAAGATTTCGGCTTCAAAAAAGTTGAACATTTTCATGAAAAGATTTCTGCTTCAAAAAAGTGGAAAATTTACGTGAAAAGATTTCGACTTCAAAAAAGTCTAAGATTTTCATGAAAAGATTTCTGCTTCAAAAAAGTTGACCATTTTCATGAAAAGATTTCGGCTTCAAAAAAGTTGAAAATTTTCATGAACAGATTTCGGCTTCAAAAAAGTTGACCATTTTCATAAAAAGATTTCGGCTTCAAAAAGTTGAAAATTTTCATGAAAAGATTTCGGCTTCAAAAAAGTTGAACATTTTCATGAAAAGATTTCTGCTTCAAAAAAGTTGAAAATTTACATGAAAAGATTTCGACTTCAAAAAAGTTGAAAATTTTCATGAAGTATTTCGGTTTCAAAAAAATGGAACATTTTCATGAAAAGATTTCGGCTTCAAAAAAGTTGAAAATTTTCATGAACAGATTTCGGTTTCAAAAAAATGGAACATTTTCATGAAAAGATTTCGGCTTCAAAAAAGTTGACCATTTTCATGAAAAGATTTCTGCTTCAAAAAAGTTGAAAATTTACATGAAAAGATTTCGACTTCAAAAAAGTCTAAGATTTTCATGAAAAGATTTCTGCTTCAAAAAAGTTGACCATTTTCATGAAAAGATTTCGGCTTCAAAAAAGTTTAAAATTTTCATGAAAAGATTTCGGCTTCAAAAAAGTTGACCATTTTCATCAAAAGATCTCGGCTTCAAAAAAGTTGAAAATTTTCATGAAGTATTTCGGCTTCAAAAAAATGGAACATTTTCATGAAAAGATTTCGGCTTCAAAAAACTTGAACATTTTCATGAAAAGATTTCGGCTTCAAAAAAGTTGAACATTTTCATGAAAAGATTTCTGCTTCAAAAAAATTGAAAATTTACATGAAAAGATTTCGACTTCAAAAAAGTTGAACATTTTCATGAAGTATTTCGGTTTCAAAAATTTTTAAAATTTTCATGAAGTATTTCGGCTTCAAAAAAATGGAAAATTTTCATGAAAAGATTTCGGCTTCAAAAAAGTTGAACATTTTCATGAAAAGATTTCTTTTTCAAAAAAGTTGAAAATTTACGTGAAAAGATTTCGACTTCAAAAAAGTCTAAGATTTTCATGAAAAGATTTCTGCTTCAAAAAAGTTGACCATTTTCATGAAAAGATTTCGGCTTCAAAAAAGTTGAAAATTTTCATGAACAGATTTCGGCTTCAAAAAAGTTGACCATTTTCATGAAAAGATTTCGGCTTCAAAAAGTTGAACATTTTCATGAAAGGATTTCGGCTTCAAAAAAGTTGAACATTTTCATGAAAAGATTTCTGCTTCAAAAAAGTTGAAAATTTACATGAAAAGATTTCGACTTCAAAAAAGTTGAAAATTTTCATGAAGTATTTCGGTTTCAAAAAAATTGAAAATTTTCATGAAGTATTTCGGCTTCAAAAAAATGGAACATTTTCATGAAAAGATTTCGGCTTCAAAAAAGTTGAACATTTTCATGAAAAGATTTCTGCTTCAAAAAAGTTGAAAATTTACGTGAAAAGATTTCGACTTCAAAAAAGTCTAAGATTTTCATGAAAAGATTTCTGCTTCAAAAAAGTTGACCATTTTCATGAAAAGATTTCGGCTTCAAAAAAGTTGAAAATTTTCATGAACAGATTTCGGCTTCAAAAAAGTTGACCATTTTCATGAAAAGATTTCGGCTTCAAAAAGTTGAAAATTTTCATGAAAAGATTTCGGCTTCAAAAAAGTTGAACATTTTCATGAAAAGATTTCTGCCTCAAAAAAGTTGAAAATTTACATGAAAAGATTTCGACTTCAAAAAAGTTGAAAATTTTCATGAAGTATTTCGGTTTCAAAAAAATTGAAAATTTTCATGAAGTATTTCGGTTTCAAAAAAATGGAACATTTTCATGAAAAGATTTCGGCTTCAAAAAAGTTGAAAATTTTCATGAATAGATTTCGGTTTCAAAAAAGTTGACCATTTTCATGAAAAGATTTCGGCTTCAAAAAGTTGAAAATTTTCATGAAAAGATTTCGACTTCAAAAAAGTCTAAGATTTTCATGAAAAGATTTCTGCTTCAAAAAAGTTGACCATTTTCATGAAAAGATTTCGGCTTCAAAAAGTTGAAAATTTTCATGAAAGGATTTCGGCTTCAAAAAAGTTGAACATTTTCATGAAAAGATTTCTGCTTCAAAAAAGTTGAAAATTTTCATGAAAAGATTTCGACTTCAAAAAAGTCTAAGATTTTCATGAAAAGATTTCTGCTTCAAAAAAGTTGACCATTTTCATGAAAAGATTTCGGCTTCAAAAAGTTGAAAATTTTCATGAAAGGATTTCGGCTTCAAAAAAGTTGAACATTTTCATGAAAAGATTTCTGCTTCAAAAAAGTTGAAAATTTACATGAAAAGATTTCGACTTCAAAAAAGTCTAAGATTTTCATGAAAAGATTTCGGCTTCAAAAAAGTTGAAAATTTTCATGAACAGATTTCGGCTTCAAAAAAGTTGACCATTTTCATGAAAAGATTTCTGCTTCAAAAAAGTTGAAAATTTACATGAAAAGATTTCGACTTCAAAAAGGTTGAAAATTTTCATGAAGTATTTCGGTTTCAAAAAAATGGAACATTTTCATGAAAAGATTTCGGCTTCAAAAAAGTTGAAAATTTTCATGAACAGATTTCGGCTTCAAAAAAGTTGACCATTTTCATGAAAAGATTTCGGCTTCAAAAAGTTGAAAATTTTCATGAAAAGATTTCGGCTTCAAAAAAGTTGAACATTTTCATGAAAAGATTTCTGCTTCAAAAAAGTTGAAAATTTACATGAAAAGATTTCGACTTCAAAAAAGTTGAACATTTTCATGAAGTATTTCGGTTTCAAAAAAATGGAACATTTTCATGAAAAGATTTCGGCTTCAAAAAAGTTGAACATTTTCATGAAAAGATTTCTGCTTCAAAAAAGTTGAAAATTTACATGAAAAGATTTCGACTTCAAAAAAGTCTAAGATTTTCATGAAAAGATTTCTGCTTCAAAAAAGTTGACCATTTTCATGAAAAGATTTCGGCTTCAAAAAAGTTGAAAATTTTCATGAAAAGATTTCGGCTTCAAAAAAGTTGACCATTTTCATCAAAAGATCTCGGCTTCAAAAAAGTTGAAAATTTTCATGAAGTATTTCGGCTTCAAAAAAATGGAACATTTTCATGAAAAGATTTCGGCTTCAAAAAACTTGAACATTTTCATGAAAAGATTTCGGCTTCAAAAAAGTTGAACATTTTCATGAAAAGATTTCTGCTTCAAAAAAGTTGAAAATTTACATGAAAAGATTTCGACTTCAAAAAAGTTGAAAATTTTCATGAAGTATTTCGGTTTCAAAAATTTTTAAAATTTTCATGAAGTATTTCGTCTTCAAAAAAATGGAAAATTTTCATGAAAAGATTTCGGCTTCAAAAAGTTGAAAATTTTCATGAAAAGATTTCGGCTTCAAAAAAGTTGAACATTTTCATGAAAAGATTTCTGCTTCAAAAAAGTTGAAAATTTTCATGAAAAGATTTCGGCTTCAAAAAAGTTGAACATTTTCATGAAAAGATTTCTGCTTCAAAAAAGTTGAAAATTTACATGAAAAGATTTCGACTTCAAAAAAGTCTAAGATTTTCATGAAAAGATTTCTACTTCAAAAAAGTTGACCATTTTCATGAAAAGATTTCGGCTTCAAAAAAGTTGAAAATTTTCATGAAAAGATTTCGGCGTCAAAAAAGTTGACCATTTTCATCAAAAGATCTCGGCTTCAAAAAAGTTGAAAATTTTCATGAAGTATTTCGGCTTCAAAAAAATGGAACATTTTCATGAAAAGATTTCGGCTTCAAAAAAGTTGAACATTTTCATGAAAAGATTTCGGCTTCAAAAAAGTTGAAAATTTACATGAAAAGATTTCGACTTCAAAAAAGTCTAAGTTTTTCATGAAAAGATTTCGGCTTCAAAAAAATGGAACATTTTCATGAAAAGATTTCGGCTTCAAAAAAGTTGACCATTTTCATGAAAAGATTTCGGCTTCAAAAAAGTTGAAAATTTTCATGAACAGATTTCGGCTTCAAAAAAGTTGACCATTTTCATGAAAAGATTTCGGCTTCAAAAAGTTGAAAATTTTCATGAAAAGATTTCTGCTTCAAAAAAGTTGAAAATTTACATGAAAAGATTTCGACTTCAAAAAAGTCTAAGATTTTCATGAAAAGTTTTCTGCTTCAAAAAAGTTGACCATTTTCATGAAAAGATTTCGGCTTCAAAAAAGTTGAAAATTTTCATGAAAAGATTTCGGCTTCAAAAAAGTTGACCATTTTCATCAAAAGATCTCGGCTTCAAAAAAGTTGAAAATTTTCATGAAGTATTTCGGCTTCAAAAAAATGGAACATTTTCATGAAAAGATTTCGGCTTCAAAAAAGTTGAAAATTTACATGAAAAGATTTCGACTTCAAAAAAGTTGAAAATTTTCATGAAGTATTTCGGTTTCAAATTTTTTTAAAATTTTCATGAAGTATTTCGGCTTCAAAAAAATGGAAAATTTTCATGAAAAGATTTCGGCTTCAAAAAAGTTGAACATTTTCATGAAAAGATTTAGGCTTCAAAAAAGTTGAACATTTTCATGAAAAGATTTCTGCTTCAAAAAAGTTGAAAATTTACATGAAAAGATTTCGACTTCAAAAAAGTCTAAGATTTTCATGAAAAGATTTCTGCTTCAAAAAAGTTGACCATTTTCATGAAAAGATTTCGGCTTCAAAAAAGTTGAAAATTTACATGAAAAGATTTCGGCGTCGAAAAAGTTGACCATTTTCATCAAAAGATCTCGGCTTCAAAAAAGTTGAAAATTTTCATGAAGTATTTCGGCTTCAAAAAAATAGAACATTTTCATGAAAAGATTTCGGCTTCAAAAAACTTGAACATTTTCATGAAAAGATTTCGGCTTCAAAAAAGTTGAACATTTTCATGAAAAGATTTCTGCTTCAAAAAAGTATAAAATTTACATGAAAAGATTTCGGCTTCAAAAAGTTGAAAATTTTCATGAAAAGATTTCGGCTTCAAAAAAGTTGACCATTTTCATGAAAAGATTTCGGCTTCAAAAAAGTTGAAAATTTTCATGAAAAGATTTCGGTTTCAAAAAAGTTGAAAATTTTCATGAAGTATTTCGGCTTCAAAAAAATGGAACATTTTCACGAAAAGATTTCGGCTTCAAAAAAGTTGAACATTTTCATGAAAAGATTTCTGCTTCAAAAAAGTCGAACATTTTCATGAAAAGATTTCTGCTTCAAAAAAGTTGAAAATTTACGTGAAAAGATTTCGACTTCAAAAAAGTCTAAGATTTTCATGAAAAGATTTCTGCTTCAAAAAAGTTGACCATTTTCATGAAAAGATTTCGGCTTCAAAAAAGTTGAAAATTTTCATGAACAGATTTCGGCTTCAAAAAAGTTGACCATTTTCATGAAAAGATTTCGGCTTCAAAAAGTTGAAAATTTTCATGAAAAGATTTCGGCTTCAAAAAAGTTGAACATTTTCATGAAAAGATTTCTGCTTCTAAAAAGTTGAAAATTTACATTAAAAGATTTCGACTTCAAAAAAGTTGAAAATTTTCATGAAGTATTTCGGTTTCAAAAAAATTGAAAATTTTCATGAAGTATTTCGGCTTCAAAAAAATGGAAAATTTTCATGAAAAGATTTCGGCTTCAAAAAAGTTGAACATTTTCATGAAAAGATTTCTGCTTCAAAAAAGTTGAAAATTTACATGAAAAGATTTCGACTTCAAAAAAGTCTAAGATTTTCATGAAAAGATTTCTACTTCAAAAAAGTTGACCATTTTCATGAAAAGATTTCGGCTTCAAAAAAGTTGAAAATTTTCATGAAAAGATTTCGGCGTCAAAAAAGTTGACCATTTTCATCAAAAGATCTCGGCTTCAAAAAAGTTGAAAATTTTCATGAAGTATTTCGGCTTCAAAAAAATGGAACATTTTCATGAAAAGATTTCGGCTTCAAAAAAGTTGAACATTTTCATGAAAAGATTTCGGCTTCAAAAAAGTTGAAAATTTACATGAAAAGATTTCGACTTCAAAAAAGTCTAAGTTTTTCATGAAAAGATTTCGGCTTCAAAAAAATGGAACATTTTCATGAAAAGATTTCGGCTTCAAAAAAGTTGACCATTTTCATGAAAAGATTTCGGCTTCAAAAAAGTTGAAAATTTTCATGAACAGATTTCGGCTTCAAAAAAGTTGACCATTTTCATGAAAAGATTTCGGCTTCAAAAAGTTGAAAATTTTCATGAAAAGATTTCTGCTTCAAAAAAGTTGAAAATTTACATGAAAAGATTTCGACTTCAAAAAAGTCTAAGATTTTCATGAAAAGTTTTCTGCTTCAAAAAAGTTGACCATTTTCATGAAAAGATTTCGGCTTCAAAAAAGTTGAAAATTTTCATGAAAAGATTTCGGCTTCAAAAAAGTTGACCATTTTCATCAAAAGATCTCGGCTTCAAAAAAGTTGAAAATTTTCATGAAGTATTTCGGCTTCAAAAAAATGGAACATTTTCATGAAAAGATTTCGGCTTCAAAAAACTTGAACATTTTCATGAAAAGATTTCGGCTTCAAAAAAGTTGAACATTTTCATGAAAAGATTTCTGCTTCAAAAAAGTTGAAAATTTACATGAAAAGATTTCGACTTCAAAAAAGTTGAAAATTTTCATGAAGTATTTCGGTTTCAAAATTTTTTAAAATTTTCATGAAGTATTTCGGCTTCAAAAAAATGGAAAATTTTCATGAAAAGATTTCGGCTTCAAAAAAGTTGAACATTTTCATGAAAAGATTTCGGCTTCAAAAAAGTTGAACATTTTCATGAAAAGATTTCTGCTTCAAAAAAGTTGAAAATTTACATGAAAAGATTTCGACTTCAAAAAAGTCTAAGATTTTCATGAAAAGATTTCTGCTTCAAAAAAGTTGACCATTTTCATGAAAAGATTTCGGCTTCAAAAAAGTTGAAAATTTTCATGAAAAGATTTCGGCGTCAAAAAAGTTGACCATTTTCATCAAAAGATCTCGGCTTCAAAAAAGTTGAAAATTTTCATGAAGTATTTCGGCTTCAAAAAAATGGAACATTTTCATGAAAAGATTTCGGCTTCAAAAAACTTGAACATTTTCATGAAAAGATTTCGGCTTCAAAAAAGTTGAACATTTTCATGAAAAGATTTCTGCTTCAAAAAAGTATAAAATTTACATGAAAAGATTTCGGCTTCAAAAAGTTGAAAATTTTCATGAAAAGATTTCGGCTTCAAAAAAGTTGACCATTTTCATGAAAAGATTTCGGCTTCAAAAAAGTTGAAAATTTTCATGAAAAGATTTCGGTTTCAAAAAAGTTGAAAATTTTCATGAAGTATTTCGGCTTCAAAAAAATGGAACATTTTCATGAAAAGATTTCGGCTTCAAAAAAGTTGAACATTTTCATGAAAAGATTTCTGCTTCAAAAAAGTTGAAAATTTACATGAAAAGATTTCGGCTTCAAAAAAGTCTAAGATTTTCATGAAAAGATTTCTGCTTCAAAAAAGTTGAAAATTTTCATGAAAAGATTTCTGCTTCAAAAAAGTTGAAAATTTTCATGAAAAGATTTCTGCTTCAAAAAGTTGAAAATTTTCATGAAAAGATTTTGGTTTCAAAAAAGTTGAACATTTTCATGAAAAGATTTCTGCTTCAAAAAAGTTGAAAATTTTCATGAAGTATTTCGGCTTCAAAAAAATGGAACATTTTCATGAAAAGATTTCTGCTTCAAAAAAGTTGAAAATTTACATGAAAAGATTTCGACTTCAAAAAAGTTGAAAATTTTCATGAAGTATTTCGGTTTCAAAAAAATTGAAAATTTTCATGAAGTATTTCAGCTTCAAAAAAATGGAACATTTTCATGAAAAGATTTCGGCTTCAAAAAAGTTGAACATTTTCATGAAAAGATTTCGGCTTCAAAAAAGTTGAAAATTTACATGAAAAGATTTCGACTTCAAAAAAGTCTAAGTTTTTCATGAAAAGATTTCGGCTTCAAAAAAATGGAACATTTTCATGAAAAGATTTCGGCTTCAAAAAAGTTGAACATTTTCATGAAAAGATTTCTGCTTCAAAAAAGTTGAACATTTTGATGAAAAGATTTCTGCTTCAAAAAAGTGGAAAATTTACGCTAAAAGATTTCGACTTCAAAAAAGTTGAAGATTTTCATGAAAAGATTTCTGCTTCAAAAAAGTTGACCATTTTCATGAAAAGATTTCGGCTTCAAAAAAGTTGAAAATTTTCATGAACAGATTTCGGCTTCAAAAAAGTTGACCATTTTCATGAAAAGATTTCGGCTTCAAAAAGTTGAAAATTTTCATGAAAGGATTTCGGCTTCAAAAAAGTTGAACATTTTCATGAAAAGATTTCTGCTTCAAAAAAGTTGAAAATTTACATGAAAAGATTTCGACTTCAAAAAAGTTGAAAATTTTCATGAAGTATTTCGCTTTCAAAAAAATTGAAAATTTTCATGAAGTATTTCGGCTTCAAAAAAATGGAACATTTTCATGAAAAGATTTCGGCTTCAAAAAAGTTGAACATTTTCATGAAAAGATTTCGGCTTCAAAAAAGTTGAAAATTTACATGAAAAGATTTCGACTTCAAAAAAGTCTAAGATTTTCATGAAAAGATTTCTGCTTCAAAAAAGTTGACCATTTTCATGAAAAGATTTCGGCTTCAAAAAAGTTGAAAATTTTCATGAAAAGATTTCGGCGTCAAAAAAGTTGACCATTTTCATCAAAAGATCTCGGCTTCAAAAAAGTTGAAAATTTTCATGAAGTATTTCGGCTTCAAAAAAATGGAACATTTTCATGAAAAGATTTCGGCTTCAAAAAAGTTGAACATTTTCATGAAAAGATTTCTGCTTCAAAAAAGTATAAAATTTACATGAAAAGATTTCTGCTTCAAAAAGTTGAAAATTTTCATGAAAAGATTTCGGCTTCAAAAAAGTTGACCATTTTCATGAAAAGATTTCGGCTTCAAAAAAGTCGAAAATTTTCATGACAAGATTTCGGTTACAAAAAAGTTTAAAATTTTCATGAAGTATTTCGGCATAAAAAAAAATGGAACATTTTCATGAAAAGATTTCGGCTTCAAAAAAGTTGAAAATTTTCATGAAAAGATTTCTGCTTCAAAAAGTTGAAAATTTTCATGAAAAGATTTCGGCTTCAAAAAAGTTGACCATTTTCATCAAAAGATTTCGGCTTCAAAAAAGTTGAAAATTTTCATGAAAAGATTTCTGCTTCAAAAAGTTGAAAATTTTCATGAAAAGATTTTGGTTTCAAAAAAGTTGAACATTTTCATGAAAAGATTTCTGCTTCAAAAAAGTTGAAAATTTACATGAAAAGATTTCGACTTCAAAAAAGTTGAAAATTTTCATGAAGTATTTCGGTTTCAAAAAAATTGAAAATTTTCATGAAAAGATTTCGGCTTCAAAAAAATGGAACATTTTCATGAAAAGATTTCGGCTTCAAAAAAGTTGAACATTTTCATGAAAAGATTTCTGCTTCAAAAAAGTTGAAAATTTACATGAAAAGATTTCGGCTTCAAAAAAGTTGAACATTTTCATGAAAAGATTTCTGCTTCAAAAAAGTTGAAAATTTACATGAAAAGATTTCGACTTCAAAAAAGTCTAAGATTTTCATGAAAAGATTTCTACTTCAAAAAAGTTGACCATTTTCATGAAAAGATTTCGGCTTCAAAAAAGTTGAAAATTTTCATGAAAAGATTTCGGCGTCAAAAAAGTTGACCATTTTCATCAAAAGATCTCGGCTTCAAAAAAGTTGAAAATTTTCATGAAGTATTTCGGCTTCAAAAAAATGGAACATTTTCATGAAAAGATTTCGGCTTCAAAAAAGTTGAACATTTTCATGAAAAGATTTCGGCTTCAAAAAAGTTGAAAATTTACATGAAAAGATTTCGACTTCAAAAAAGTCTAAGTTTTTCATGAAAAGATTTCGGCTTCAAAAAAATGGAACATTTTCATGAAAAGATTTCGGCTTCAAAAAAGTTGACCATTTTCATGAAAAGATTTCGGCTTCAAAAAAGTTGAAAATTTTCATGAACAGATTTCGGCTTCAAAAAAGTTGACCATTTTCATGAAAAGATTTCGGCTTCAAAAAGTTGAAAATTTTCATGAAAAGATTTCTGCTTCAAAAAAGTTGAAAATTTACATGAAAAGATTTCGACTTCAAAAAAGTCTAAGATTTTCATGAAAAGTTTTCTGCTTCAAAAAAGTTGACCATTTTCATGAAAAGATTTCGGCTTCAAAAAAGTTGAAAATTTTCATGAAAAGATTTCGGCTTCAAAAAAGTTGACCATTTTCATCAAAAGATCTCGGCTTCAAAAAAGTTGAAAATTTTCATGAAGTATTTCGGCTTCAAAAAAATGGAACATTTTCATGAAAAGATTTCGGCTTCAAAAAACTTGAACATTTTCATGAAAAGATTTCGGCTTCAAAAAAGTTGAACATTTTCATGAAAAGATTTCTGCTTCAAAAAAGTTGAAAATTTACATGAAAAGATTTCGACTTCAAAAAAGTTGAAAATTTTCATGAAGTATTTCGGTTTCAAAATTTTTTAAAATTTTCATGAAGTATTTCGGCTTCAAAAAAATGGAAAATTTTCATGAAAAGATTTCGGCTTCAAAAAAGTTGAACATTTTCATGAAAAGATTTCGGCTTCAAAAAAGTTGAACATTTTCATGAAAAGATTTCTGCTTCAAAAAAGTTGAAAATTTACATGAAAAGATTTCGACTTCAAAAAAGTCTAAGATTTTCATGAAAAGATTTCTGCTTCAAAAAAGTTGACCATTTTCATGAAAAGATTTCGGCTTCAAAAAAGTTGAAAATTTTCATGAAAAGATTTCGGCGTCAAAAAAGTTGACCATTTTCATCAAAAGATCTCGGCTTCAAAAAAGTTGAAAATTTTCATGAAGTATTTCGGCTTCAAAAAAATGGAACATTTTCATGAAAAGATTTCGGCTTCAAAAAACTTGAACATTTTCATGAAAAGATTTCGGCTTCAAAAAAGTTGAACATTTTCATGAAAAGATTTCTGCTTCAAAAAAGTATAAAATTTACATGAAAAGATTTCGGCTTCAAAAAGTTGAAAATTTTCATGAAAAGATTTCGGCTTCAAAAAAGTTGACCATTTTCATGAAAAGATTTCGGCTTCAAAAAAGTTGAAAATTTTCATGAAAAGATTTCGGTTTCAAAAAAGTTGAAAATTTTCATGAAGTATTTCGGCTTCAAAAAAATGGAACATTTTCATGAAAAGATTTCGGCTTCAAAAAAGTTGAACATTTTCATGAAAAGATTTCTGCTTCAAAAAAGTTGAAAATTTACATGAAAAGATTTCGGCTTCAAAAAAGTCTAAGATTTTCATGAAAAGATTTCTGCTTCAAAAAAGTTGAAAATTTTCATGAAAAGATTTCTGCTTCAAAAAAGTTGAAAATTTTCATGAAAAGATTTCTGCTTCAAAAAGTTGAAAATTTTCATGAAAAGATTTTGGTTTCAAAAAAGTTGAACATTTTCATGAAAAGATTTCTGCTTCAAAAAAGTTGAAAATTTTCATGAAGTATTTCGGCTTCAAAAAAATGGAACATTTTCATGAAAAGATTTCTGCTTCAAAAAAGTTGAAAATTTACATGAAAAGATTTCGACTTCAAAAAAGTTGAAAATTTTCATGAAGTATTTCGGTTTCAAAAAAATTGAAAATTTTCATGAAGTATTTCAGCTTCAAAAAAATGGAACATTTTCATGAAAAGATTTCGGCTTCAAAAAAGTTGAACATTTTCATGAAAAGATTTCTGCTTCAAAAAAGTTGAAAATTTACATGAAAAGATTTCGACTTCAAAAAAGTCTAAGATTTTCATGAAAAGATTTCGGCTTCAAAAAAATGGAACATTTTCATGAAAAGATTTCGGCTTCAAAAAAGTTGAACATTTTCATGAAAAGATTTCTGCTTCAAAAAAGTTGAACATTTTGATGAAAAGATTTCTGCTTCAAAAAAGTGGAAAATTTACGCTAAAAGATTTCGACTTCAAAAAAGTTGAAGATTTTCATGAAAAGATTTCTGCTTCAAAAAAGTTGACCATTTTCATGAAAAGATTTCGGCTTCAAAAAAGTTGAAAATTTTCATGAACAGATTTCGGCTTCAAAAAAGTTGACCATTTTCATGAAAAGATTTCGGCTTCAAAAAGTTGAAAATTTTCATGAAAGGATTTCGGCTTCAAAAAAGTTGAACATTTTCATGAAAAGATTTCTGCTTCAAAAAAGTTGAAAATTTACATGAAAAGATTTCGACTTCAAAAAAGTTGAAAATTTTCATGAAGTATTTCAGCTTCAAAAAAATGGAACATTTTCATGAAAAGATTTCGGCTTCAAAAAAGTTGAACATTTTCATGAAAAGATTTCGGCTTCAAAAAAGTTGAAAATTTACATGAAAAGATTTCGACTTCAAAAAAGTCTAAGTTTTTCATGAAAAGATTTCGGCTTCAAAAAAATGGAACATTTTCATGAAAAGATTTCGGCTTCAAAAAAGTTGAACATTTTCATGAAAAGATTTCTGCTTCAAAAAAGTTGAACATTTTGATGAAAAGATTTCTGCTTCAAAAAAGTGGAAAATTTACGCTAAAAGATTTCGACTTCAAAAAAGTTGAAGATTTTCATGAAAAGATTTCTGCTTCAAAAAAGTTGACCATTTTCATGAAAAGATTTCGGCTTCAAAAAAGTTGAAAATTTTCATGAACAGATTTCGGCTTCAAAAAAGTTGACCATTTTCATGAAAAGATTTCGGCTTCAAAAAGTTGAAAATTTTCATGAAAGGATTTCGGCTTCAAAAAAGTTGAACATTTTCATGAAAAGATTTCTGCTTCAAAAAAGTTGAAAATTTACATGAAAAGATTTCGACTTCAAAAAAGTTGAAAATTTTCATGAAGTATTTCGCTTTCAAAAAAATTGAAAATTTTCATGAAGTATTTCGGCTTCAAAAAAATGGAAAATTTTCATGAAAAGATTTCGGCTTCAAAAAAGTTGAACATTTTCATGAAAAGATTTCGGCTTCAAAAAAGTTGAAAATTTACATGAAAAGATTTCGACTTCAAAAAAGTCTAAGATTTTCATGAAAAGATTTCTGCTTCAAAAAAGTTGACCATTTTCATGAAAAGATTTCGGCTTCAAAAAAGTTGAAAATTTTCATGAAAAGATTTCGGCGTCAAAAAAGTTGACCATTTTCATCAAAAGATCTCGGCTTCAAAAAAGTTGAAAATTTTCATGAAGTATTTCGGCTTCAAAAAAATGGAACATTTTCATGAAAAGATTTCGGCTTCAAAAAAGTTGAACATTTTCATGAAAAGATTTCTGCTTCAAAAAAGTATAAAATTTACATGAAAAGATTTCTGCTTCAAAAAGTTGAAAATTTTCATGAAAAGATTTCGGCTTCAAAAAAGTTGACCATTTTCATGAAAAGATTTCGGCTTCAAAAAAGTCGAAAATTTTCATGACAAGATTTCGGTTACAAAAAAGTTTAAAATTTTCATGAAGTATTTCGGCATAAAAAAAAATGGAACATTTTCATGAAAAGATTTCGGCTTCAAAAAAGTTGAAAATTTTCATGAAAAGATTTCTGCTTCAAAAAGTTGAAAATTTTCATGAAAAGATTTCGGCTTCAAAAAAGTTGACCATTTTCATCAAAAGATTTCGGCTTCAAAAAAGTTGAAAATTTTCATGAAAAGATTTCTGCTTCAAAAAGTTGAAAATTTTCATGAAAAGATTTTGGTTTCAAAAAAGTTGAACATTTTCATGAAAAGATTTCTGCTTCAAAAAAGTTGAAAATTTACATGAAAAGATTTCGACTTCAAAAAAGTTGAAAATTTTCATGAAGTATTTCGGTTTCAAAAAAATTGAAAATTTTCATGAAAAGATTTCGGCTTCAAAAAAATGGAACATTTTCATGAAAAGATTTCGGCTTCAAAAAAGTTGAACATTTTCATGAAAAGATTTCTGCTTCAAAAAAGTTGAAAATTTACATGAAAAGATTTCGGCTTCAAAAAAATTGAACATTTTCATGAAAAGATTTCTGCTTCAAAAAAGTTGAAAATTTACATGAAAAGATTTCGACTTCAAAAAAGTCTAAGATTTTCATGAAAAGATTTCTACTTCAAAAAAGTTGACCATTTTCATGAAAAGATTTCGGCTTCAAAAAAGTTGAAAATTTTCATGAAAAGATTTCGGCGTCAAAAAAGTTGACCATTTTCATCAAAAGATCTCGGCTTCAAAAAAGTTGAAAATTTTCATGAAGTATTTCGGCTTCAAAAAAATGGAACATTTTCATGAAAAGATTTCGGCTTCAAAAAAGTTGAACATTTTCATGAAAAGATTTCGGCTTCAAAAAAGTTGAAAATTTACATGAAAAGATTTCGACTTCAAAAAAGTCTAAGTTTTTCATGAAAAGATTTCGGCTTCAAAAAAATGGAACATTTTCATGAAAAGATTTCGGCTTCAAAAAAGTTGACCATTTTCATGAAAAGATTTCGGCTTCAAAAAAGTTGAAAATTTTCATGAACAGATTTCGGCTTCAAAAAAGTTGACCATTTTCATGAAAAGATTTCGGCTTCAAAAAGTTGAAAATTTTCATGAAAAGATTTCTGCTTCAAAAAAGTTGAAAATTTACATGAAAAGATTTCGACTTCAAAAAAGTCTAAGATTTTCATGAAAAGTTTTCTGCTTCAAAAAAGTTGACCATTTTCATGAAAAGATTTCGGCTTCAAAAAAGTTGAAAATTTTCATGAAAAGATTTCGGCTTCAAAAAAGTTGACCATTTTCATCAAAAGATCTCGGCTTCAAAAAAGTTGAAAATTTTCATGAAGTATTTCGGCTTCAAAAAAATGGAACATTTTCATGAAAAGATTTCGGCTTCAAAAAACTTGAACATTTTCATGAAAAGATTTCGGCTTCAAAAAAGTTGAACATTTTCATGAAAAGATTTCTGCTTCAAAAAAGTATAAAATTTACATGAAAAGATTTCGGCTTCAAAAAGTTGAAAATTTTCATGAAAAGATTTCGGCTTCAAAAAAGTTGACCATTTTCATGAAAAGATTTCGGCTTCAAAAAAGTTGAAAATTTTCATGAAAAGATTTCGGTTTCAAAAAAGTTGAAAATTTTCATGAAGTATTTCGGCTTCAAAAAAATGGAACATTTTCATGAAAAGATTTCGGCTTCAAAAAAGTTGAACATTTTCATGAAAAGATTTCTGCTTCAAAAAAGTTGAAAATTTACATGAAAAGATTTCGGCTTCAAAAAAGTCTAAGATTTTCATGAAAAGATTTCTGCTTCAAAAAAGTTGAAAATTTTCATGAAAAGATTTCTGCTTCAAAAAAGTTGAAAATTTTCATGAAAAGATTTCTGCTTCAAAAAGTTGAAAATTTTCATGAAAAGATTTTGGTTTCAAAAAAGTTGAACATTTTCATGAAAAGATTTCTGCTTCAAAAAAGTTGAAAATTTTCATGAAGTATTTCGGCTTCAAAAAAATGGAACATTTTCATGAAAAGATTTCTGCTTCAAAAAAGTTGAAAATTTACATGAAAAGATTTCGACTTCAAAAAAGTTGAAAATTTTCATGAAGTATTTCGGTTTCAAAAAAATTGAAAATTTTCATGAAGTATTTCAGCTTCAAAAAAATGGAACATTTTCATGAAAAGATTTCGGCTTCAAAAAAGTTGAACATTTTCATGAAAAGATTTCGGCTTCAAAAAAGTTGAAAATTTACATGAAAAGATTTCGACTTCAAAAAAGTCTAAGTTTTTCATGAAAAGATTTCGGCTTCAAAAAAATGGAACATTTTCATGAAAAGATTTCGGCTTCAAAAAAGTTGAACATTTTCATGAAAAGATTTCTGCTTCAAAAAAGTTGAACATTTTGATGAAAAGATTTCTGCTTCAAAAAAGTGGAAAATTTACGCTAAAAGATTTCGACTTCAAAAAAGTTGAAGATTTTCATGAAAAGATTTCTGCTTCAAAAAAGTTGACCATTTTCATGAAAAGATTTCGGCTTCAAAAAAGTTGAAAATTTTCATGAACAGATTTCGGCTTCAAAAAAGTTGACCATTTTCATGAAAAGATTTCGGCTTCAAAAAGTTGAAAATTTTCATGAAAGGATTTCGGCTTCAAAAAAGTTGAACATTTTCATGAAAAGATTTCTGCTTCAAAAAAGTTGAAAATTTACATGAAAAGATTTCGACTTCAAAAAAGTTGAAAATTTTCATGAAGTATTTCGCTTTCAAAAAAATTGAAAATTTTCATGAAGTATTTCGGCTTCAAAAAAATGGAACATTTTCATGAAAAGATTTCGGCTTCAAAAAAGTTGAACATTTTCATGAAAAGATTTCGGCTTCAAAAAAGTTGAAAATTTACATGAAAAGATTTCGACTTCAAAAAAGTCTAAGATTTTCATGAAAAGATTTCTGCTTCAAAAAAGTTGACCATTTTCATGAAAAGATTTCGGCTTCAAAAAAGTTGAAAATTTTCATGAAAAGATTTCGGCGTCAAAAAAGTTGACCATTTTCATCAAAAGATCTCGGCTTCAAAAAAGTTGAAAATTTTCATGAAGTATTTCGGCTTCAAAAAAATGGAACATTTTCATGAAAAGATTTCGGCTTCAAAAAAGTTGAACATTTTCATGAAAAGATTTCTGCTTCAAAAAAGTATAAAATTTACATGAAAAGATTTCTGCTTCAAAAAGTTGAAAATTTTCATGAAAAGATTTCGGCTTCAAAAAAGTTGACCATTTTCATGAAAAGATTTCGGCTTCAAAAAAGTCGAAAATTTTCATGACAAGATTTCGGTTACAAAAAAGTTTAAAATTTTCATGAAGTATTTCGGCATAAAAAAAAATGGAACATTTTCATGAAAAGATTTCGGCTTCAAAAAAGTTGAAAATTTTCATGAAAAGATTTCTGCTTCAAAAAGTTGAAAATTTTCATGAAAAGATTTCGGCTTCAAAAAAGTTGACCATTTTCATCAAAAGATTTCGGCTTCAAAAAAGTTGAAAATTTTCATGAAAAGATTTCTGCTTCAAAAAGTTGAAAATTTTCATGAAAAGATTTTGGTTTCAAAAAAGTTGAACATTTTCATGAAAAGATTTCTGCTTCAAAAAAGTTGAAAATTTACATGAAAAGATTTCGACTTCAAAAAAGTTGAAAATTTTCATGAAGTATTTCGGTTTCAAAAAAATTGAAAATTTTCATGAAGTATTTCGGCTTCAAAAAAATGGAACATTTTCATGAAAAGATTTCGGCTTCAAAAAAGTTGAACATTTTCATGAAAAGATTTCTGCTTCAAAAAAGTTGAAAATTTACATGAAAAGATTTCGGCTTCAAAAAAGTTGAACATTTTCATGAAAAGATTTCTGCTTCAAAAAAGTTGAAAATTTTCATGAAAAGATTTCGGTTTCAAAAAGTTGAACATTTTCATGAAAAGATTTCTGCTTCAAAAAAGTTGAAAATTTACATGAAAAGATTTCGACTTCAAAAAAGTTGAAAATTTTCATGAATTATTTCGGTTTCAAAAAAATTGAAAATTTTCATGAAGTATTTCGGCTTCAAAAAAATGGAACATTTTCATGAAAAGATTTCGGCTTCAAAAAAGTTGAAAATTTTCATGAAAAGATTTCTGCTTCAAAAAAGTTGAAAATTTACATGAAAAGATTTCGACTTCAAAAAAGTCTAAGATTTTCATGAAAAGATTTCTGCTTCAAAAAAGTTGACCATTTTCATGAAAAGATTTCGGCTTCAAAAAAGTTGAAAATTTTCATGAAAAGATTTCGGCTTCAAAAAAGTTGACCATTTTCATCAAAAGATCTCGGCTTCAAAAAAGTTGAAAATTTTCATGAAGTATTTCGGCTTCAAAAAAATGGAACATTTTCATGAAAAGATTTCGGCTTCAAAAAAGTTGAACATTTTCATGAAAAGATTTCTGCTTCAAAAAAGTGGAAAATTTACGCTAAAAGATTTCGACTTCAAAAAAGTTGAAGATTTTCATGAAAAGATTTCTGCTTCAAAAAAGTTGACCATTTTCATGAAAAGATTTCGGCTTCAAAAAAGTTGAAAATTTTCATGAACAGATTTCGGCTTCAAAAAAGTTGACCATTTTCATGAAAAGATTTCGGCTTCAAAAAGTTGAAAATTTTCATGAAAGGATTTCGGCTTCAAAAAAGTTGAACATTTTCATGAAAAGATTTCTGCTTCAAAAAAGTTGAAAATTTACATGAAAAGATTTCGACTTCAAAAAAGTTGAAAATTTTCATGAAGTATTTCGGTTTCAAAAAAATTGAAAATTTTCATGAAGTATTTCGGCTTCAAAAAAATGGAACATTTTCATGAAAAGATTTCGGCTTCAAAAAAGTTGAACATTTTCATGAAAAGATTTCTGCTTCAAAAAAGTTGAAAATTTACATGAAAAGATTTCGACTTCAAAAAAGTCTAAGATTTTCATGAAAAGATTTCTGCTTCAAAAAAGTTGACCATTTTCATGAAAAGATTTCGGCTTCAAAAAAGTTGAAAATTTTCATGAAAAGATTTCGGCGTCAAAAAAGTTGACCATTTTCATCAAAAGATCTCGGCTTCAAAAAAGTTGAAAATTTTCATGAAGTATTTCGGCTTCAAAAAAATGGAACATTTTCATGAAAAGATTTCGGCTTCAAAAAAGTTGAACATTTTCATGAAAAGATTTCTGCTTCAAAAAAGTATAAAATTTACATGAAAAGATTTCGGCTTCAAAAAGTTGAAAATTTTCATGAAAAGATTTCGGCTTCAAAAAAGTTGACCATTTTCATGAAAAGATTTCGGCTTCAAAAAAGTCGAAAATTTTCATGACAAGATTTCGGTTACAAAAAAGTTTAAAATTTTCATGAAGTATTTCGGCATAAAACAAAATGGAACATTTTCATGAAAAGATTTCGGCTTCAAAAAAGTTGAAAATTTTCATGAAAAGATTTCTGCTTCAAAAAGTTGAAAATTTTCATGAAAAGATTTCGGCTTCAAAAAAGTTGACCATTTTCATCAAAAGATTTCGGCTTCAAAAAAGTTGAAAATTTTCATGAAAAGATTTCTGCTTCAAAAAGTTGAAAATTTTCATGAAAAGATTTTGGTTTCAAAAAAGTTGAACATTTTCATGAAAAGATTTCTGCTTCAAAAAAGTTGAAAATTTACATGAAAAGATTTCGACTTCAAAAAAGTTGAAAATTTTCATGAAGTATTTCGGTTTCAAAAAAATTGAAAATTTTCATGAAGTATTTCGGCTTCAAAAAAATGGAACATTTTCATGAAAAGATTTCGGCTTCAAAAAAATGGAACATTTTCATGAAAAGATTTCTGCTTCAAAAAAGTTGAAAATTTACATGAAAGATTTCGACTTCAAAAAAGTCTAAGATTTTCATGAAAAGATTTCTGCTTCAAAAAAGTTGAAAATTTTCATGAAGTATTTCGGCTTCAAAAAAATGGAAAATTTTCATGAAAAGATTTCGGCTTCAAAAAAGTTGAACATTTTCATGAAAAGATTTCTGCTTCAAAAAAGTTGAAAATTTACATGAAAAGATTTCGACTTCAAAAAAGTCTAAGATTTTCATGAAAAGATTTCTGCTTCAAAAAAGTTGAACATTTTCATGAAATGATTTCGGCTTCAAAAAGTTGAAAATTTTCATGAAAAGATTTCGGCTTCAAAAAAGTTGAAAATTTTCATGAAGTATTTCGGCTTCAAAAAAATGTAACATTTTCATGAAAAGATTTCGACTTCAAAAAAGTTGAAAATTTTCATGAAGTATTTCGGCTTCAAAAAAATAGAACATTTTCATGAAAAGATTTCAGTTTCAAAAAGTTGAACATTTTCATGAAAAGATTTCTGCTTCAAAAAAGTTGAACATTTTCATGAAAAGATTTCTGCTTCAAAAAAGTTGAAAATTTACATGAAAAGATTTCGACTTCAAAAAAGTCTAAGATTTTCATGAAAAGATTTCTGCTTCAAAAAAGTTGAAAATTTTCATGAAAAGATTTCGGCTTCAAAAAGTTGAAAATTTTCATGAAAAGATTTCGGCTTCAAAAAGTTGAAAATTTTCATGAAAAGATTTCGGCTTCAAAAAAGTTGACCATTTTCATGAAAAGATTTCGGCTTCAAAAAAGTTGAAAATTTTCATGAAAAGATTTTGGTTTCAAAAAGTTGAAAATTTTCATGAAAAGATCTCGGCTTCAAAAAAGTTGAACATTTTCATGAAAAGATTTCGACTTCAAAAAAGTTGAACATTTTCATGAAGTATTTCGGCTTCAAAAAAATGGAACATTTTCATGAAAAGATTTTGGTTTCAAAAAGTTGAACATTTTCATGAAAAGATTTCTGCTTCAAAAAAGTTGAACATTTTCATGAAAAGATTTCGGCTTCAAAAAACTTGAACATTTTCATGAAAAGATTTCTGCTTCAAAAAAGTTGAAAATTTTCATGAAAAGATTTCGGCATCAAAAAAGTCTAAAATTTACATGAAAAGATTTCGACTTCAAAAAAGTCTAAGATTTTCATGAAAAGATTTCGGCTTCAAAAAAGTCTAAGATTTTCATGAAAAGATTTCTGCTTCAAAAAAGTTGAAAATTTTCATGAAAAGATTTCGGCTTCAAAAAGTTGAAAATTTTCATGAAAAGATTTCGGCTTCAAAATAGTTGACCATTTTCATGAAAAGATTTCGGCTTCAAAAAAGTTGTACATTTTCATGAAAAGATTTCAGCTTCAAAAAAGTTGAACATTTTCATGAAAAGATTTCTGCTTCAAAAAAGTTGAACATTTTGATGAAAAGATTTCGGATTCAAAAAGTTGAAAATTTTCATGAAAAGATTTCGGCTTCAAAAAAGTTGAAAATTTTCATGAAAAGATTTCGGCTTCAAAAAAGTTGAAAATTTTCATGAAGTATTTCGGCTTCAAAAAAATGTAACATTTTCATGAAAAGATTTCGGCTTCAAAAAAGTTGAAAATTTTCATGAAGTATTTCGGCTTCAAAAAAATGTAACATTTTCATGAAAAGATTTCGGCTTCAAAAAACTTGAACATTTTCATGAAAAGATTTCTGCTTCAAAAAAGTTGAAAATTTACATGAAAAGATTTCGACTTCAAAAAAGTCTAAGATTTTCATGAAAAGATTTCTGCTTCAAAAAAGTTGAAAATTTTCATGAAAAGATTTCGGCTTCAAAAAGTTGAAAATTTTCATGAAAAGATTTCGGCTTCAAAAAGTTGAAAATTTTCATGAAAAGATTTCGGCTTCAAAAAAGTTGACCATTTTCATGAAAAGATTTCAGCTTCAAAAAAGTTGAAAATTTTCATGAAAAGATTTCGGCTTTAAAAAAGTTGACCATTTTCATGAAAAGATTTCGGCTTCAAAAAGTTGACCATTTTCATGAAAAGATTTCGGCTTCAAAAAAGTTGAAAATTTTCATGAAAAGATTTCGGTTTCAAAAAGTTGAAAATTTACATGAAAAGATTTCGGCTTCAAAAAGTTGAAAATTTTCATGAAAAGATTTCGGCTTCAAAAAAGTTGACCATTTTCATCAAAAGATCTCGGCTTCAAAAAAGTTGAACATTTTCATGAAGTATTTCGGCTTCAAAAAAATGGAACATTTTCATGAAAAGATTTCGGCCTCAAAAAAGTTGAACATTTTCATGAAAAGATTTCTGCTTCAAAAAAGTTGAACATTTTCATGAAAAGATTTCTGCTTCAAAAAAGTTGAAAATTTACATGAAAAGATTTCGGCTTCAAAAAAGTCTAAGATTTTCATGAAAAGATTTCTGCTTTAAAAAAGTTGAAAATTTTCATGAAAAGATTTTGGTTTCAAAAAAGTTGAACATTTTCATGAAAAGATTTCGGCTTCAAAAAAGTTGAAAATTTTCATGAAGTATTTCGGCTTCAAAAAAATGGAACATTTTCATGAAAAGATTTCTGCTTCAAAAAAGTTGAAAATTTTCATGAAGTATTTCGGTTTCAAAAAAATTGAAAATTTTCATGAAGTATTTCGGCTTCAAAAAAATGGAACATTTTCATGAAAAGATTTCTGCTTCAAAAAAGTTGAAAATTTACATGAAAAGATTTCGACTTCAAAAAAGTCTAAGATTTTCATGAAAAGATTTCTGCTTCAAAAAAGTTGACCATTTTCATGAAAAGATTTCTGCTTCAAAAAAGTTGAACATTTTCATGAAAAGATTTCGGCTTCAAAAAAGTCTAAAATTTACATGAAAAGATTTCGACTTCAAAAAAGTCTAAGATTTTCATGAAAAGATTTCGGCTTCAAAAAAGTCTAAGATTTTCATGAAAAGATTTCGGCTTCAAAAAAGTTGAAAATTTTCATGAAAAGATTTCGGCTTCAAAAAGTTGAAAATTTTCATGTAAAGATTTCGGCTTCAAAATATTTGACCATTTTCATGAAAAGATTTCGGCTTCAAAAAAGTTGTACATTTTCATGAAAAGATTTCAGCTTCAAAAAAGTTGAACATTTTCATGAAAAGATTTCTGCTTCAAAAAAGTTGAACATTTTCATGAAAAGATTTCGGCTTCAAAAAGTTGAAAATTTTCATGAAAAGATTTCGGCTTCAAAAAAGTTGAACATTTTCATGAAAAGATTTCGGCTTCAAAAAAGTTGAAAATTTTCATGAAGTATTTCGGCTTCAAAAAAATGTAACATTTTCATGAAAAGATTTCGGCTTCAAAAAAGTCTAAGATTTTCATGAAAAGATTTCTGCTTCAAAAAAGTTGACCATTTTCATGAAAAGATTTCTGCTTCAAAAAAGTTGAACATTTTCATGAAAAGATTTCTGCTTCAAAAAAGTTGAAAATTTACATGAAAAGATTTCGACTTCAAAAAAGTTGACCATTTTCATGAAAAGATTTCGGCTTCAAAAAAGTTGACCATTTTCATGAAAAGATTTCGGCTTCAAAAAGTTGAAAATTTTCATGAAAAGATTTCGGCTTCAAAAAAATGGAACATTTTCATGAAAAGATTTCTGCTTCAAAAAAGTTGAAAATTTACATGAAAGATTTCGACTTCAAAAAAGTCTAAGATTTTCATGAAAAGATTTCTGCTTCAAAAAAGTTGAAAATTTTCATGAAGTATTTCGGCTTCAAAAAAATGGAACATTTTCATGAAAAGATTTCGGCTTCAAAAAACTTGAACATTTTCATGAAAAGATTTCTGCTTCAAAAAAGTTGAAAATTTACATGAAAAGATTTCGACTTCAAAAAAGTCTAAGATTTTCATGAAAAGATTTCTGCTTCAAAAAAGTTGACCATTTTCATGAAAAGATTTCGGCTTCAAAAAAGTTGAAAATTTTCATGAAGTATTTCGGCTTCAAAAAAATGGAAAATTTTCATGAAAAGATTTCGGCTTCAAAAAAGTTGAACATTTTCATGAAAAGATTTCTGCTTCAAAAAAGTTGAAAATTTACATGAAAAGATTTCGACTTCAAAAAAGTCTAAGATTTTCATGAAAAGATTTCTGCTTCAAAAAAGTTGACCATTTTCATGAAAAGATTTCGGCTTCAAAAAAGTTGACCATTTTCATGAAAAGATTTCGGCTTCAAAAAGTTGAAAATTTTCATGAAAAGATTTCGGCTTCAAAAAAATGGAACATTTTCATGAAAAGATTTCTGCTTCAAAAAAGTTGAAAATTTACATGAAAAGATTTCAGCTTCAAAAAAGTTGAACATTTTCATGAAAAGATTTCTGCTTCAAAAAAGTTGAACATTTTCATGAAAAGATTTCGGCTTCAAAAAGTTGAAAATTTTCATGAAGTATTTCGGCTTCAAAAAAGTTGAACATTTTCATGAAAAGATTTCAGCTTCAAAAAAGTTGAACATTTTCATGAAAAGATTTCTGCTTCAAAAAAGTTGAACATTTTCATGAAATGATTTCGGCATCAAAAAAGTCTAAAATTTACATGAAAAGATTTCGACTTCAAAAAAGTCTAAGATTTTCATGAAAAGATTTCGGCTTCAAAAAAGTCTAAGATTTTCATGAAAAGATTTCTGCTTCAAAAAAGTTGAAAATTTTCATGAAAAGATTTCGGCTTCAAAAAGTTGAAAATTTTCATGAAAAGATTTCGGCTTCAAAATAGTTGACCATTTTCATGAAAAGATTTCGGCTTCAAAAAAGTTGTACATTTTCATGAAAAGATTTCAGCTTCAAAAAAGTTGAACATTTTCATGAAAAGATTTCTGCTTCAAAAAAGTTGAACATTTTGATGAAAAGATTTCGGATTCAAAAAGTTGAAAATTTTCATGAAAAGATTTCGGCTTCAAAAAAGTTGAAAATTTTCATGAAAAGATTTCGGCTTCAAAAAAGTTGAAAATTTTCATGAAGTATTTCGGCTTCAAAAAAATGTAACATTTTCATGAAAAGATTTCGGCTTCAAAAAAGTTGAAAATTTTCATGAAGTATTTCGGCTTCAAAAAAATGTAACATTTTCATGAAAAGATTTCGGCTTCAAAAAACTTGAACATTTTCATGAAAAGATTTCTGCTTCAAAAAAGTTGAAAATTTACATGAAAAGATTTCGAATTCAAAAAAGTCTAAGATTTTCATGAAAAGATTTCTGCTTCAAAAAAGTTGAAAATTTTCATGAAAAGATTTCGGCTTCAAAAAGTTGAAAATTTTCATGAAAAGATTTCGGCTTCAAAAAGTTGAAAATTTTCATGAAAAGATTTCGGCTTCAAAAAAGTTGAACATTTTCATGAAAAGATTTCAGCTTCAAAAAAGTTGAAAATTTTCATGAAAAGATTTCGGCTTTAAAAAAGTTGACCATTTTCATGAAAAGATTTCGGCTTCAAAAAGTTGACCATTTTCATGAAAAGATTTCGGCTTCAAAAAAGTTGAAAATTTTCATGAAAAGATTTCGGTTTCAAAAAGTTGAAAATTTACATGAAAAGATTTCGGCTTCAAAAAGTTGAAAATTTTCATGAAAAGATTTCGGCTTCAAAAAAGTTGACCATTTTCATCAAAAGATCTCGGCTTCAAAAAAGTTGAACATTTTCATGAAGTATTTCGGCTTCAAAAAAATGGAACATTTTCATGAAAAGATTTCGGCCTCAAAAAAGTTGAACATTTTCATGAAAAGATTTCTGCTTCAAAAAAGTTGAACATTTTCATGAAAAGATTTCTGCTTCAAAAAAGTTGAAAATTTACATGAAAAGATTTCGGCTTCAAAAAAGTCTAAGATTTTCATGAAAAGATTTCTGCTTTAAAAAAGTTGAAAATTTTCATGAAAAGATTTTGGTTTCAAAAAAGTTGAACATTTTCATGAAAAGATTTCGGCTTCAAAAAAGTTGAAAATTTTCATGAAGTATTTCGGCTTCAAAAAAATGGAACATTTTCATGAAAAGATTTCTGCTTCAAAAAAGTTGAAAATTTTCATGAAGTATTTCGGTTTCAAAAAAATTGAAAATTTTCATGAAGTATTTCGGCTTCAAAAAAATGGAACATTTTCATGAAAAGATTTCTGCTTCAAAAAAGTTGAAAATTTACATGAAAAGATTTCGACTTCAAAAAAGTCTAAGATTTTCATGAAAAGATTTCTGCTTCAAAAAAGTTGACCATTTTCATGAAAAGATTTCTGCTTCAAAAAAGTTGAACATTTTCATGAAAAGATTTCGGCTTCAAAAAAGTCTAAAATTTACATGAAAAGATTTCGACTTCAAAAAAGTCTAAGATTTTCATGAAAAGATTTCGGCTTCAAAAAAGTCTAAGATTTTCATGAAAAGATTTCGGCTTCAAAAAAGTTGAAAATTTTCATGAAAAGATTTCGGCTTCAAAAAGTTGAAAATTTTCATGTAAAGATTTCGGCTTCAAAATATTTGACCATTTTCATGAAAAGATTTCGGCTTCAAAAAAGTTGTACATTTTCATGAAAAGATTTCAGCTTCAAAAAAGTTGAACATTTTCATGAAAAGATTTCTGCTTCAAAAAAGTTGAACATTTTCATGAAAAGATTTCGGCTTCAAAAAGTTGAAAATTTTCATGAAAAGATTTCGGCTTCAAAAAAGTTGAACATTTTCATGAAAAGATTTCGGCTTCAAAAAAGTTGAAAATTTTCATGAAGTATTTCGGCTTCAAAAAAATGTAACATTTTCATGAAAAGATTTCGGCTTCAAAAAAGTCTAAGATTTTCATGAAAAGATTTCTGCTTCAAAAAAGTTGACCATTTTCATGAAAAGATTTCTGCTTCAAAAAAGTTGAACATTTTCATGAAAAGATTTCTGCTTCAAAAAAGTTGAAAATTTACATGAAAAGATTTCGACTTCAAAAAAGTTGACCATTTTCATGAAAAGATTTCGGCTTCAAAAAAGTTGACCATTTTCATGAAAAGATTTCGGCTTCAAAAAGTTGAAAATTTTCATGAAAAGATTTCGGCTTCAAAAAAATGGAACATTTTCATGAAAAGATTTCTGCTTCAAAAAAGTTGAAAATTTACATGAAAGATTTCGACTTCAAAAAAGTCTAAGATTTTCATGAAAAGATTTCTGCTTCAAAAAAGTTGAAAATTTTCATGAAGTATTTCGGCTTCAAAAAAATGGAACATTTTCATGAAAAGATTTCGGCTTCAAAAAACTTGAACATTTTCATGAAAAGATTTCTGCTTCAAAAAAGTTGAAAATTTACATGAAAAGATTTCGACTTCAAAAAAGTCTAAGATTTTCATGAAAAGATTTCTGCTTCAAAAAAGTTGACCATTTTCATGAAAAGATTTCGGCTTCAAAAAAGTTGAAAATTTTCATGAAGTATTTCGGCTTCAAAAAAATGGAAAATTTTCATGAAAAGATTTCGGCTTCAAAAAAGTTGAACATTTTCATGAAAAGATTTCTGCTTCAAAAAAGTTGAAAATTTACATGAAAAGATTTCGACTTCAAAAAAGTCTAAGATTTTCATGAAAAGATTTCTGCTTCAAAAAAGTTGACCATTTTCATGAAAAGATTTCGGCTTCAAAAAAGTTGACCATTTTCATGAAAAGATTTCGGCTTCAAAAAGTTGAAAATTTTCATGAAAAGATTTCGGCTTCAAAAAAATGGAACATTTTCATGAAAAGATTTCTGCTTCAAAAAAGTTGAAAATTTACATGAAAAGATTTCAGCTTCAAAAAAGTTGAACATTTTCATGAAAAGATTTCTGCTTCAAAAAAGTTGAACATTTTCATGAAAAGATTTCGGCTTCAAAAAGTTGAAAATTTTCATGAAGTATTTCGGCTTCAAAAAAGTTGAACATTTTCATGAAAAGATTTCAGCTTCAAAAAAGTTGAACATTTTCATGAAAAGATTTCTGCTTCAAAAAAGTTGAACATTTTCATGAAATGATTTCGGCTTCAAAAAGTTGAAAATTTTCATGAAAAGATTTCGGCTTCAAAAAAGTTGAAAATTTTCATGAAGTATTTCGGCTTCAAAAAAATGTAACATTTTCATGAAAAGATTTCGACTTCAAAAAAGTTGAAAATTTTCATGAAGTATTTCGGCTTCAAAAAAATGGAACATTTTCATGAAAAGATTTTGGTTTCAAAAAGTTGAACATTTTCATGAAAAGATTTCTGCTTCAAAAAAGTTGAACATTTTCATGAAAAGATATCTGCTTCAAAAAAGTTGAAAATTTACATGAAAAGATTTCGACTTCAAAAAAGTCTAAGATTTTCATGAAAAGATTTCTGCTTCAAAAAGTTGAAAATTTTCATGAAAAGATCTCGGCTTCAAAAAAGTTGAACATTTTCATGAAAAGATTTCGACTTCAAAAAAGTTGAACATTTTCATGAAGTATTTCGGCTTCAAAAAAATGGAACATTTTCATGAAAAGATTTTGGTTTCAAAAAGTTGAACATTTTCATGAAAAGATTTCTGCTTCAAAAAAGTTGAACATTTTCATGAAAAGATTTCTGCTTCAAAAAAGTTGAAAATTTACATGAAAAGATTTCGACTTCAAAAAAGTCTAAGATTTTCATGAAAAGATTTCTGCTTCAAAAAAGTTGAAAATTTTCATGAAAAGATTTCGGCTTCAAAAAGTTGAAAATTTTCATGAAAAGATTTCGGCTTCAAAAAGTTGAAAATTTTCATGAAAAGATTTCGGCTTCAAAAAAGTTGACCATTTTCATGAAAAGATTTCGGCTTCAAAAAAGTTGAAAATTTTCATGAAAAGATTTCGGTTTCAAAAAGTTGAAAATTTTCATGAAAAGATCTCGGCTTCAAAAAAGTTGAACATTTTCATGAAAAGATTTCGGCTTCAAAAAAGTTGAAAATTTTCATGAAGTATTTCGTCTTCAAAAAAATGGAACATTTTCATGAAAAGATTTCGGCTTCAAAAAAGTTGAAAATTTTCATGAAGTATTTCTTCTTCAAAAAAGTTGAACATTTTCATGAAAAGATTTCTGCTTCAAAAAAGTTGAACATTTTCATGAAAAGATTTCGGCTTCAAAAAGTTGAACATTTTCATGAAAAGATTTCGGCTTCAAAAAAGTTGAAAATTTTCATGAAGTATTTCGGCTTCAAAAAAATGTAACATTTTCATGAAAAGATTTCGGCTTCAAAAAAGTTGAAAATTTTCATGAAGTATTTCGGCTTCAAAAAAATGGAACATTTTCATGAAAAGATTTCGGCTTCAAAAAAGTTGAAAATTTACATGAAAAGATTTCGACTTCAAAAAAGTCTAAGATTTTCATGAAAAGATTTCTGCTTCAAAAAAGTTGAAAATTTTCATGAAAAGATTTCGGCTTCAAAAAGTTGAAAATTTTCATGAAAAGATTTCGGCTTCAAAAAGTTGAAAATTTTCATGAAAAGATTTCGGCTTCAAAAAAGTTGACCATTTTCATGAAAAGATTTCAGCTTCAAAAAAGTTGAAAATTTTCATGAAAAGATTTCGGCTTTAAAAAAGTTGACCATTTTCATGAAAAGATTTCGGCTTCAAAAAGTTGACCATTTTCATGAAAAGATTTCGGCTTCAAAAAAGTTGAAAATTTTCATGAAAAGATTTCGGCTTCAAAAAGTTGAAAATTTACATGAAAAGATTTCGGCTTCAAAAAGTTGAAAATTTTCATGAAAAGATTTCGGCTTCAAAAAAGGTGACCATTTTCATCAAAAGATCTCGGCTTCAAAAAAGTTGAAAATTTTCATGAAGTATTTCGGCTTCAAAAAAATGGAATATTTTCATGAAAAGATTTTGGTTTCAAAAAGTTGAACATTTTCATGAAAAGATTTCTGCTTCAAAAAAGTTGAACATTTTCATGAAAAGATTTCTGCTTCAAAAAAGTTGAAAATTTACATGAAAAGATTTCGACTTCAAAAAAGTCTAAGATTTTCATGAAAAGATTTCTGCTTCAAAAAAGTTGAAAATTTTCATGAAAAGATTTCGGCTTCAAAAAGTTGAAAATTTTCATGAAAAGATTTCGGCTTCAAAAAGTTGAAAATTTTCATGAAAAGATTTCGGCTTCAAAAAAGTTGACCATTTTCATGAAAAGATTTCGGCTTCAAAAAAGTTGAAAATTTTCATGAAAAGATTTCGGTTTCAAAAAGTTGAAAATTTTCATGAAAAGATCTCGGCTTCAAAAAAGTTGAACATTTTCATGAAAAGATTTCGGCTTCAAAAAAGTTGAAAATTTTCATGAAGTATTTCGTCTTCAAAAAAATGGAACATTTTCATGAAAAGATTTCGGCTTCAAAAAAGTTGAAAATTTTCATGAAGTATTTCGTCTTCAAAAAAGTTGAACATTTTCATGAAAAGATTTCTGCTTCAAAAAAGTTGAACATTTTCATGAAAAGATTTCGGCTTCAAAAAGTTGAACATTTTCATGAAAAGATTTCGGCTTCAAAAAAGTTGAAAATTTTCATGAAGTATTTCGGCTTCAAAAAAAAGTAACATTTTCATGAAAAGATTTCGGCTTCAAAAAAGTTGAAAATTTTCATGAAGTATTTCGGCTTCAAAAAAATGGAACATTTTCATGAAAAGATTTCGGCTTCAAAAAAGTTGAAAATTTACATGAAAAGATTTCGACTTCAAAAAAGTCTAAGATTTTCATGAAAAGATTTCTGCTTCAAAAAAGTTGAAAATTTTCATGAAAAGATTTCGGCTTCAAAAAGTTGAAAATTTTCATGAAAAGATTTCGGCTTCAAAAAGTTGAAAATTTTCATGAAAAGATTTCGGCTTCAAAAAAGTTGACCATTTTCATGAAAAGATTTCAGCTTCAAAAAAGTTGAAAATTTTCATGAAAAGATTTCGGCTTTAAAAAAGTTGACCATTTTCATGAAAAGATTTCGGCTTCAAAAAGTTGACCATTTTCATGAAAAGATTTCGGCTTCAAAAAAGTTGAAAATTTTCATGAAAAGATTTCGGCTTCAAAAAGTTGAAAATTTACATGAAAAGATTTCGGCTTCAAAAAGTTGAAAATTTTCATGAAAAGATTTCGGCTTCAAAAAAGGTGACCATTTTCATCAAAAGATCTCGGCTTCAAAAAAGTTGAAAATTTTCATGAAGTATTTCGGCTTCAAAAAAATGGAACATTTTCATGAAAAGATTTCGGCCTCAAAAAAGTTGAACATTTTCATGAAAAGATTTCTGCTTCAAAAAAGTTGAACATTTTCATGAAAAGATTTCTGCTTCAAAAAAGTTGAAAATTTACATGAAAAGATTTCGGCTTCAAAAAAGTCTAAGATTTTCATGAAAAGATTTCTGCTTTAAAAAACTTGAAAATTTTCATGAAAAGATTTCTGCTTCAAAAAGTTGAAAATTTTCATGAAAAGATTTCGGCTTCAAAAAAGTTGACCATTTTCATCAAAAGATTTCGGCTTCAAAAAAGTTGAAAATTTTCATGAAAAGATTTCTGCTTCAAAAAGTTGAAAATTTTCATGAAAAGATTTTGGTTTCAAAAAAGTTGAACATTTTCATGAAAAGATTTCGGCTTCAAAAAAGTTGAAAATTTTCATGAAGTATTTCTGCTTCAAAAAAATGGAACATTTTCATGAAAAGATTTCTGCTTCAAAAAAGTTGAAAATTTACATGAAAAGATTTCGACTTCAAAAAAGTTGAAAATTTTCATGAAGTATTTCGGCTTCAAAAAAATGGAACATTTTCATGAAAAGATTTCGGCTTCAAAAAAGTTGAACATTTTCATGAAAAGATTTCTGCTTCAAAAAAGTTGAAAATTTACGTGAAAAGATTTCGACTTCAAAAAAGTCTAATATTTTCATGAAAAGATTTCTGCTTCAAAAAAGTTGAAAATTTTCATGAAGTATTTCGGCTTCAAAAAAATGGAACATTTTCATGAAAAGATTTTGGCTTCAAAAAAGTTGAACATTTTCATGAAAAGATTTCGACTTCAAAAAAGTCTAAGATTTTCATGAAAAGATTTCTGCTTCAAAAAAGTTGACCATTTTCATGAAAAGATTTCGGCTTCAAAAAAGTTGACCATTTTCATGAAAAGATTTCGGCTTCAAAAAGTTGAAAATTTTCATGAAGAATTTCGGCTTCAAAAAAATGTAACATTTTCATGAAAAGATTTCGGCTTCAAAAAAGTTGACCATTTTCATGAAAAGATTTCGGCTTCAAAAAAGTTGACCATTTTCATGAAAAGATTTCGGCTTCAAAAAAGTTGAAAATTTTCATGAAGTATTTCGGCTTCAAAAAAATGGAAAATTTTCATGAAAAGATTTCGGCTTCAAAAAAGTTGAACATTTTCATGAAAAGATTTCTGCTTCAAAAAAGTTGAAAATTTACATGAAAAGATTTCGACTTCAAAAAAGTCTAAGATTTTCATGAAAAGATTTCTGCTTCAAAAAATTTGACCATTTTCATGAAAAGATTTCGGCTTCAAAAAAGTTGACCATTTTCATGAAAAGATTTCGGCTTCAAAAAAGTTGAACATTTTCATGAAAAGATTTCTGCTTCAAAAAAGTTGAAAATTTTCATGAAGTATTTCGGCTTCAAAAAAGTCTAAAATTTTCATGAAAAGATTTATGCTTCAAAAAAGATGAAAATTTTCATGAAAAGATTTCGGCTTTAAAAAAGTTGAAAATTTTCATGAAGTATTTCGACTACAAAAAAGTCTAAAATTTTCATGAAAAGATTTATGTTTCGAAAAAGATGAAAATTTTCATGAAAAGATTTGGGATTCAAAAAGTTGAACATTTTCATGAAAAGATTTCGGCTTCAAAAAAGTTGAAAATTTTCATGAAGTATTTCGGCTTCAAAAAAATGGAACATTTTCATGAAAAGATTTTTGGCTTCAAAAAAGTTGAACATTTTCATGAAACGATTTCTGCTTCAAAAAATTTGAAAATTTACATGAAAAGATTTCGACTTCAAAAAAGTAGAAAATTTTCATGAAGTATTTCGGCTTCAAAAAAATGGAACATTTTCATGAAAAGATTTCGGCTTCAAAAAAGTTGAACATTTTCATGAAACGATTTCTGCTTCAAAAAATTTGAAAATTTACATGAAAAGATTTCGACTTCAAAAAAGTCTAAGATTTTCATGAAAAGATTTCTGCTTCAAAAAAATGGAACATTTTCATGAAAAGATTTCGGCTTCAAAAAAGTTGAACATTTTCATGAAAAGATTTCTGCTTCAAAAAAGTTGAAAATTTACATGAAAAGATTTCGACTTCAAAAAAGTCTAAGATTTTCATGAAAAGATTTCTGCTTCAAAATAGTTGACCATTTTCATGAAAAGATTTCGGCTTCAAAAAAGTTGACCATTTTCATGAAAAGATTTCGGCTTCAAAAAAGTTGAAAATTTTCATGAAAAGATTTTGGTTTCAAAAAGTTGAAAATTTTCATGAAGTATTTCGGCTTCAAAAAAATGGAACATTTTCATGAAAAGATTTCGGCTTCAAAAAGTTGAAAATTTTCATGAAAAGATTTCGGCTTCAAAAAAGTTGATCATTTTCATGAAATGATTTCGGCTTCAAAAAAGTTGAAAATTTTCATGACAGGATTTTGGCTTCAAAAAAGTTGAAAATTTTCATGAAGTATTTCGGCTTCAAAAAAGTTGAACATTTTCATGAAAAGATTTCTGCTTCAAAAAAGTTGAAAAATTACATGAAAAGATTTTGGTTTCAAAAAGTTGAAAATTTTCATGAAAAGATTTCGGCTTCAAAAAAGTTGAACATTTTCATGAAAAGATTTCTGCTTCAAAAAAGTTGAAAAATTACATGAAAAGATTTTGGTTTCAAAAAGTTGAAAATTTTCATGAAAAGATTTCGGCTTCAAAAAAGTTGAACATTTTCATGAAAAGATTTCTGCTTCAAAAAAGTTGAAAATTTTAATGAAAAGATTTTGGTTTCAAAAAGTTGAAAATTTTCATGAAAAGATTTCGGCTTCAAAAAAGTTGAACATTTTCATGAAGTATTTCGGCTTCAAAAAAATGGAACATTTTCATGAAAAGATTTCGGCTTCAAAAAGTTGAAAATTTTCATGAAAAGATTTCGGCTTCAAAAAAGTTGACCATTTTCATGAAAAGATTTCGGCTTCAAAAAAGTTGAAAATTTTCATGAAAAGATTTAGACTTCAAAAAAGTTGAAAATTTCACATGACAGGATTTTGGCTTCAAAAAAGTTGAAAATTTTCATGAAAAGATTTCGGCTTCAAAAAAGTTGAAAATTTCAATGAAAAGATTTTGGTTTCAAAAAGTTGAAAATTTTCATGAAAAGATTTCAGCTTCAAAAAGGTTGAAAACTTTCATGAACTATTTCGACTTCAAAAAAGTCGAAGATTTTCATGAAAAGATTTCAGCTTCAAAAAGGTTGAAAACTTTCATGAACTATTTCGACTTCAAAAAAGTCTAAGATTTTCATGAAAGGATTTCGGTTTCAAAAAGTATAAAATTTTCATGAAAAGATTTCGGCTTCAAAAAAGTTGAAAATTACAATGAAAAGATTTTGGTTTCAAAAAGTTGAAAATTTTCATGAAAAGATTTCAGCTTCAAAAAGATTGAAAACTTTCATGAACTATTTCGACTTCAAAAAAGTCTAAGATTTTCATGAAAAGATTTTGGTTTCAAAAAGTTGAAAATTTTCATGAAAAGATTTCGGCTTCAAAAAAGTTGAACCTTTTTCATGAAAAGATTTCTGCTTCAAAAAGTTGAAAATTTTCATGAACTATTTCGACTTCAAAAAAGTCGAAGATTTTCATGAAAAGATTTCGGCTTCAAAAAAGTTGAACATTTTCATGAAAAGATTTCGGCTTTAAAAAAGTTGACCATTTTCATGAAAAGATTTCGGCTTCAAAAAAGTTGAAAATTTTCATGAAAAGATTTCGGTTTCAAAAAGTTGAAAATTTTCATGAAAAGATTTCGGCTTCAAAAAAGTTGAACCTTTTTCATGAAAAGATTTCAGCTTCAAAAAGGTTGAAAACTTTCATGAACTATTTCGACTTCAAAAAAGTCGAAGATTTTCATGAAAAGATTTCGGCTTCAAAAAAGTTGAAAATTTTCATGAAAAGATTTCGGCTTCAAAAAAGTTGACCATTTTCATGAAAAGATTTCGGCTTCAAAAAAGTTGAAAATTTTCATGAAAAGATTTCGGTTTCAAAAAGTTGAAAATTTTCATGAAAAGATTTCGGCTTCAAAAAAGTTGAACATTTTCATGAAAAGATTTCGGCTTCAAAAAAGTTGAAAATTTTCATGAAGTATTTCGGCTTCAAAAAAATGGAACATTTTCATGAAAAGATTTCGGCTTCAAAAAACTTGAACATTTTCATGAAAAGATTTCTGCTTCAAAAAAGTTGAAAATTTACATGAAAAGATTTCGACTTCAAAAAAGTCTAAGATTTTCATGAAAAGATTTCTGCTTCAAAAAAGTTGAAAATTTTAATGAAAAGATTTCGGCTTCAAAAAAGTTGAAAATTTTCATGAAAAGATTTCGGTTTCAAAAAGTTGAAAATTTTCATGAAAAGATTTCGGCTTCAAAAAAGTTGAAAATTTTCATGAAAAGATTTCAGCTTCAAAAAGGTTGAAAACTTTCATGAACTATTTCGACTTCAAAAAAGTCAAAGATTTTCATGAAAAGATTTCGGCTTCAAAAAAGTTGAAAATTTTCATGAAGTATTTCGGCTGCAAAAAAGTCTAACATTTTCATGAAAAGATTTATGCTTCAAAAAAGATGAAAATTTTCATGAAAAGATTTCGGCTTCAAAAAGTTGAAAATTTTCATGAAAAGATTTCGGCTTCAAAAAAGTTGACCATTTTCATGAAAAGATTTCGGCTTCAAAAAAGTTGACCATTTTCATGAAAAGATTTCGGCTTCAAAAAAGTTGAAAATTTTCATGAAGTATTTCGGCTTCAAAAAAATGGAACATTTTCATGAAAAGATTTCGGCTTCAAAAAGTTGAAAATTTTCATGAAAAGATTTCGGCTTCAAAAAAGTTGACCATTTTCATGAAAAGATTTCGGCTTCAAAAAAGTTGAAAATTTCAATGAAAAGATTTTGGTTTCAAAAAGTTGAAAATTTTCATGAAAAGATTTCAGCTCCAAAAAGGTTGAAAACTTTCATGAACTATTTCGACTTCAAAAAAGTCTAAGATTTTCATGAAAAGATTTCGGTTTCAAAAAGTTGAAAATTTTCATGAAAAGATTTCGGCTTCAAAAAAGTTGAAAATTTCAATGAAAAGATTTTGGTTTCAAAAAGTTGAAAATTTTCATGAAAAGATTTCAGCTTCAAAAAGGTTGAAAACTTTCATGAACTATTTCGACTTCAAAAAAGTCTAATATTTTCATGAAAAGATTTCGGCTTCAAAAAGTTGAAAATTTTCATGAAAAGATTTCAGCTTCAAAAAGGTTGAAAACTTTCATGAACTATTTCGACTTCAAAAAAGTCTAAGATTTTCATGAAAAGATTTCGGCTTCAAAAAGTTGAAAATTTTCATGAAAAGATTTCGGCTTTAAAAAAGTTGAACATTTTCATGAAAAGATTTCAGCTTCAAAAAGTTGAAAATTTTCATGAAAAGATTTCGGCTTCAAAAAAGTTGAAAATTTTCATGAAAAGATTTCAGCTTCAAAAAGGTTGAAAACTTTCATGAACTATTTCGACTTCAAAAAAGTCGAAGATTTTCATGAAAAGATTTCAGCTTCAAAAAGGTTGAAAACTTTCATGAACTATTTCGACTTCAAAAAAGTCTAAGATTTTCATGAAAAGATTTTGGTTTCAAAAAGTTGAAAATTTTCATGAAAAGATTTCGGCTTCAAAAAAGTTGAACATTTTCATGAAAAGATTTCTGCTTCAAAAAGTTGAAAATTTTCATGAAAAGATTTCGGCTTCAAAAAAGTTGAAAATTTTCATGAAAAGATTTCAGCTTCAAAAAGGTTGAAAACTTTCATGAACTATTTCGACTTCAAAAAAGTCGAAGATTTTCATGAAAAGATTTCTGCTTCAAAAAAGATGAAAATTTTCATGAAAAGATTTCGGTTTCAAAAAGTTGAAAATTTTCATGAAAAGATTTCGGCTTCAAAAAAGTTGAAAATTTTCATGAAAAGATTTCGGTTTCAAAAAGTTGAAAATTTTCATGAAAAGATTTCGGCTTCAAAAAAGTTCAAAATTTTCATGAAGTATTTCGGCTGCAAAAAAGTCTAAAATTTTCATGAAAAGATTTCGACTTCAAAAAAGATGAAAATTTTCATGAAAAGATTTCGGCTTCAAAAAGTTGAAAATTTTCATAAAAAGATTTCGGCTTCAAAAAAGTTGACCATTTTCATGAAAAGATTTCGGCTTCAAAAAAGTTGAACATTTTCATGAAAAGATTTCGGCTTCAAAAAAGTTGAAAATTTTCATGAAGTATTTCGGCTTCAAAAAAATGGAAAATTTTCATGAAAAGATTTCGGCTTCAAAAAACTTGAACATTTTCATGAAAAGATTTCGGCTTCAAAAAAGTTGAACATTTTCATGAAAAGATTTCTGCTTCAAAAAAGTTGAAAATTTACATGAAAAGATTTCGACTTCAAAAAAGTCTAAGATTTTCATGAAAAGATTTCTGCGTCAAAAAAGTTGAAAATTTTAATGAAAAGATTTCGGCTTCAAAAAAGTTGAAAATTTTCATGAAAAGATTTCGGCTTCAAAAAAGTTGAAAATTTTCATGAAAAGATTTCGGTTTCAAAAAGTTGAAAATTTTCATGAAAAGATTTCTGCTTAAAAAAAGTTGAAAATTTTCATGACAGGATTTTGGCTTCAAAAAGGTTGATAACTTTCATGAACTATTTCGACTTCAAAAAAGTTGAAGATTTTCATGAAAAGATTTCGGATTTAAAAAAGTTGAAAATTTTCATGAAGAATTTCGGCTTCAAAAAAGTCGAAAATTTTCATGAACTATTTCGACATCAAAAAAGTTGAAAATTTTCATGACAGGATTTTGGCTTCAAAAAAGTTGAAAATTTTCATGAAAAGATTTCGGCTTCAAAAAAGTTGAAAATTTTCATGAAAAGATTTCGGCTTCAAAAAAGTTGAAAATTTTCATGAAGTATTTCAGCTTCAAAAAAATGGAACATTTTCATGAAAAGATTTCGTCTTCAATGAAGTTGAACATTTTCATGAAAAGATTTCGGCTTCAAAAAAGTTGAAAATTTTCATGAACTATTTCGGCATCAAAAAAGTTGAAAATTTTCATGAAAAGATTTAGGTTTCAAAAAAGTCAAAAATTTTCATGAAGTATTTCGGCTTCAAAAAAGTTGAAAATTTTCATGAACTATTTCGACATCAAAAAAGTTGAAAATTTTCATGAAAAGATTTTGGCTTCAAAAAAGTTGAAGATTTTCATGAAAAGATTTCTGCTTCAAAAAAGTTGAAAATTTTCATGAAAAGATTTCGGCTTCAAAAAGTTGAAAATTTTCATGAAAAGATTTCTGCTTCAAAAAAGTTGACCATTTTCATGAAAAGATCTCGGCTTCAAAAAAGTTGAAAATTTTCATGAAAAGATTTCTGCTTCAAAAAAGTTGAAGATTTTCATGAAAAGATTTCTGCTTCAAAAAAGTTGAAAATTTTCATTACAGGATTTTAGCTTTAAAAAAGGTAAAAATTTTCATCAAGTATTTCGGCTTCAAAAAGGTTGAAAACTTTCATGAACTATTTCGGCTTCCAAAAAGTCGAAGATTTTCATGAAAAGATTTCTGCTTCAAAAAAGTTGAAAATTTTCATGAAAAGATTTCGGTTTCAAAAAGTTGAAAATTTTCATGAAAAGATTTCGGCTTCAAAAAAGTTAAAAATTTTCATGAAAAGATTTTGGTTTCAAAAAGTTGAAAATTTTCATGAAAAGATTTCAGCTTCAAAAAGGTTGAAAACTTTCATGAACTATTTCGACTTCAAAAAAGTCGAAGATTTTCATGAAAAGATTTCGGTTTCAAAAAGGTTGAAAACTTTCATGAACTATTTCGACTTCAAAAAAGTCGAAGATTTTCATGAAAAGATTTTGGTTTCAAAAAAGTTGACCATTTTCATGAAAAGATTTCAGCTTCAAAAAAGTTGAAAATTTTCATGAAAAGATTTCGGTTTCAAAAAGTTGAAAATTTTCATGAAAAGATTTCGGCTTCAAAAAAGTTGAAAATTTTCATGAAAAGATTTCTACTTCAAAAAGTTGAAAATTTTCATGAAAAGATTTCGGCTTCAAAAAAGTTGAAAATTTTCATGAAAAGATTTCGGCTTCAAAAAAGTTGAAAATTTTCATGAAAAGATTTCGGTTTCAAAAAGTTGAAAATTTTCATGAAAAGATTTCTGCTTAAAAAAAGTTGAAAATTTTCATGACAGGATTTTGGCTTCAAAAAGGTTGATAACTTTCATGAACTATTTCGACTTCAAAAAAGTTGAAGATTTTCATGAAAAGATTTCGGATTTAAAAAAGTTGAAAATTTTCATGAAGAATTTCGGCTTCAAAAAAGTCGAAAATTTTCATGAACTATTTCGACATCAAAAAAGTTGAAAATTTTCATGACAGGATTTTGGCTTCAAAAAAGTTGAAAATTTTCATGAAAAGATTTCGGCTTCAAAAAAGTTGAAAATTTTCATGAAAAGATTTCGGCTTCAAAAAAGTTGAAAATTTTCATGAAGTATTTCAGCTTCAAAAAAATGGAACATTTTCATGAAAAGATTTCGTCTTCAATGAAGTTGAACATTTTCATGAAAAGATTTCGGCTTCAAAAAAGTTGAAAATTTTCATGAACTATTTCGGCATCAAAAAAGTTGAAAATTTTCATGAAAAGATTTAGGTTTCAAAAAAGTCAAAAATTTTCATGAAGTATTTCGGCTTCAAAAAAGTTGAAAATTTTCATGAACTATTTCGACATCAAAAAAGTTGAAAATTTTCATGAAAAGATTTTGGCTTCAAAAAAGTTGAAGATTTTCATGAAAAGATTTCTGCTTCAAAAAAGTTGAAAATTTTCATGAAAAGATTTCGGCTTCAAAAAGTTGAAAATTTTCATGAAAAGATTTCTGCTTCAAAAAAGTTGACCATTTTCATGAAAAGATCTCGGCTTCAAAAAAGTTGAAAATTTTCATGAAAAGATTTCTGCTTCAAAAAAGTTGAAGATTTTCATGAAAAGATTTCTGCTTCAAAAAAGTTGAAAATTTTCATTACAGGATTTTAGCTTTAAAAAAGGTAAAAATTTTCATCAAGTATTTCGGCTTCAAAAAGGTTGAAAACTTTCATGAACTATTTCGGCTTCCAAAAAGTCGAAGATTTTCATGAAAAGATTTCTGCTTCAAAAAAGTTGAAAATTTTCATGAAAAGATTTCGGTTTCAAAAAGTTGAAAATTTTCATGAAAAGATTTCGGCTTCAAAAAAGTTAAAAATTTTCATGAAAAGATTTTGGTTTCAAAAAGTTGAAAATTTTCATGAAAAGATTTCAGCTTCAAAAAGGTTGAAAACTTTCATGAACTATTTCGACTTCAAAAAAGTCTAAGATTTTCATGAAAAGATTTCGGCTTCAAAAAGTTGAAAATTTTCATGAAAAGATTTCGGCTTTAAAAAAGTTGAACATTTTCATGAAAAGATTTCAGCTTCAAAAAGTTGAAAATTTTCATGAAAAGATTTCGGCTTCAAAAAAGTTGAAAATTTTCATGAAAAGATTTCAGCTTCAAAAAGTTGAAAATTTTCATGAACTATTTCGGCTTCAAAAAAGTTGAAAATTTTCATGAAAAGATTTCAGCTTCAAAAAGGTTGAAAATTTTCATGAAAAGATTTCGGCTTCAAAAAAGTTGAAGATTTTCATGAAAAGATTTCTGCTTCAAAAAAGTTGAAGATTTTCATGAAAAGATTTCGGCTTCAAAAAAGTTGAACATTTTCATGAAAAGATTTCTGCTTCAAAAAGTTGAAAATTTTCATGAAAAGATTTCGGCTTCAAAAAGGTTGAAAACTTTCATGAACTATTTCGACTTCAAAAAAGTCGAAGATTTTCATGAAAAGATTTCTGCTTCAAAAAAGATGAAAATTTTCATGAAAAGATTTCGGTTTCAAAAAGTTGAAAATTTTCATGAAAAGATTTCGGCTTCAAAAAAGTTGAAAATTTTCATGAAAAGATTTCTGCTTCAAAAAAGTTGAAGATTTTCATGAAAAGATTTCTGCTTCAAAAAAGTTGAAAATTTTCATGACAGGATTTTAGCTTTAAAAAAGGTAAAAATTTTCATGAAGTATTTCGGCTTCAAAAAGGTTGAAAACTTTCATGAACTATTTCGGCTTCAAAAAAGTTGAAGATTTTCATGAAAAGATTTCTGCTTCAAAAAAGTTGAACATTTTCATGAAAAGATTTCTGCTTCAAAAAAGTTGAAAATTTTCATGACAGGATTTTAGCTTTAAAAAAGGTAAAAATTTTCATGAAGTATTTCGGCTTCAAAAAGGTTGAAAACTTTCATGAACTATTTCGGCTTCCAAAAAGTCGAAGATTTTCATGAAAAGATTTCTGCTTCAAAAAAGTTGAAAATTTTCATGAAAAGATTTCAGCTTCAAAAAGGTTGAAAACTTTCATGAACTATTTCGACTTCAAAAAAGTCGAAGATTTTCATGAAAAGATTTCGGCTTCAAAAAAGTTGAACATTTTCATGAAAAGATTTCTGCTTCAAAAAAGTTGAAAATTTACATGAAAAGATTTCGGCTTCAAAAAAGTTGAACATTTTCATGAAAAGATTTCTGCTTCAAAAAAGTTGAAAATTTTCATGAAAAGATTTCGGTTTCAAAAAGTTGAAAATTTTCATGAAAAGATTTCGGCTTCAAAAAAGTTAAAAATTTTCATGAAAAGATTTTGGTTTCAAAAAGTTGAAAATTTTCATGAAAAGATTTCGGCTTCAAAAAGGTTGAAAACTTTCATGAACTATTTCGGCTTCAAAAAAGTTGAAGATTTTCATGAAAAGATTTCTGCTTCAAAAAAGTTGAACATTTTCATGAAAAGATTTCTGCTTCAAAAAAGTTGAAAATTTTCATGACAGGATTTTAGCTTTAAAAAAGGTAAAAATTTTCATGAAGTATTTCGGCTTCAAAAAGGTTGAAAACTTTCATGAACTATTTCGGCTTCCAAAAAGTCGAAGATTTTCATGAAAAGATTTCTGCTTCAAAAAAGTTGAAAATTTTCATGAAAAGATTTCAGCTTCAAAAAGGTTGAAAACTTTCATGAACTATTTCGACTTCAAAAAAGTCGAAGATTTTCATGAAAAGATTTCGGCTTCAAAAAAGTTGAACATTTTCATGAAAAGATTTCTGCTTCAAAAAAGTTGAAAATTTACATGAAAAGATTTCGGCTTCAAAAAAGTTGAACATTTTCATGAAAAGATTTCTGCTTCAAAAAAGTTGAAAATTTTCATGAAAAGATTTCGGTTTCAAAAAGTTGAAAATTTTCATGAAAAGATTTCGGCTTCAAAAAAGTTAAAAATTTTCATGAAAAGATTTTGGTTTCAAAAAGTTGAAAATTTTCATGAAAAGATTTCAGCTTCAAAAAGGTTGAAAACTTTCATGAACTATTTCGACTTCAAAAAAGTCGAAGATTTTCATGAAAAGATTTCGGTTTCAAAAAGGTTGAAAACTTTCATGAACTATTTCGACTTCAAAAAAGTCGAAGATTTTCATGAAAAGATTTTGGTTTCAAAAAAGTTGACCATTTTCATGAAAAGATTTCAGCTTCAAAAAAGTTGAAAATTTTCATGAAAAGATTTCGGTTTCAAAAAGTTGAAAATTTTCATGAAAAGATTTCTGCTTCAAAAAAGTTGAAAATTTTCATGACAGGATTTTAGCTTTAAAAAAGGTAAAAATTTTCATGAAGTATTTCGGCTTCAAAAAGGTTGAAAACTTTCATGAACTATTTCGGCTTCAAAAAAGTTGAAGATTTTCATGAAGTATTTCGGCTTCAAAAAAATGGAACATTTTCATGAAAAGATTTCGGTTTCAAAAAACTTGAAGATTTTCATGAACAGATTTCGGCTTCAAAAAAGTTGAAAATTTTCATGAAAAGATTTCGGATTTAAAAAAGTTGAAAATTTACATGAAAAGATTTCGACTTCAAAAAAGTCTAAGATTTTCATGAAAAGATTTCGGTTTCAAAAAGTTGAAAATTTTCATGAAAAGATCTCGGCTTCAAAAAAGTTGAACATTTTCATGAAAAGATTTCGGCTTCAAAAAAGTTGAAAATTTTTATGAAAAGATTTTGGTTTCAAAAAGTTGAAAATTTTCATGAAAAGATTTTGGCTTCAAAAAAGTTGAACATTTTCATGAAAAGATTTCGGCTTCAAAAAAGTTGAACATTTTCATGAAGTATTTCGGCTTCAAAAAAATTGAAGATTTTCATGAAAAGATTTCGGCTTCAAAAAAGTTGACCATTTTCATGAAAAGATTTCGGCTTCAAAAAAGTTGAAAATTTTCATGAAAAGGTTTCGGCTTCAAAAAAGTTGAACATTTTCATGAAAAGATTTCGGCTTCAAAAAAGTCGAAGATTTTCATGAAAAGATTTCTGCTTCAAAAAAGTTGAAAAATTACATGAAAAGATTTTGGTTTCAAAAAGTCAAAAATTTTCATGAAAAGATTTCGGCTTCAAAAAAGTTGAACATTTTCATGAAAAGATTTCTGCTTCAAAAAAGTTGAAAATTTTCATGAAAAGATTTCGGCTTCAAAAAGTTGAAAATTTTCATGAAAAGATTTTGGCTTCAAAAAGTTGAAAATTTTCATGAAAAGATCTCGGCTTCAAAAAAGTTGAACATTTTCATGAAAAGATTTCGGCTTCAAAAAAGTTGAAAATTTTTATGAAAAGATTTTGGTTCCAAAAAGTTGAAAATTTTCATGAAAAGATTTCAGCTTCAAAAAAGTTGAACATTTTCATGAAAAGATTTCGGCTTCAAAAAAGTTGAACATTTTCATGAAAAGATTTCGACTTCAAAAAAGTCTAAGATTTTCATGAAAAGATTTCGGCTTCAAAAAGTTGAAAATTTACATGAAAAGATTTCGGCTTCAAAAAAGTTGAAAATTTTCATGAAAAGATTTCGGCTTCAAAAAGTTGAAAATTTTCATGAAAAGATTTCGGCTTCAAAAAGTTGAAAATTTTCATGAAAAGATCTCGGCTTCAAAAAAGTTGAACATTTTCATGAAAAGATTTCGGCTTCAAAAAAGTTGAAAATTTTTATGAAAAGATTTTGGTTTCAAAAAGTTGAAAATTTTCATGAAAAGATTTCAGCTTCAAAAAAGTTGAACATTTTCATGAAAAGATCTCGGCTTCAAAAAAGTTGAACATTTTCATGAAAAGATTTCGACTTCAAAAAAGTCTAAGATTTTCATGAAAAGATTTCGGCTTCAAAAAGTTGAAAATTTACATGAAAAGATTTCGGCTTCAAAAAAGTTGAAAATTTTCATGAAGTATTTCGGCTTCAAAAAAATGGAACATTTTCATGAAAAGATTTCGGCTTCAAAAAAGTTGAACATTTTCATGAAAAAATTTCTGCTTCAAAAAAGTTGAAAATTTTCATGAAAAGATTTCGACTTCAAAAAAGTTGAAAATTTTCATGAAGTATTTCGGCTTCAAAAAAATGTAAAATTTTCATGAAAAGATTTCGGCTTCAAAAAAGTTGAACATTTTCATGAAGTATTTCGGCTTCAAAAAAATTGAACATTTTCATGAAAAGATTTCGGCTTCAAAAAATTTGAACATTTTCATGAAGTATTTCGTCTTCAAAAAAATTGAAAATTTTAATGAAAAGATTTCGGCTTCAAAAAGTTGACCATTTTCATGAAAAGATTTCGGCTTCAAAAAAGTTGAAAATTTTCATGAAAAGATTTCGGTTTCAAAAAGTTGAAAATTTTCATGAAAAGATCTCGGCTTCAAAAAAGTTGAACATTTTCATGAAAAGATTTCGGCTTCAAAAAAGTTGAAAATTTTTATGAAAAGATTTTGGTTTCAAAAAGTTGAAAATTTTCATGAAAAGATTTCTGCTTCAAAAAAGTTGAACATTTTCATGAAAAGATTTCGGCTTCAAAAAAGTTGAACATTTTCATGAAGTATTTCGGCTTCAAAAAAATTGAAGATTTTCATGAAAAGATTTCGACTTCAAAAAAGTTGACCATTTTCATGAAAAGATTTCGGCTTCAAAAAAGTTGAAAATTTTCATGAAAAGGTTTCGGCTTCAAAAAAGTTGAACATTTTCATGAAAAGATTTCGGCTTCAAAAAAGTCGAAGATTTTCATGAAAAGATTTCTGCTTCAAAAAAGTTGAAAAATTACATGAAAAGATTTTGGTTTCAAAAAGTTGAAAATTTTCATGAAAAGATTTCGGCTTCAAAAAAGTTGAACATTTTCATGAAAAGATTTCTGCTTCAAAAAAGTTGAAAATTTTCATGAAAAGATTTCGGCTTCAAAAAGTTGAAAATTTTCATGAAAAGATTTCGGCTTCAAAAAGTTAAAAATTTTCATGAAAAGATCTCGGCTTCAAAAAAGTTGAACATTTTCATGAAAAGATTTCGGCTTCAAAAAAGTTGAAAATTTTTATGAAAAGATTTTGGTTTCAAAAAGTTGAAAATTTTCATGAAAAGATTTCAGCTTCAAAAAAGTTGAACATTTTCATGAAAAGATCTCGGCTTCAAAAAAGTTGAACATTTTCATGAAAAGATTTCGACTTCAAAAAAGTCTAAGATTTTCATGAAAAGATTTCGGCTTCAAAAAGTTGAAAATTTACATGAAAAGATTTCGGCTTCAAAAAAGTTGAAAATTTTCATGAAGTATTTCGGCTTCAAAAAAATGGAACATTTTCATGAAAAGATTTCGGCTTCAAAAAAATGGAACATTTTCATGAAAAAATTTCTGCTTCAAAAAAGTTGAAAATTTTCATGAAAAGATTTCGACTTCAAAAAAGTTGAAAATTTTCATGAAGTATTTCGGCTTCAAAAAAATGTAACATTTTCATGAAAAGATTTCGGCTTCAAAAAAGTTGAACATTTTCATGAAGTATTTCGGCTTCAAAAAAATTGAACATTTTCATGAAAAGATTTCGGCTTCAAAAAATTTGAACATTTTCATGAAGTATTTCGTCTTCAAAAAAATTGAAAATTTTAATGAAAAGATTTCGGCTTCAAAAAGTTGACCATTTTCATGAAAAGATTTCGGCTTCAAAAAAGTTGAAAATTTTCATGAAAAGATTTCGGTTTCAAAAAGTTGAAAATTTTCATGAAAAGATCTCGGCTTCAAAAAAGTTGAACATTTTCATGAAAAGATTTCGACTTCAAAAAAGTTGAAAATTTTTATGAAAAGATTTTGTTTTCAAAAAGTTGACCATTTTCATGAAAAGATTTCTGCTTCAAAAAAGTTGAACATTTTCATGAAAAGATTTCGGCTTCAAAAAAGTTGAACATTTTCATGAAGTATTTCGGCTTCAAAGAAATTGAAGATTTTCATGAAAAGATTTCGACTTCAAAAAAGTTGACCATTTTCATGAAGTATTTCGGCTTCAAAAAAGTTGAAAATTTTCATGAAAAGATTTAGACTTCAAAAAAGTTGAATATTTTCATGAAGTATTTCGGCTTCAAAAAAGTTGAAAATTTTCATGAAAAGATTTCGGCTTCAAAAAAGTTGAAAATTTTGATGAAAAGATTTAGACTTCAAAAAAGTTGAATATTTTCATCAAGTATTTCGGCTTCAAAAAAGTTGAACATTTTCATGACAGGATTTTGGCTTCAAAAAAGTTGAAAATTTTCATGAAAAGATTTCGACTTCAAAAAAGTCTAAGATTTTCATGAAAAGATTTCGGCTTCAAAAAAGTTGAACATTTTCATGAAAAGATTTCGGCTTCAAAAAAGTTGACCATTTTCATGAAAAGATTTCAGCTTCAAAAAGTTGAAAATTTTCATGAAAAGATTTCGGTTTCAAAAAGTTAAAAATTTTCATGAAAAGATTTCGGCTTCAAAAAAGTTGAAAATTTTCATGAAGTGTTTCGGCTGCAAAAAAGTCTAAAATTTTCATGAAAAGATTTATGCTTTAAAAAAGATGAAAATTTTCATGAAAAGATTTCGGCATCAAAAAAGTTGAAAATTTTCATGAAAAGATTTATGATTCAAAAAAGTTGAAAATTTTCATGAAAAGATTTCGGCTTCAAAAAGTTGAAAATTTTGATGAAAAGATTTAGACTTCAAAAAAGTTGAATATTTTCATCAAGTATTTCGGCTTCAAAAAAGTCGAAGATTTTCATGAAAAGATTTCTGCTTCAAAAAAGTTGAAAATTTTCATGACAGGATTTTGTCTTCAAAAAAGTTGAAAATTTTCATGAAAAGATTTCGGCTTCAAAAAAGTTGAACATTTTCATGAAAAGATTTCTGCTTCAAAAAAGTTGAAAATTTACATGAAAAGATTTCGACTTCAAAAAAGTCTAAGATTTTCATGAAAAGATTTCGGCTTCAAAAAAGTTGAACATTTTCATGAAAAGATTTCGGCTTCAAAAAAGTTGACCATTTTCATGAAAAGATTTCAGTTTCAAAAAAGTTGAAAATTTTCATGAAAAGATTTCGGTTTCAAAAAGTTGAAAATTTTCATGAAAAGATTTCGGCTTCAAAAAAGTTGAAAATTTTCATGAACTATTTCGACTTCAAAAAAGTCGAAGATTTTCATGAAAAGATTTCGGCTTCAAAAAAGTTGAAAATTTTCATGAAGTGTTTCGGCTGCAAAAAAGTCTAAAATTGTCATGAAAAGATTTCGGCTTCAAAAAAGATGAAAATTTTCATGAAAAGATTTCGGCTTTAAAAAAGTTGAAAATTTTCATGAAGTATTTCGACTTCAAAAAAGTCTAAAATTTTCATGAAAAGATTTATGTTTCAAAAAAGATGAAAATTTTCATGAAAAGATTTGGGCTTCAAAAAGTTGAAAATTTTCATGAAAAGATTTCGGCATCAAAAAAGTTGGACATTTTCATGAAAAGATTTCGGCTTCAAAAAAGTTGAAAATTTTCATGAACTATTTCGGCATCAAAAAAGTTGAAAATTTTCATGAAAAGATTTAGGTTTCAAAAAAGTCGAAAATTTTCATGAACTATTTCGGCATCAAAAAAGTTGAAAATTTTCATGAAAAGATTTCTGCTTCAAAAAAGTTGAAAATTTTCATGAAAAGATTTCAGCTTCAAAAAGGTTGAAAACTTTCATGAACTATTTCGACTTCAAAAAAGTCGAAGATTTTCATGAAAAGATTTCGGCTTCAAAAAAGTTGAAAATTTTCATGAAGTATTTGGGCTGCAAAAAAGTCGAAGATTTTCATGAAAAGATTTCTGCTTCAAAAAAGTTGAAAATTTTCATGAAAAGATTTCGGCTTCAAAAAAGTTGACCATTTTCATGAAAAGATTTCGGCTTCAAAAAAGTTGAACATTTTCATGAAAAGATTTCGGCTTCAAAAAAGTTGACCATTTTCATGAAAAGATTTCGGCATCAAAAAAGTTGAAAATTTTCATGAAAAGATTTCGACTTCAAAAAAATTTAAGATTTTCATGAAAAGATTTCTGCTTCAAAAAAGTTGAAAATTTTCATGAAAAGATTTCGGCTTCAAAAAGTTGAAAATTTTAATGAAAAGATTTCTGCTTCAAAAAATTTGAAAATTTTCATGAAAAGATCTCGGCTTCAAAAAAGTCTAAGATTTTCATGAAAAGATTTTGGTTTTCAAAAAGTTGAAAATTTTCATGAAAAGATTTCGGCTTCAAAAAAGTTGAACATTTTCATGAAAAGATTTCGGCTTCAAAAAAGTTGAACATTTTCATGAAAAGATTTCTGCTTCAAAAAAGTTGAAAATTTTCATGAAGTATTTCGGCTTCAAAAAAATGGCAAGATTTCGACTTCAAAAAAGTCTAAGATTTTCATGAAAAGATTTCGGCTTCAAAAAAGTTGAAAACTTTCATGAACTATTTCGACTTCAAAAAAGTCGAAGATTTTCATGAAAAGATTTCGGCTTCAAAAAAGTTTAAAATTTTCATGAAGTATTTGGGCTGCAAAAAAGTCGAAGATTTTCATGAAAAGATTTCTGCTTCAAAAAAGTTGAAAATTTTCATGAAAAGATTTCGGCTTCAAAAAAGTTGACCATTTTCATGAAAAGATTTCGGCATCAAAAAAGTTGAAAATTTTCATGAAAAGATTTCGACTTCAAAAAAAATTAAGATTTTCATGAAAAGATTTCTGCTTCAAAAAAGTTGAAAATTTTCATGAAAAGATTTCGGCTTCAAAAAGTTGAAAATTTTAATGAAAAGATTTCGGCTTCAAAAAGTTGACCATTTTCATGAAAAGATTTCGGCTTCAAAAAAGTTGAAAATTTTCATGAAAAGATTTCGGTTTCAAAAAGTTGAAAATTTTCATGAAAAGATCTTGGCTTCAAAAAAGTCTAAGATTTTCATGAAAAGATTTTGGTTTCAAAAAGTTGAAAATTTTCATGAAAAGATTTCGGCTTCAAAAAAGTTGAACATTTTCATGAAAAGATTTCGGCTTCAAAAAAGTTGAAAATTTTCATGAAAAGATTTCGGCTTCAAAAAAGTTGACCATTTTCATGAAAAGATTTCGGCTTCTAAAAAGTTGACCATTTTCATGAAAAGATTTCGGCTTCAAAAAAGTTGAAAATTTACATGAAAAGATTTCGACTTAAAAAACGTTGAAAATTTTCATGAAGTATTTCGGCTTCAAAAAAATGGAACATTTTCATGAAAAGATTTCTGCTTCAAAAAAGTTGAAAATTTTCATGAAAAGATTTACACTTCAAAAAAGTTGATTATTTTCATCAAGTATTTCGGCTTCAAAATAGTCGAAGATTTTCATGAAAAGATTTCGGCTTCAAAAAAGTTGAACATTTTCATGAAAAGATTTCGGCTTCAAAAAAGTTGAACATTTTCATGAAAAGATTTCGGCTTCAAAAAAGTTGAAAATTTTCATGAAGTATTTCGGCTTCAAAAAAATGGAACATTTTCATGAAAAGATTTCGGCTTCAAAAAAGTTGAACATTTTCATGAAAAGATTTTGGTTTTCAAAAAGTTGAAAATTTTCATGAAAAGATTTCGGCTTCAAAAAAGTTGAACATTTTCATGAAAAGATTTCGGCTTCAAAAAAGTTGAACATTTTCATGAAAAGATTTCTGCTTCAAAAAAGTTGAAAATTTTCATGAAGTATTTCGGCTTCAAAAAAATGCAAGATTTCGACTTCAAAAAAATCTAAGATTTTCATGAAAAGATTTCGGCTTCAAAAAAGTTGAAAATTTTCATGAAAAGATTTCGGCTTCAAAAAAGTTGACCATTTTCATGAAAAGATTTCGGCTTCTAAAAAGTTGACCATTTTCATGAAAAGATTTCGGCTTCAAAAAGTTGAAAATTTTCATGAAAAGATTTCGGCTTCAAAAAAGTTGACCATTTTCATGAAAAGATTTCGGCTTCAAAAAGTTGACCATTTTCATGAAAAGATTTCAGCTTCAAAAAAAGTTGAAAATTTTCATTAAAAGATTTCGGTTTCAAAAAGTTGAAAATTTTCATGAAAAGATTTCGGCTTCAAAAAAGTTTAAAATTTTCATGAAGTGTTTCAGCTGCAAAAAAGTCTAAAATTTTCATGAAAAGATTTATGCTTTAAAAAAGATGAAAATTTTCATGAAAAGATTTCGGCATCAAAAAAGTTGAAAATTTTCATGAAAAGATTTATGCTTTAAAAAAGATGAAAATTTTCATGAAAAGATTTCGGCTTCAAAAAAGTTGAAAATTTTGATGAAAAGATTTAGACTTTAAAAAAGTTGAATATTTTCATCAAGTATTTCGGCTTCAAAAAAGTCGAAGATTTTCATGAAAAGATTTCGGCTTCAAAAAAGTTGAACATTTTCATGAAAAGATTTCTGCTTCAAAAAAGTTGAAAATTTACATGAAAAGATTTCGACTTCAAAAAAGTCTAAGATTTTCATGAAAAGATTTCGCCATCAAAAAAGTTGAAAATTTTCATGAACTATTTCGGCTTCAAAAAAGTCGAAAATTTTCATGAACTATTTCGGCATCAAAAAAGTTGAAAATTTTCATGAAAAGATTTAGGTTTCAAAAAAGTTGAAAATTTTCATGAACTATTTCTGCTTCAAAAAAGTTGAAAATTTACATGAAAAGATTTCGACTTCAAAAAAGTCTAAGATTTTCATGAAAAGATTTCGCCATCAAAAAAGTTGAAAATTTTCATGAACTATTTCGGCTTCAAAAAAGTCGAAAATTTTCATGAACTATTTCGGCATCAAAAAAGTTGAAAATTTTCATGAAAAGATTTAGGTTTCAAAAAAGTTGAAAATTTTCATGAACTATTTCGACTTCATAAAAGTCGAAGATTTTCATGAAAAGATTTCTGCTTCAAAAAAGTTGAAAATTTTCATGAAAAGATTTCGGCTTCAAAAAAGTTGAAAATTTTCATGAAAAGATTTAGACTTCAAAAAAGTTGAATATTTTCATCAAGTATTTCGGCTTCAAAATAGTCGAAGATTTTCATGAAAAGATTTCGGCTTCAAAAAAGTTGAACATTTTCATGAAAAGATTTCGGCTTCAAAAAAGTTGAACATTTTCATGAAAAGATTTCGGCTTCAAAAAAGTTGAAAATTTTCATGAAGTATTTCGGCTTCAAAAAAATGGAACATTTTCATGAAAAGATTTCGGCTTCAAAAAAGTTGAACATTTTCATGAAAAGATTTCGGGTTCAAAAAAGTTGAAAATTTATATGAAAAGATTTCTGCTTCAAAAAAGTTGAAAATTTTCATGAAAAGATTTCGGTTTCAAAAAGTTGAAATTTTTCATGAAAAGATCTCGGCTTCAAAAAAGTTGAACATTTTCATGAAGTATTTCGGCTTCAAAAAAGTCTAAAGTTTTCATGAACTATTTCGGCTTCAAAAAACTTGAAAATTTTCATGAAAAGATTTCGGCTTCAAAAAAATTGAAAATTTTCATGAAAAGAATTAGACTTCAAAAAAGTTGAATATTTTCATCAAGTATTTCGGCTTCAAAAAAGTCGAAGATTTTCATGAAAAGATTTCTGCTTCAAAAAAGTTGAAAATTTTCATGACAGGATTTTGGCTTCAAAAAAGTTGAAAATTTTCATGAAAAGATTTCTGCTTCAAAAAAGTTGAAAATTTACATGAAAAGATTTCGACTTCAAAAAAGTCGAAGATTTTCATGAAAAGATTTCTGCTTCAAAAAAGTTGAAAATTTTCATGAAAAGATTTTGGTTTCAAAAAGTTGAAAATTTTCATGAAAAGATTTCGGCTTCAAAAAAGTTGAACATTTTCATGAAAAGATTTCGGCTTCAAAAAAGTTGAACATTTTCATGAAGTATTTCGGCTTCAAGAAAATGTAACATATTCATGAAAAGATTTCGGCTTCAAAAAAGTTGAACATTTTCATGAAAAGATTTCGGCTTCAAAAAAGTTGAAAATTTTCATGAAGTATTTCGGCTTCAAAAAAGTTGAAAATTTACATGAAAAGATTTCGACTTCAAAAAAGTCTAAGATTTTCATGAAAAGATTTCTGCTTCAAAAAAGTTGACCATTTTCATGAAAAGATTTCGGCTTCTAAAAAGTTGACCATTTTCATGAAAAGATTTCGGCTTCAAAAAGTTGAAAATTTTCATGAAAAGATTTCGGCTTCAAAAAAGTTGACCATTTTAATGAAAAGATTTCGGCTTCAAAAAGTTGACCATTTTCATGAAAAGATTTCTGCTTCAAAAAAGTTGAACATTTTCATGAAAAGATTTCTGCTTCAAAAAAGTTGAAAATTTTCATGAAAAGATTTCGGTTTCAAAAAGTTGAAAATTTTCATGAAAAGATCTCGGCTTCAAAAAAATGGAACATTTTCATGAAAAGATTTCTGCTTCAAAAAAGTTGAAAATTTACATGAAAAGATTTCGACTTAAAAAACGTTGAAAATTTTCATGAAGTATTTCGGCTTCAAAAAAATGGAACATTTTCATGAAAAGATTTCTGCTTCAAAAAAGTTGAAAATTTTCATGAAAAGATTTCGGCTTCAAAAAAGTTGAAAATTTTCATGAAAAGATTTAGACTTCAAAAAAGTTGAATATTTTCATCAAGTATTTCGGCTTCAAAAAAGTTGAAGATTTTCATGAAAAGATTTCGGCTTCAAAAAAGTTGAACATTTTCATGAAAAGATTTCGGCTTCAAAAAAGTTGAACATTTTCATGAAAAGATTTCGGCTTCAAAAAAGTTGAAAATTTTCATGAAGTATTTCGGCTTCAAAAAAATGGAACATTTTCATGAAAAGATTTCGGCTTCAAAAAAGTTGAACATTTTCATGAAAAGATTTCGGGTTCAAAAAAGTTGAAAATTTATATGAAAAGATTTCTGCTTCAAAAAAGTTGAAAATTTTCATGAAAAGATTTCGGTTTCAAAAAGTTGAAAATTTTCATGAAAAGATCTCGGCTCCACAAATGTTGAACATTTTCATGAAGTATTTCGGCTTCAAAAAAGTCTAAAGTTTTCATGAACTATTTCGGCTTCAAAAAACTTGAAAATTTTCATGAAAAGATTTCGGCTTCAAAAAAATTGAAAATTTTCATGAAAAGAATTAGACTTCAAAAAAGTTGAATATTTTCATCAAGTATTTCGGCTTCAAAAAAGTCGAAGATTTTCATGAAAAGATTTCTGCTTCAAAAAAGTTGAAAATTTTCATGACAGGATTTTGGCTTCAAAAAAGTTGAAAATTTTCATGAAAAGATTTCTGCTTCAAAAAAGTTGAAAATTTACATGAAAAGATTTCGACTTCAAAAAAGTCGAAGATTTTCATGAAAAGATTTCTGCTTCAAAAAAGTTGAAAATTTTCATGAAAAGATTTTGGTTTCAAAAAGTTGAAAATTTTCATGAAAAGATTTCGGCTTCAAAAAAGTTGAACATTTTCATGAAAAGATTTCGGCTTCAAAAAAGTTGAACATTTTCATGAAGTATTTCGGCTTCAAGAAAATGTAACATATTCATGAAAAGATTTCGGCTTCAAAAAAGTTGAACATTTTCATGAAAAGATTTCGGCTTCAAAAAAGTTGAAAATTTTCATGAAGTATTTCGGCTTCAAAAAAGTTGAAAATTTACATGAAAAGATTTCGACTTCAAAAAAGTCTAAGATTTTCATGAAAAGATTTCTGCTTCAAAAAAGTTGACCATTTTCATGAAAAGATTTCGGCTTCTAAAAAGTTGACCATTTTCATGAAAAGATTTCGGCTTCAAAAAGTTGAAAATTTTCATGAAAAGATTTCGGCTTCAAAAAAGTTGACCATTTTCATGAAAAGATTTCGGCTTCAAAAAGTTGACCATTTTCATGAAAAGATTTCAGCTTCAAAAAAGTTGAAAATTTTCATTAAAAGATTTCGGTTTCAAAAAGTTGAAAATTTTCATGAAAAGATTTCGGCTTCAAAAAAGTTGAAAATTTTCATGAAGTGTTTCGGCTGCAAAAAAGTCTAAAATTTTCATGAAAAGATTTATGCTTTATAAAAGATGAAAATTTTCATGAAAAGATTTCGGCATCAAAAAAGTTGAAAATTTTCATGAAAACATTTATGCTTTAAAAAAGATGAAAATTTTCATGAAAAGATTTCGGCTTCAAAAAAGTTGAAAATTTTGATGAAAAGATTTAGACTTTAAAAAAGTTGAATATTTTCATCAAGTATTTCGGCTTCAAAAAAGTCGAAGATTTTCATGAACTATTTCGGCTTCAAAAAAGTCGAAAATTTTCATGAACTATTTCGGCATCAAAAAAGTTGAAAATTTTCATGAAAAGATTTAGGTTTCAAAAAAGTTGAAAATTTTCATGAACTATTTCGACTTCATAAAAGTCGAAGATTTTCATGAAAAGATTTCTGCTTCAAAAAAGTTGAACATTTTCATGAAAAGATTTCTGCTTCAAAAAGTTGACCATTTTCATGAAAAGATTTCGACTTAAAAAAAGTTGAAAATTTTCATGAAGTATTTCGGCTTCAAAAAAATGGAACATTTTCATGAAAAGATTTCTGCTTCAAAAAAGTTGAAAATTTTCATGAAAAGATTTCGGCTTCAAAAAAGTTGAAAATTTTCATGAAAAGATTTAGACTTCAAAAAAGTTGAATATTTTCATCAAGTATTTCGGCTTCAAAATAGTCGAAGATTTTCATGAAAAGATTTCGGCTTCAAAAAAGTTGAACATTTTCATGAAAAGATTTCGGCTTCAAAAAAGTTGAACATTTTCATGAAAAGATTTCGGCTTCAAAAAAGTTGAAAATTTTCATGAAGTATTTCGGCTTCAAAAAAATGGAACATTTTCATGAAAAGATTTCGGCTTCAAAAAAGTTGAACATTTTCATGAAAAGATTTTGGTTTTCAAAAAGTTGAAAATTTTCATGAAAAGATTTCGGCTTCAAAAAAGTTGAACATTTTCATGAAAAGATTTCGGCTTCAAAAAAGTTGAAAAGTTTCATGAAGTATTTCGGCTTCAAAATAATGGAACATTTTCATGAAAAGATCTTGGCTTCAAAAAACTTGAACATTTTCATGAAAAGATTTCGGCTTCAAAAAAGTTGAACATTTTCATGAAAAGATTTCGGCTTCAAAAAAGTTGAACATTTTCATGAAAAGATTTCTGCTTCAAAAAAGTTGAAAATTTTCATGAAGTATTTCGGCTTCAAAAAAATGGCAAGATTTCGACTTCAAAAAAGTCTAAGATTTTCATGAAAAGATTTCGGCTTCAAAAAAGTTGAAAATTTTCATGAAAAGATTTCAGCTTCAAAAAAGTTGAAAATTTTCATTAAAAGATTTCGGTTTCAAAAAGTTGAAAATTTTCATGAAAAGATTTCGGCTTCAAAAAAGTTTAAAATTTTCATGAAGTGTTTCGGCTGCAAAAAAGTCTAAAATTTTCATGAAAAGATTTATGCTTTAAAAAAGATGAAAATTTTCATGAAAAGATTTCGGCATCAAAAAAGTTGAAAATTTTCATGAAAAGATTTATGCTTTAAAAAAGATGAAAATTTTCATGAAAAGATTTCGGCTTCAAAAAAGTTGAAAATTTTGATGAAAAGATTTAGACTTTAAAAAAGTTGAATATTTTCATCAAGTATTTCGGCTTCAAAAAAGTCGAAGATTTTCATGAAAAGATTTCGGCTTCAAAAAAGTTGAACATTTTCATGAAAAGATTTCTGCTTCAAAAAAGTTGAAAATTTTCATGAAGTATTTCGGCTTCAAAAAAATGGAACATTTTCATGAAAAGATTTCGGCTTCAAAAAAGTTGAACATTTTCATGAAAAGATTTTGGTTTTCAAAAAGTTGAAAACTTTCATGAAAAGATTTCGGCTTCAAAAAAGTTGAAAAGTTTCATGAAGTATTTCGGCTTCAAAATAATGGAACATTTTCATGAAAAGATCTTGGCTTCAAAAAACTTGAACATTTTCATGAAAAGATTTCGGCTTCAAAAAAGTTGAACATTTTCATGAAAAGATTTCGGCTTCAAAAAAGTTGAACATTTTCATGAAAAGATTTCTGCTTCAAAAAAGTTGAAAATTTTCATGAAGTATTTCGGCTTCAAAAAAATGGCAAGATTTCGACTTCAAAAAAGTCTAAGATTTTCATGAAAAGATTTCGGCTTCAAAAAAGTTGAAAATTTTCATGAAAAGATTTCAGCTTCAAAAAAGTTGAAAATTTTCATTAAAAGATTTCGGTTTCAAAAAGTTGAAAATTTTCATGAAAAGATTTCGGCTTCAAAAAAGTTTAAAATTTTCATGAAGTGTTTCGGCTGCAAAAAAGTCTAAAATTTTCATGAAAAGATTTATGCTTTAAAAAAGATGAAAATTTTCATGAAAAGATTTCGGCATCAAAAAAGTTGAAAATTTTCATGAAAAGATTTATGCTTTAAAAAAGATGAAAATTTTCATGAAAAGATTTCGGCTTCAAAAAAGTTGAAAATTTTGATGAAAAGATTTAGACTTTAAAAAAGTTGAATATTTTCATCAAGTATTTCGGCTTCAAAAAAGTCGAAGATTTTCATGAAAAGATTTCGGCTTCAAAAAAGTTGAACATTTTCATGAAAAGATTTCTGCTTCAAAAAAGTTGAAAATTTACATGAAAAGATTTCGACTTCAAAAAAGTCTAAGATTTTCATGAAAAGATTTCGGCTTCAAAAAAGTTGAAAATTTTCATGAACTATTTCGGCTTCAAAAAAGTCGAAAATTTTCATGAACTATTTCGGCATCAAAAAAGTTGAAAATTTTCATGAAAAGATTTAGGTTTCAAAAAAGTTGAAAATTTTTATGAACTATTTCGACTTCATAAAAGTTGAAGATTTTCATGAAAAGATTTCTGCTTCAAAAAAGTTGAACATTTTCATGAAAAGATTTCTGCTTCAAAAAGTTGAAAATTTTCATGAAAAGATTTCGGCTTCTAAAAAGTTGACCATTTTCATGAAAAGATTTCTGCTTCAAAAAAGTTGAAAATTTACATGAAAAGATTTCGACTTAAAAAACGTTGAAAATTTTCATGAAGTATTTCGGCTTCAAAAAAATGGAACATTTTCATGAAAAGATTTCTGCTTCAAAAAAGTTGAAAATTTTCATGAAAAGATTTAGACTTCAAAAAAGTTGAATATTTTCATCAAGTATTTCGGCTTCAAAATAGTCGAAGATTTTCATGAAAAGATTTCGGCTTCAAAAAAGTTGAACATTTTCATGAAAAGATTTCGGCTTCAAAAAAGTTGAACATTTTCATGAAAAGATTTCGGCTTCAAAAAAGTTGAACATTTTCATGAAAAGATTTCGGCTTCAAAAAAGTTGAAAATTTTCATGAAGTATTTCGGCTTCAAAAAAATGGAACATTTTCATGAAAAGATTTCGGCTTCAAAAAAGTTGAACATTTTCATGAAAAGATTTTGGTTTTCAAAAAGTTGAAAATTTTCATGAAAAGATTTCTGCTTCAAAAAAGTTGAACATTTTCATGAAAAGATTTCTGCTTCAAAAAGTTGAAAATTTTCATGAAAAGATTTCGGCTTCTAAAAAGTTGACCATTTTCATGAAAAGATTTCGGCTTCAAAAAAGTTGAAAATTTTCATGAAAAGATTTCGGCTTCAAAAAAGTTGAAGATTTTCATGAAAAGATTTCTGCTTCAAAAAAGTTGAAAATTTTCATGAAAAGATTTCGGTTTCAAAAAGTTGAAAATTTTCATGAAAAGATCTCGGCTTCAAAAAAATGGAACATTTTCATGAAAAGATTTCTGCTTCAAAAAAGTTGAAAATTTACATGAAAAGATTTCGACTTAAAAAACGTTGAAAATTTTCATGAAGTATTTCGGCTTCAAAAAAATGGAACATTTTCATGAAAAGATTTCGGCTTCAAAAAAGTTGAAAATTTTTATGAACTATTTCGACTTCATAAAAGTCGAAGATTTTCATGAAAAGATTTCTGCTTCAAAAAAGTTGAACATTTTCATGAAAAGATTTCTGCTTCAAAAAGTTGAAAATTTTCATGAAAAGATTTCGGCTTCTAAAAAGTTGACCATTTTCATGAAAAGATTTCTGCTTCAAAAAAGTTGAAAATTTACATGAAAAGATTTCGACTTAAAAAACGTTGAAAATTTTCATGAAGTATTTCGGCTTCAAAAAAATGGAACATTTTCATGAAAAGATTTCTGCTTCAAAAAAGTTGAAAATTTTCATGAAAAGATTTAGACTTCAAAAAAGTTGAATATTTTCATCAAGTATTTCGGCTTCAAAATAGTCGAAGATTTTCATGAAAAGATTTCGGCTTCAAAAAAGTTGAACATTTTCATGAAAAGATTTCGGCTTCAAAAAAGTTGAACATTTTCATGAAAAGATTTCGGCTTCAAAAAAGTTGAAAAGTTTCATGAAGTATTTCGGCTTCAAAATAATGGAACATTTTCATGAAAAGATTTCGGCTTCAAAAAACTTGAACATTTTCATGAAAAGATTTCGGCTTCAAAAAAGTTGAACATTTTCATGAAAAGATTTCGGCTTCAAAAAAGTTGAACATTTTCATGAAAAGATTTCTGCTTCAAAAAAGTTGAAAATTTTCATGAAGTATTTCGGCTTCAAAAAAATGGCAAGAGTTCGACTTCAAAAAAGTCTAAGATTTTCATGAAAAGATTTCGGCTTCAAAAAAGTTGAAAATTTTCATGAAAAGATTTCGGCTTCAAAAAAGTTGACCATTTTCATGAAAAGATTTCGGCTTCTAAAAAGTTGACCATTTTCATGAAAAGATTTCGGCTTCAAAAAGTTGAAAATTTTCATGAAAAGATTTCGGCTTCAAAAAAGTTGACCATTTTCATGAAAAGATTTCGGCTTCAAAAAGTTGACCATTTTCATGAAAAGATTTCAGCTTCAAAAAAGTTGAAAATTTTCATTAAAAGATTTCGGTTTCAAAAAGTTGAAAATTTTCATGAAAAGATTTCGGCTTCAAAAAAGTTTAAAATTTTCATGAAGTGTTTCAGCTGCAAAAAAGTCTAAAATTTTCATGAAAAGATTTATGCTTTAAAAAAGATGAAAATTTTCATGAAAAGATTTCGGCATCAAAAAAGTTGAAAATTTTCATGAAAAGATTTATGCTTTAAAAAAGATGAAAATTTTCATGAAAAGATTTCGGCTTCAAAAAAGTTGAACATTTTGATGAAAAGATTTAGACTTTAAAAAAGTTGAATATTTTCATCAAGTATTTCGGCTTCAAAAAAGTTGAAGATTTTCATGAAAAGATTTCGGCTTCAAAAAAGTTGAACATTTTCATGAAAAGATTTCTGCTTCAAAAAAGTTGAAAATTTACATGAAAAGATTTCGACTTCAAAAAAGTCTAAGATTTTCATGAAAAGATTTCGCCATCAAAAAAGTTGAAAATTTTCATGAACTATTTCGGCTTCAAAAAAGTCGAAAATTTTCATGAACTATTTCGGCATCAAAAAAGTTGAAAATTTTCATGAAAAGATTTAGGTTTCAAAAAAGTTGAAAATTTTCATGAACTATTTCGACTTCATAAAATTCGAAGATTTTCATGAAAAGATTTCTGCTTCAAAAAAGTTGAACATTTTCATGAAAAGATTTCTGCTTCAAAAAGTTGAAAATTTTCATGAAAAGATTTCTGCTTCAAAAAAGTTGAAAATTTTCATGAAAAGATTTAGACTTCAAAAAAGTTGAATATTTTCATCAAGTATTTCGGCTTCAAAATAGTCGAAGATTTTCATGAAAAGATTTCGGCTTCAAAAAAGTTGAACATTTTCATGAAAAGATTTCGGCTTCAAAAAAGTTGAACATTTTCATGAAAAGATTTCGGCTTCAAAAAAGTTGAAAAGTTTCATGAAGTATTTCGGCTTCAAAATAATGGAACATTTTCATGAAAAGATTTCGGCTTCAAAAAACTTGAACATTTTCATGAAAAGATTTCGGCTTCAAAAAAGTTGAACATTTTCATGAAAAGATTTCGGCTTCAAAAAAGTTGAACATTTTCATGAAAAGATTTCGGCTTCAAAAAAGTTGAAAATTTTCATGAAGTATTTCGGCTTCAAAAAAATGTAACATTTTCATGAAAAGATTTCTGCTTCAAAAAAGTTGAAGATTTTCATGAAAAGATTTCGGCTTCAAAAAAGTTGAAAATTTTCATGAAGTATTTCGGCTTCAAAAAAGTTGAAAATTTACATGAAAAGATTTCGACTTCAAAAAAGTCGAACATTTTCATGAAAAGATTTCTGCTTCAAAAAAGTTGACCATTTTCATGAAAAGATTTCGGCTTCAAAAAAGTTGAAAATTTTCATGAAAAGATTTCGGTTTAAAAAGTTGAAAATTTTCATGAAAAGATCTCGGCTTCAAAAAAGTTGACCATTTTCATGAAAAGATTTCGGCTTCAAAAAAATGGAACATTTTCATGAAAAGATTTATGTTTCAAAAAAGATGAAAATTTTCATGAAAAGATTTCGACTTCAAAAAGTTGACCATTTTCATGAAAAGATTTCGGCTTCAAAAAAGTTGAAAATTTTCATGACAGGATTTTGGCTTCAAAAAAGTTGAAAATTTTCATGAAAAGATTTCTGCTTCAAAAAGTTGAAAATTTACATGAAAAGATTTCGACTTCAAAAAAGTCGAAGATTTTCATGAAAAGATTTCTGCTTCAAAAAAGTTGAAAATTTTCATGAAAAGATTTTGGTTTCAAAAAAGTTGAACATTTTCATGAAGTATTTCGGCTTCAAGAAAATGTAACATATTCATGAAAAGATTTCGGCTTCAAAAAAGTTGAACATTTTCATGAAAAGATTTCTGCTTCAAAAAGTTGAAAATTTACATGAAAAGATTTCGACTTCAAAAAAGTCGAAGATTTTCATGAAAAGATTTCTGCTTCAAAAAAGTTGAAAATTTTCATGAAAAGATTTTGGTTTCAAAAAAGTTGAACATTTTCATGAAGTATTTCGGCTTCAAGAAAATGTAACATATTCATGAAAAGATTTCGGCTTCAAAAAAGTTGAACATTTTCATGAAAAGATTTCGGCTTCAAAAAAGTTGAAAATTTTCATGAAGTATTTCGGCTTCAAAAAAGTTGAAAATTTACATGAAAAGATTTCGACTTCAAAAAAGTCTAAGATTTTCATGAAAAGATTTCTGCTTCAAAAAAGTTGACCATTTTCATGAAAAGATTTCGGCTTCAAAAAAGTTGAAAATTTTCATGAAAAGATTTCGGTTTCAAAAAGTTGAAAATTTTCATGAAAAGATCTCGGCTTCAAAAAAGTTGAACATTTTCATGAAAAGATTTCGGCTTCAAAAAAGTTGACCATTTTCATGAAAAGATTTCAGCTTCAAAAAAGTTGAAAATTTTCATGAAAAGATTTCGGTTACAAAAAGTTGAAAATTTTCATGAAAAGATTTCGGCTTCAAAAAAGTTGAAAATTTTCATGAAAAGATTTTGGTTTCAAAAAGTTGAAAATTTTCATGAAAAGATTTAAGCTTCAAAAAGGTTGAAAACTTTCATGAACTATTTCGACTTCAAAAAAGTCGAAGATTTTCATGAAAAGATTTATGCTTCAAAAAAGATGAAAATTTTCATGAAAAGATTTCGGCTTCAAAAAGTTGAAAATTTTCATGAAAAGATTTCGGCTTCAAAAAAGTTGACCATTTTCATGAAAAGATTTCTGCTTCAAAAAAAATGAAAATTTTCATGAAAAGATTTCGGTTTCAAAAAGTTGAAAATTTTCATGAAAAGATTTCTGCTTCAAAAAAGTTGAAAATTTTCATGACAGGATTTTGGCTTCAAAAAGGTTGAAAACTTTCATGAACTTTTTCGACTTCAAAAAAGTCGAAGATTTTCATGAAAAGATTTCGGCTTCAAAAAAGTTGAAAATTTTCATGACAGGATTTTGGCTTCAAAAAGGTTGAAAACTTTCATGAACTTTTTCGACTTCAAAAAAGTCGAAGATTTTCATGAAAAGATTTCGGCTTCAAAAAAGTTGAACATTTTCATGAAGTATTTCGGCTGCAAAAAAATGGAACATTTTCATGAAAAGATTTCGGCTTCAAAAAAGTTGAAAATTTTCATGAAAAGATTTCGGCTTCAAAAAAGTTGAAAATTTACATGAAAAGATTTCGACTTCAAAAAAGTCTAAGATTTTCATGAAAAGATTTCTGCTTCAAAAAAGTTGAAAATTTTCATGAAAAGATTTCGGTTTCAAAAAGTTGAAAATTTTCATGAAAAGATTTCGGTTTCAAAAAAGTTGAACATTTTCATGAAAAGATTTCGGCTTCAAAAAAGTTGACCATTTTCATGAAAAGATTTCGGCTTCAAAAAAGTTGAACGTTTTCATGAAAGATTTCGGCTTCAAAAAAGTTGAAAATTTTCATGAAAAGATTTTGGTTTCAAAAAAGTTGAACATTTTCATGAAAAGATTTCGGCTTCAAAAAAGTTGAAAATTTTCATGAAGTATTTCGGCTTCAAAAAAATGGAACATTTTCATGAAAAGATTTCGGCTTCAAAAAACTTGAACATTTTCATGAAAAGATTTCTGCTTCAAAAAAGTTGAAAATTTTCATGAAAAGATTTTGGTTTCAAAAAGTTGAAAATTTTCATGAAAAGATTTCGGCTTCAAAAAAGTTGAACATTTTCATGAAAAGATTTCGGCTTCAAAAAAGTTGAAAATTTTCATGAAGTATTTCGGCTTCAAAAAAATGTAACATTTTCATGAAAAGATTTCTGCTTCAAAAAAGTTGAAGATTTTCATGAAAAGATTTCGGCTTCAAAAAAGTTGAAAATTTTCATGAAGTATTTCGGCTTCAAAAAAGTTGAAAATTTACATGAAAAGATTTCGACTTCAAAAAAGTCTAAGATTTTCATGAAAAGATTTCTGCTTCAAAAAAGTTGACCATTTTCATGAAAAGATTTCGGCTTCAAAAAAGTTGAACGTTTTCATGAAAAGATTTCGGCTTCAAAAAAATTTAAAATTTTCATGAAAAGATTTTGGTTTCAAAAAAGTTGAACATTTTCATGAAAAGATTTCGGCTTCAAAAAAGTTGAAAATTTTCATGAAAAGATTTCGGATTCAAAAAAGTTGACAATTTTCATGAAAAGATTTATGTTTTAAAAAGGATGAAAATTTTCATGAAAAGATTTCGGCTTCAAAAAAGTTGAAAATTTTCATGAAAAGATTTTGGTTTCAAAAAGTTTAAAATTTTCATGAACTATTTCGGCATCAAAAAAGTTGAAAATTTTCATGAAGTATTTCGGCTTCAAAAAAGTCTAAAATTTTCATGAACTATTTCGGCTTGAAAAAAGTTGAAAATTTTCATGAAAAGATTTCTGCTTCAAAAAAAATGAAAATTTTCATGAAAAGATTTCGGCTTCAAAAGAGTTGAAAATTTTCATGAAAAGATTTAGACTTCAAAAAAGTTGAATATTTTCATCAAGTATTTCGGCTTCAAAAAAGTTAAAAATTTTCATGTCAGGATTTTGGCTTCAAAAAAGTTGAACATTTTCATGAAAAGATTTAGACTTCAAAAAAGTTCAATATTTTCATCAAGTATTTCTGCTTCAAAAAAGTTGAAGATTTTCATGAAAAGATTTCGGCTTCAAAAAAGTTGAAAATTTACATGAAAAGATTTCGACTTCAAAAAAGTCTAAGATTTTCATGAAAAGATTTCGGCTTCAAAAAAGTTGAACATTTTCATGAAAAGATTTCTGCTTCAAAAAAGTTGAACATTTTCATGAAAAGATTTCGGCTTCAAAAAAATGGAACATTTTCATGAAAAGATTTCGGCTTCAAAAAAGTTGAACATTTTCATGAAAAGATTTCTGCTTCAAAAAAGTTGAAAATTTACATGAAAAGATTTCGACTTCAAAAAAGTCTAAGATTTTCATGAAAAGATTTCAGCTTCAAAAAAGTTGAAAATTTTCATGAAAAGATTTCGGCTTCAAAAAAGTTGACCATTTTCATGAAAAGATTTCGGCTTCAAAAAAGTTGACCATTTTCATGAAAAGATTTCGGCTTCAAAAAAGTTGAAAATTTTCATGAACTATTTCGGCTTCAAAAAAGTTGAAAATTTTCATGAAAAGATTTCTGCTTCAAAAAAGTTGAAAATTTTCATGAAAAGATTTCGGCATCAAAAAAGTTGAAAATTTTCATGAAAAGATTTAGACTTCAAAAAAGTTCAATATTTTCATCAAGTATTTCTGCTTCAAAAAAGTTGAAGATTTTCATGAAAAGATTTCTGCTTGAAAAAAGTCTAAGATTTTCATGAAAAGATTTCGGCTTCAAAAAAGTTGAACATTTTCATGAAAAGATTTCGACTTCAAAAAAGTTGAAAATTTACATGAAAAGATTTCGACTTCAAAAAAGTCTAAGATTTTCATGAAAAGATTTCGGCTTCAAAAAAGTTGAACATTTTCATGAAAAGATTTCGGCTTCAAAAAAGTTGAAAATTTTCATGAAGTATTTCGGCTTCAAAAAAATGGAACATTTTCATGAAAAGATTTCGGCTTCAAAAAAGTTGAAAATTTACATGAAAAGATTTCGGCTTCAAAAAAGTTGAAAATTTTCATGAAAAGATTTAGACTTCAAAAAAGTTCAATATTTTCATCAAGTATTTCTGCTTTAAAAAAAAGTTGAAGATTTTCATGAAAAGATTTCTGCTTCAAAAAAGTCTAAGATTTTCATGAAAAGATTTCGGCTTCAAAAAAGTTGAACATTTTCATGAAAAGATTTCGGCTTCAAAAAAGTTGAACATTTTCATGAGGTATTTCGGCTTCAAAAAAATGGAACATTTTCATGAAAAGATTTCGGCTTCAAAAAAGTTGAAAATTTACATGAAAAGATTTCGACTTCAAAAAAGTTGAAAATTTACATGAAAGGATTTCGACTTCAAAAAAGTCTAAGATTTTCATGAAAAGATTTCAGCTTCAAAAAAGTTGAAAATTTTCATGAAAAGATTTCGGCTTCAAAAAAGTTGACCATTTTCATGAAAAGATTTCGGCTTCAAAAAAGTTGAACATTTTCATGAAAAGATTTCTGCTTCAAAAAAGTTGAAAAATTACATGAAAAGATTTTGGTTTCAAAAAGTTGAAAATTTTCATGAAAAGATTTCGGCTTCAAAAAAGTTGAACATTTTCATGAAAAGATTTCTGCTTCAAAAAAGTTGAAAATTTTCATGAAAAGATTTTGGTTTCAAAAAGTTGAAAATTTTCATGAAAAGATTTCGTCTTCAAAAAAGTTGAACATTTTCATGAAAAGATTTTGGCTTCAAAAAAGTTGAAAATTTTTATGAAGTATTTCGGCTTCAAAAAAATTTAACATTTTCATGAAAAGATTTCGGCATCAAAAAAGTTGAACATTTTCATGAAGTATTTCGGCTTCAAAAAAATGCAACATTTTCATGAAAAGATTTCGGCTTCAAAAAAGTTGAACATTTTCATGAAAAGATTTCTGCTTCAAAAAGTTGAAAATTTTCATGAAAAGATTTCGACTTCAAAAAAGTCTAAGATTTTCATGAAGTGTTTCGGCTTCAAAAAACTTGAAGATTTTCATGAAAAGATTTCGGCTTCAAAAAAGTTGAAAATTTTCATGAAATGATTTCGGCTTCAAAAAAGTTGACCATTTTCATGAAAAGATTTTGTTTTCAAAAAAGTTGAACATTTTCATGAAAAGATTTCCGCTTCAAAAATGTTGAAAATTTTCATGAAAAGATTTAGACTTCAAAAAAGTTGAATATTTTCATCAAGTATTTCGGCTTCAAAAAAGTCGAAGATTTTCATGAAAAGATTTCTGCTTCAAAAAAGTTGAAAATTTTCATGACAGGATTTTGGCTTCAAAAAAGTTGAACATTTTCATGAAAAGATTTCGGCTTCAAAAAAGTTGAATATTTATATGAAAAGATTTCTGCTTCAAAAAAGTTTAAGATTTTCATGAAAAGATTTCTGCTTCAAAAAAGTTGAAAATTTTCATGAAAAGATTTCGGCTTCAAAAAGTTGAAAAGTTTCATGAAAAGATTTCGGCTTCAAAAAAGTTGACCATTTTCATGAAAAGATTTCAGCTTCAAAAAAGTTGAAAATTTTCATGAAAAGATTTCGGCTTCAAAAAAGTTGAACATTTTCATGAAAAGATTTCAGCTTCAAAAAAGTTGAAAATTTTCATGAAAAGATTTCGGCTTCAAAAAAGTTGACCATTTTCATGAAAAGATTTCGGCTTCAAAAAAGTTGACCATTTTCATGAAAAGATTTCGGCTTCAAAAAAGTTGAAAATTTTCATGAACTATTTCGGCTTCAAAAAAGTTGAAAATTTTCATGAAAAGATTTCTGCTTCAAAAAAGTTGAAAATTTTCATGAAAAGATTTCGGCATCAAAAAAGTTGAAAATTTTCATGAAAAGATTTAGACTTCAAAAAAGTTCAATATTTTCATCAAGTATTTCTGCTTCAAAAAAGTTGAAGATTTTCATGAAAAGATTTCGGCTTCAAAAAAGTTGAACATTTTCATGAAAAGATTTTGGTTTCAAAAAGTTGAAAATTTTCATGAAAAGATTTTGGTTTCAAAAAGATGAAAATTTTCATGAAGTATTTCGGCTTCAAAAAAATGGAACATTTTCATGAAAAGATTTCGGCTTCAAAAAAGTTGAAAATTTTCATGAAAAGATTTCGGGTTCAAAAAAGTTGAAAATTTTCATGAAAAGATTTAGGTTTCAAAAAAGTTGAACATTTTCATGAAAACATTTCGGCTTCAAAAAAGTTGAAAATTTTCATGAAGTATTTCGGCTTCAAAAAAATGGAACATTTTCATGAAAAGATTTCGGCTTCAAAAAAGTTGAAAATTTTCATGAAAAGATTTCGGCTTCAAAAAAGTTGAACATTTTCATGAAAAGACTTCTGCTTCAAAAAAGTTGAAAATTTTCATGAAAAGATTTCGACTTCAAAAAAGTCTAAGATTTTCATGAAAAGATTTCTGCTTCAAAAAAGTTGAAAATTTACATGAAAAGATTTAGACTTCAAAAAAGTCTAAGATTTTCATGAAAAGATTTCTGCTTCAAAAAAGTTGAACATTTTCATGAAAAGATTTCGGCTTCAAAAAAGTTGAAAATTTTCATGAAGTATTTCGGCTTCAAAAAAATGGAACATTTTCATGAAAAGATTTCTGCTTCAAAAAAGTTGAAAATTTTCATGAAAAGATTTCTGCTTCAAAAAAGTTGAAAATTTTCATGAAAAGATTTCGGCTTCAAAAAAGTTGAATATTTTCATCAAGTATTTCGGCTTCAAAAAAGTCGAAGATTTTCATGAAAAGATTTCTGCTTCAAAAAAGGTAAAAATTTTCATGAAAAGATTTTGGTTTCAAAAAGATGAAAATTTTCATGAAAATATTTTGGTTTCAAAAAGATGAAAATTTTCATGAAGTATTTCGGCTTCAAAAAAATGGAACATTTTCATGAAAAGATTTCGGCTTCAAAAAAGTTGAACATTTTCATGAAGTATTTCGGCTTCAAAAAAATGGAACATTTTCATGAAAAGATTTCGGCTTCAAAAAACTTGAACATTTTCATGAAAAGATTTTGGCTTCAAAAAAGTTGAACATTTTCATGAAAAGATTTCTGCTTCAAAAAAGTTGAAAATTTACATGAAAAGATTTAGACTTCAAAAAAGTCTAAGATTTTCATGAAAAGATTTCTGCTTCAAAAAAGTTGAACATTTTCATGAAAAGATTTCGGCTTCAAAAAAGTTGAAAATTTTCATGAAGTATTTCGGCTTCAAAAAAATGGAACATTTTCATGAAAAGATTTCTGCTTCAAAAAAGTTGAAAATTTTCATGAAAAGATTTCTGCTTCAAAAAAGTTGAAAATTTTCATGAAAAGATTTCGGCTTCAAAAAAGTTGAATATTTTCATCAAGTATTTCGGCTTCAAAAAAGTCGAAGATTTTCATGAAAAGATTTCTGCTTCAAAAAAGGTAAAAATTTTCATGAAAAGATTTTGGTTTCAAAAAGATGAAAATTTTCATGAAAATATTTTGGTTTCAAAAAGATGAAAATTTTCATGAAGTATTTCGGCTTCAAAAAAGTCGAAGATTTTCATGAAAAGATTTCTGCTTTAAAAAAGTTGAAAATTTTCATGACAGTATTTTGGCTTCAAAAAAGTTGAAAATTTTCTTGAAAAGATTTCGGCTTCAAAAAAGTTGAACATTTTCATGAAAAGATTTCGGCTTCAAACAAGTTGAACATTTTCATGAAAAGATTTCGGTTTCAAAAAAGTTGAACATTTTCATGAAAAGATTTCGGGTTCAAAAAAGTTGAAAATTTTCATGAACTATTTCGGCATCAAAAAAGTTGAAAATTTTCATGAAAAGATTTAGGTTTCAAAAAAGTTGAAAATTTTCATGAAGTATTACGGCTTCAAAAAAGACTAAAATTTTAATGAACTATTTCGGCTTCAAAAAAGTTGAAAATTTTCATGAAAAGATTTCTGCTTCAAAAAAGTTGAAAATTTTCATGAAAAGATTTCGGCTTCAAAAAAGTTGAAAATTTTCATTAAAAGATTTAGACTTCAAAAAAGTTGAATATTTTCATCAAGTTTTTCGGCTTCAAAAAAGTTGAAGATTTTCATGAAAAGATTTCTGCTTCAAAAAAGTTGAAAATTTTCATGGCTTCAAAAAAGTTGAAAACTTTCATTAAAAGATTTAGACTTCAAAAAAGTTGAATATTTTCATCAAGTTTTTCGGCTTCAAAAAAGTTGAAGATTTTCATGAAAAGATTTCTGCTTCAAAAAAGTTGAAAATTTTCATGGCTTCAAAAAAGTTGAAAACTTTCATTAAAAGATTTCGGCTTCAAAAAAGTTGAATATTTTCATCAAGTTTTTCGGCTTCAAAAAAGTCGATGATTTTCATGAAAAGATTTCTGCTTCAAAAAAGTTGAAAATTTTCATGGCTTCAAAAAAGTTGATTTCGGCTTCAAAAAGTTGAAAATTTTGAAAATTTGAAAATTTTCATGAAAAGATTTCGGCTTCAAAAAGTTGACCATTTTCATGAAAATATTTCGGCTTCAAAAAAGTTGAAAATTTTCATGAAAAGATTTCGGTTTCAAAAAGTTGAAAACTTTCCTGAAAAGATCTCGGCTTCAAAAAAGTTGAACATTTTCATGAGAAGATTTCGGCTTCAAAAAAGTTGAACATTTTCATGAAAAGATTTTGGTTTCAAAAAGTTGAAAATTTTCATGAAAAGATTTCGGCTTCAAAAAAGTTGAACATTTTCATGAAAAGATTTCGGCTTCAAAAAAGTTGAAAATTTTCATGAAGTATTTCGGCTTCAAAAAAATGGAACATTTTCATGAAAAGATTTCGGCTTCAAAAAACTTGAACATTTTCATGAAAAGATTTCGGCTTCAAAAAAGTTGAACATTTTCATGAAAAGATTTCTGCTTCAAAAAAGTTGAAAATTTACATGAAAAGATTTAGACTTCAAAAAAGTCTAAGATTTTCATGAAAAGATTTCTGCTTCAAAAAAGTTGAACATTTTCATGAAAAGATTTCGGCTTCAAAAAAGTTGAAAATTTTCATGAAGTATTTCGGCTTCAAAAAAATGGAACATTTTCATGAAAAGATTTCTGCTTCAAAAAAGTTGAAAATTTTCATGAAAAGATTTCTGCTTCAAAAAAGTTGAAAATTTTCATGAAAAGATTTCGGCTTCAAAAAAGTTGAATATTTTCATCAAGTATTTCGGCTTCAAAAAAATGGAATATTTTCATGAAAAGATTTCAGCTTCAAAAAACTTGAACATTTTCATGAAAAGATTTAGACTTCAAAAAAGTTGAATATTTTCATCAAGTATTTCGGCTTCAAAAAAGTCGAAGATTTTCATGAAAAGATTTTGGCTTCAAAAAGTTGAAAATTTTCATGAAAAGATTTTGGTTTCAAAAAGTTGAAAATTTTCATGAAAAGATTTCGGCTTCAAAAAAGTTGAACATTTTCATGAAAAGATTTCGGCTTCAAAAAAGTTGAAAATTTTCATGAAAAGATTTCGGTTTCAAAAAAGTTGAACATTTTCATGAAAAGATTTCGGGTTCAAAAAAGTTGAAAATTTTCATGAACTATTTCGGCATCAAAAAAGTTGAAAATTTTCATGAAAAGATTTAGGTTTCAAAAAAGTTGAAAATTTTCATGGAGTATTTCGGCTTCAAAAAAGTCTAAAATTTTCATGAACTATTTCGGCTTCAAAAAAGTTGAAAATTTTAATGAAAAGATTTCTGCTTCAAAACAGTTGAAAATTTTCATGAAAAGATTTCGGCTTCAAAAAAGTTGAAAATTTTCATTAAAAGATTTAGACTTCAAAAAAGTTGAATATTTTCATCAAGTTTTTCGGCTTCAAAAAAGTCGATGATTTTCATGAAAAGATTTCTGCTTCAAAAAAGTTGAACATTTTCATGAAAAGATTTCGGCATCAAAAAAGTTGAAAATTTTCATGAAAAGATTTCGGCTTCAAAAAAGTCAACGATTTTCATGAAAAGATTTCTGCTTCAAAAAAGTTGAAAATTTTCATGACAGGATTTTGGCTTCAAAAAAGTTGAACATTTTCATGAAAAGATTTCGGCTTCAAAAAAGTTGAATATTTATATGAAAAGATTTCTGCTTCAAAAAAGTTTAAGATTTTCATGAAAAGATTTCTGCTTCAAAAAAGTTGAAAATTTTCATGAAAAGATTTCGGCTTCAAAAAGTTGAAAAGTTTCATGAAAAGATTTCGGCTTCAAAAAAGTTGACCATTTTCATGAAAAGATTTCAGCTTCAAAAAAGTTGAAAATTTTCATGAAAAGATTTCGGCTTCAAAAAAGTTGAACATTTTCATGAAAAGATTTCAGCTTCAAAAAAGTTGAAAATTTTCATGAAAAGATTTCGGCTTCAAAAAAGTTGACCATTTTCATGAAAAGATTTCGGCTTCAAAAAAGTTGACCATTTTCATGAAAAGATTTCGGCTTCAAAAAAGTTGAAAATTTTCATGAACTATTTCGGCTTCAAAAAAGTTGAAAATTTTCATGAAAAGATTTCTGCTTCAAAAAAGTTGAAAATTTTCATGAAAAGATTTCGGCATCAAAAAAGTTGAAAATTTTCATGAAAAGATTTAGACTTCAAAAAAGTTCAATATTTTCATCAAGTATTTCTGCTTCAAAAAAGTTGAAGATTTTCATGAAAAGATTTCGGCTTCAAAAAAGTTGAACATTTTCATGAAAAGATTTTGGTTTCAAAAAGTTGAAAATTTTCATGAAAAGATTTTGGTTTCAAAAAGATGAAAATTTTCATGAAGTATTTCGGCTTCAAAAAAATGGAACATTTTCATGAAAAGATTTCGGCTTCAAAAAAGTTGAAAATTTTCATGAAAAGATTTCGGGTTCAAAAAAGTTGAAAATTTTCATGAAAAGATTTAGGTTTCAAAAAAGTTGAACATTTTCATGAAAACATTTCGGCTTCAAAAAAGTTGAAAATTTTCATGAAGTATTTCGGCTTCAAAAAAATGGAACATTTTCATGAAAAGATTTCGGCTTCAAAAAAGTTGAAAATTTTCATGAAAAGATTTCGGCTTCAAAAAAGTTGAACATTTTCATGAAAAGACTTCTGCTTCAAAAAAGTTGAAAATTTTCATGAAAAGATTTCGACTTCAAAAAAGTCTAAGATTTTCATGAAAAGATTTCTGCTTCAAAAAAGTTGAAAATTTACATGAAAAGATTTAGACTTCAAAAAAGTCTAAGATTTTCATGAAAAGATTTCTGCTTCAAAAAAGTTGAACATTTTCATGAAAAGATTTCGGCTTCAAAAAAGTTGAAAATTTTCATGAAGTATTTCGGCTTCAAAAAAATGGAACATTTTCATGAAAAGATTTCTGCTTCAAAAAAGTTGAAAATTTTCATGAAAAGATTTCTGCTTCAAAAAAGTTGAAAATTTTCATGAAAAGATTTCGGCTTCAAAAAAGTTGAATATTTTCATCAAGTATTTCGGCTTCAAAAAAGTCGAAGATTTTCATGAAAAGATTTCTGCTTCAAAAAAGGTAAAAATTTTCATGAAAAGATTTTGGTTTCAAAAAGATGAAAATTTTCATGAAAATATTTTGGTTTCAAAAAGATGAAAATTTTCATGAAGTATTTCGGCTTCAAAAAAATGGAACATTTTCATGAAAAGATTTCGGCTTCAAAAAAGTTGAACATTTTCATGAAGTATTTCGGCTTCAAAAAAATGGAACATTTTCATGAAAAGATTTCGGCTTCAAAAAACTTGAACATTTTCATGAAAAGATTTTGGCTTCAAAAAAGTTGAACATTTTCATGAAAAGATTTCTGCTTCAAAAAAGTTGAAAATTTACATGAAAAGATTTAGACTTCAAAAAAGTCTAAGATTTTCATGAAAAGATTTCTGCTTCAAAAAAGTTGAACATTTTCATGAAAAGATTTCGGCTTCAAAAAAGTTGAAAATTTTCATGAAGTATTTCGGCTTCAAAAAAATGGAACATTTTCATGAAAAGATTTCTGCTTCAAAAAAGTTGAAAATTTTCATGAAAAGATTTCTGCTTCAAAAAAGTTGAAAATTTTCATGAAAAGATTTCGGCTTCAAAAAAGTTGAATATTTTCATCAAGTATTTCGGCTTCAAAAAAGTCGAAGATTTTCATGAAAAGATTTCTGCTTCAAAAAAGGTAAAAATTTTCATGAAAAGATTTTGGTTTCAAAAAGATGAAAATTTTCATGAAAATATTTTGGTTTCAAAAAGATGAAAATTTTCATGAAGTATTTCGGCTTCAAAAAAGTCGAAGATTTTCATGAAAAGATTTCTGCTTTAAAAAAGTTGAAAATTTTCATGACAGTATTTTGGCTTCAAAAAAGTTGAAAATTTTCTTGAAAAGATTTCGGCTTCAAAAAAGTTGAACATTTTCATGAAAAGATTTCGGCTTCAAACAAGTTGAACATTTTCATGAAAAGATTTCGGTTTCAAAAAAGTTGAACATTTTCATGAAAAGATTTCGGGTTCAAAAAAGTTGAAAATTTTCATGAACTATTTCGGCATCAAAAAAGTTGAAAATTTTCATGAAAAGATTTAGGTTTCAAAAAAGTTGAAAATTTTCATGAAGTATTACGGCTTCAAAAAAGACTAAAATTTTAATGAACTATTTCGGCTTCAAAAAAGTTGAAAATTTTCATGAAAAGATTTCTGCTTCAAAAAAGTTGAAAATTTTCATGAAAAGATTTCGGCTTCAAAAAAGTTGAAAATTTTCATTAAAAGATTTAGACTTCAAAAAAGTTGAATATTTTCATCAAGTTTTTCGGCTTCAAAAAAGTTGAAGATTTTCATGAAAAGATTTCTGCTTCAAAAAAGTTGAAAATTTTCATGGCTTCAAAAAAGTTGAAAACTTTCATTAAAAGATTTAGACTTCAAAAAAGTTGAATATTTTCATCAAGTTTTTCGGCTTCAAAAAAGTTGAAGATTTTCATGAAAAGATTTCTGCTTCAAAAAAGTTGAAAATTTTCATGGCTTCAAAAAAGTTGAAAACTTTCATTAAAAGATTTCGGCTTCAAAAAAGTTGAATATTTTCATCAAGTTTTTCGGCTTCAAAAAAGTCGATGATTTTCATGAAAAGATTTCTGCTTCAAAAAAGTTGAAAATTTTCATGGCTTCAAAAAAGTTGATTTCGGCTTCAAAAAGTTGAAAATTTTGAAAATTTGAAAATTTTCATGAAAAGATTTCGGCTTCAAAAAGTTGACCATTTTCATGAAAATATTTCGGCTTCAAAAAAGTTGAAAATTTTCATGAAAAGATTTCGGTTTCAAAAAGTTGAAAACTTTCCTGAAAAGATCTCGGCTTCAAAAAAGTTGAACATTTTCATGAGAAGATTTCGGCTTCAAAAAAGTTGAACATTTTCATGAAAAGATTTTGGTTTCAAAAAGTTGAAAATTTTCATGAAAAGATTTCGGCTTCAAAAAAGTTGAACATTTTCATGAAAAGATTTCGGCTTCAAAAAAGTTGAAAATTTTCATGAAGTATTTCGGCTTCAAAAAAATGGAACATTTTCATGAAAAGATTTCGGCTTCAAAAAACTTGAACATTTTCATGAAAAGATTTCGGCTTCAAAAAAGTTGAACATTTTCATGAAAAGATTTCTGCTTCAAAAAAGTTGAAAATTTACATGAAAAGATTTAGACTTCAAAAAAGTCTAAGATTTTCATGAAAAGATTTCTGCTTCAAAAAAGTTGAACATTTTCATGAAAAGATTTCGGCTTCAAAAAAGTTGAAAATTTTCATGAAGTATTTCGGCTTCAAAAAAATGGAACATTTTCATGAAAAGATTTCTGCTTCAAAAAAGTTGAAAATTTTCATGAAAAGATTTCGGCTTCAAAAAAGTTGAACATTTTCATGAAAAGACTTCTGCTTCAAAAAAGTTGAAAATTTTCATGAAAAGATTTCGACTTCAAAAAAGTCTAAGATTTTCATGAAAAGATTTCTGCTTCAAAAAAGTTGAAAATTTACATGAAAAGATTTAGACTTCAAAAAAGTCTAAGATTTTCATGAAAAGATTTCTGCTTCAAAAAAGTTGAACATTTTCATGAAAAGATTTCGGCTTCAAAAAAGTTGAAAATTTTCATGAAGTATTTCGGCTTCAAAAAAATGGAACATTTTCATGAAAAGATTTCTGCTTCAAAAAAGTTGAAAATTTTCATGAAAAGATTTCTGCTTCAAAAAAGTTGAAAATTTTCATGAAAAGATTTCGGCTTCAAAAAAGTTGAATATTTTCATCAAGTATTTCGGCTTCAAAAAAGTCGAAGATTTTCATGAAAAGATTTCTGCTTCAAAAAAGGTAAAAATTTTCATGAAAAGATTTTGGTTTCAAAAAGATGAAAATTTTCATGAAAATATTTTGGTTTCAAAAAGATGAAAATTTTCATGAAGTATTTCGGCTTCAAAAAAATGGAACATTTTCATGAAAAGATTTCGGCTTCAAAAAAGTTGAACATTTTCATGAAGTATTTCGGCTTCAAAAAAATGGAACATTTTCATGAAAAGATTTCGGCTTCAAAAAACTTGAACATTTTCATGAAAAGATTTTGGCTTCAAAAAAGTTGAACATTTTCATGAAAAGATTTCTGCTTCAAAAAAGTTGAAAATTTACATGAAAAGATTTAGACTTCAAAAAAGTCTAAGATTTTCATGAAAAGATTTCTGCTTCAAAAAAGTTGAACATTTTCATGAAAAGATTTCGGCTTCAAAAAAGTTGAAAATTTTCATGAAGTATTTCGGCTTCAAAAAAATGGAACATTTTCATGAAAAGATTTCTGCTTCAAAAAAGTTGAAAATTTTCATGAAAAGATTTCTGCTTCAAAAAAGTTGAAAATTTTCATGAAAAGATTTCGGCTTCAAAAAAGTTGAATATTTTCATCAAGTATTTCGGCTTCAAAAAAGTCGAAGATTTTCATGAAAAGATTTCTGCTTCAAAAAAGGTAAAAATTTTCATGAAAAGATTTTGGTTTCAAAAAGATGAAAATTTTCATGAAAATATTTTGGTTTCAAAAAGATGAAAATTTTCATGAAGTATTTCGGCTTCAAAAAAGTCGAAGATTTTCATGAAAAGATTTCTGCTTTAAAAAAGTTGAAAATTTTCATGACAGTATTTTGGCTTCAAAAAAGTTGAAAATTTTCTTGAAAAGATTTCGGCTTCAAAAAAGTTGAACATTTTCATGAAAAGATTTCGGCTTCAAACAAGTTGAACATTTTCATGAAAAGATTTCGGTTTCAAAAAAGTTGAACATTTTCATGAAAAGATTTCGGGTTCAAAAAAGTTGAAAATTTTCATGAACTATTTCGGCATCAAAAAAGTTGAAAATTTTCATGAAAAGATTTAGGTTTCAAAAAAGTTGAAAATTTTCATGAAGTATTACGGCTTCAAAAAAGACTAAAATTTTAATGAACTATTTCGGCTTCAAAAAAGTTGAAAATTTTCATGAAAAGATTTCTGCTTCAAAAAAGTTGAAAATTTTCATGAAAAGATTTCGGCTTCAAAAAAGTTGAAAATTTTCATTAAAAGATTTAGACTTCAAAAAAGTTGAATATTTTCATCAAGTTTTTCGGCTTCAAAAAAGTTGAAGATTTTCATGAAAAGATTTCTGCTTCAAAAAAGTTGAAAATTTTCATGGCTTCAAAAAAGTTGAAAACTTTCATTAAAAGATTTAGACTTCAAAAAAGTTGAATATTTTCATCAAGTTTTTCGGCTTCAAAAAAGTTGAAGATTTTCATGAAAAGATTTCTGCTTCAAAAAAGTTGAAAATTTTCATGGCTTCAAAAAAGTTGAAAACTTTCATTAAAAGATTTCGGCTTCAAAAAAGTTGAATATTTTCATCAAGTTTTTCGGCTTCAAAAAAGTCGATGATTTTCATGAAAAGATTTCTGCTTCAAAAAAGTTGAAAATTTTCATGGCTTCAAAAAAGTTGATTTCGGCTTCAAAAAGTTGAAAATTTTGAAAATTTGAAAATTTTCATGAAAAGATTTCGGCTTCAAAAAGTTGACCATTTTCATGAAAATATTTCGGCTTCAAAAAAGTTGAAAATTTTCATGAAAAGATTTCGGTTTCAAAAAGTTGAAAACTTTCCTGAAAAGATCTCGGCTTCAAAAAAGTTGAACATTTTCATGAGAAGATTTCGGCTTCAAAAAAGTTGAACATTTTCATGAAAAGATTTTGGTTTCAAAAAGTTGAAAATTTTCATGAAAAGATTTCGGCTTCAAAAAAGTTGAACATTTTCATGAAAAGATTTCGGCTTCAAAAAAGTTGAAAATTTTCATGAAGTATTTCGGCTTCAAAAAAATGGAACATTTTCATGAAAAGATTTCGGCTTCAAAAAACTTGAACATTTTCATGAAAAGATTTCGGCTTCAAAAAAGTTGAACATTTTCATGAAAAGATTTCTGCTTCAAAAAAGTTGAAAATTTACATGAAAAGATTTAGACTTCAAAAAAGTCTAAGATTTTCATGAAAAGATTTCTGCTTCAAAAAAGTTGAACATTTTCATGAAAAGATTTCGGCTTCAAAAAAGTTGAAAATTTTCATGAAGTATTTCGGCTTCAAAAAAATGGAACATTTTCATGAAAAGATTTCTGCTTCAAAAAAGTTGAAAATTTTCATGAAAAGATTTCTGCTTCAAAAAAGTTGAACATTTTCATGAAAAGATTTCGGCTTCAAAAAAGTTGAAAATTTTCATGAAGTATTTCGGCTTCAAAAAAATGGAACATTTTCATGAAAAGATTTCGGCATCAAAAAAGTTGAAAATTTTCATGAAAAGATTTCGGCTTCAAAAAAGTCAACGATTTTCATGAAAAGATTTCTGCTTCAAAAAAGTTGAAAATTTTCATGAAAAGATTTCGGCTTCAAACAATTGAAAATTTTCATGAAAAGATTTCGGCTTCAAAAAAGTTGAACATTTTCATGAAAATATTTCGGCTTCAAAAAAATGGAACATTTTCATGAAAAGATTTCGACTTCAAAAAAGTCTAAGATTTTCATGAAAAGATTTCTGCTACAAAAAAGTTGAAAATTTACATGAAAAGATTTCGGCTTCAAAAAGTTGAAAATTTTCATGAAAATATTTCGGCTTCAAAAAAGTTGAAAATTTTCATGAAGTATTTCGGCTTCAAAAAAATGGAACATTTTCATGAAAAGTTTTCGGCTTCAAAAAGTTGAAAATTTTCATGAAAAGATCTTGGCTTCAAAAAAGTTGAACATTTTCATGAAAAGATATTGGTTTCAAAAAAGTTGAAAATTTTCATGAAGTATTTCGGCTTCAAAAAAGTCGAAGATTTTCATGAAAAGATTTCGGCTTCAAAAAAGTTGAAAAATTACATGAAAAGATTTTGGCTTCAAAAAGTTGAAAATTTTCATGAACAGATTTTGGTTTCAAAAAGTTGAAAATTTTCATGAAAAGATTTCGGCTTCAAAAAAGTTGAAAATTTTCATGAAAAGATTTCGGCTTCAAAAAAGTTGAAAATTTTCATGAAAAGATTTCGGGTTCAAAAAAGTTGAAAATTTTCATGAACTATTTCGGCATCAAAAAAGTTGAAAATTTTCATGAAAAGATTTCGGTTTCAAAAAAGTTGAACATTTTCATGAAAAGATTTCGGGTTCAAAAAAGTTGAAAATTTTCATGAACTATTTCGGCATCAAAAAAGTTGAAAATTTTCATGAAAAGATTTAGGTTTCAAAAAAGTTGAAAATTTTCATGAAGTATTTCGGCTTCAAAAAAGTCTAAAATTTTCATGAAAAGATTTCTGCTTCAAAAAAGTTGAAAATTTTCATGAAGTATTTCGGCTTCAAAAAAATGGAACATTTTCATGAAAAGATTTCGGCTTCAAAAAACTTGAACATTTTCATGAAAAGATTTCGGTTTCAAAAAGTTGAAAATTTTCATGAAAAGATCTCGGCTTCAAAAAACTTGAACATTTTCATGAAAAGATATTGGTTTCAAAAAAGTTGAAAATTTTCATGAAGTATTTCGGCTTCAAAAAAGTCGAAGATTTTTATGAAAAGATTTCGGCTTCAAAAAAGTTGAAAAATTAAATGAAAAGATTTCTGCTTCAAAAAAGTTGAAAATTTTCATGAAGTATTTCGGCTTCAAAAAAATGGAACATTTTCATGAAAAGATTTCGGCTTCAAAAAACTTGAACATTTTCATGAAACGATTTCTGCTTCAAAAAAGTTTAAAATTTACATGAAAAGATTTCGACTTCAAAACAGTCTAAGGTTTTCATGAAAAGATTTCTGCTTCAAAAAAGTTGAAAATTTTCATGAAAAGATTTCGGCTTCAAAAAGTTGAAAATTTTCATGAAAAGATTTCGGCTTCAAAAAAGTTGACCATTTTCATGAAAAGATCTCGGCTTCAAAAAAGTTGAACATTTTCATGAAAAGATTTCGGCTCCAAAAAACTTGAAAATTTTCATGAAAAGATTTCAGCTTCAAAAAAGTTGAAAATTTTCATTACAGGATTTTGGCTTTACAAAAAGTAAAAATTTTCATAAAGTATTTCAGCTTCAAAAAGGTTGAAAACTTTCGTGAACTATTTCGACTTCAAAAAAGTCGAAGATTTTCATGAAAAGATTTAGGCTTCAAAAAAGTTGAAAATTTTCATGAAAAGATTTCGGTTGCAAAAAAATGGAAAATTTTCTTGAAAAGATTTCGGCTTCAAAAAAGTTGAACATTTTCATGAAAAGATTTCTGCTTCAAAAAAGTTGAAAATTTACATGAAAAGATTTCGACTTCAAAAAAGTCTAAGATTTTCATGAAAAGATTTCGGCTTCAAAAAGTTGAACATTTTCATGAAAAGATTTCGGCTTCAAAAAAGTTGAACATTTTCATGAAAAGATTTCGGCTTCAAAAAAGTTGAAAATTTTCATGAAAAGATTTCGGCTTCAAAAAAGTTGAAAATTTTCATGAAAAGATTTCGGCTTCAAAAAAGTTGAAAAATTACATGAAAAGATTTTGGCTTCAAAAAGTTGAAAATTTTCATGAAAAGATTTCGGCTTCAAAAAAGTTGAACATTTTCATGAAAAGATTTCTGCTTCAAAAAAGTTGAAAAATTACATGAAAAGATTTCGGTTTCAAAAAGTTGAACATTTTCATGAAAAGATTTCGGCTTCAAAAAAGTTGAAGATTTTCATGAAAAGATTTCTGCTTCAAAAAAATGGAACATTTTCATGAAAAGATTTCGGCTTCAAAAAAGTTGAACATTTTCATGAAAAGATTTCGGCTTCAAAAAAGTTGAAAATTTACATGAAAAGATTTCGACTTCAAAAAAGTCTAAGATTTTCATGAAAAGATTTCTGCTTCAAAAAAGTTGAAAATTTTCATGAAAAGATTTCGGCTTCAAACAGTTGAAAATTTTCATGAAAAGATTTCGGCTTCAAAAAAGTTGAACATTTTCATGAAAAGATTTCGGCTTCAAAAAAATGGAACATTTTCATGAAAAGATTTCGACTTCAAAAAAGTCTAAGATTTTCATGAAAAGATATTGGTTTCAAAAAAGTTGAAAATTTTCATGAAAAGATTTCGGCTTCAAAAAAGTTGAACATTTTCATGAAGTATTTCGGCTTCAAAAAAGTCTAAAATTTTCATGAACTTTTTCTGCTTCAAAAAAGTTGAACATTTTCATGAAAAGATTTCAGCTTCAAAAAAGTTGAAAATTTTCATGAAAAGATTTAGACTTCAAAAAAGTTGAATATTTTCATCAAGTATTTCGGCTTCAAAAAAGTCGAAGATTTTCATGAAAAGATTTCTGCTTTAAAAAAGTTGAAAATTTTCATGACAGTATTTTGGCTTCAAAAAAGTTGAAAATTTTCTTGAAAAGATTTCGGCTTCAAAAAAGTTGAACATTTTCATGAAAAGATTTCGGCTTCAAACAAGTTGAACATTTTCATGAAAAGATTTCGGTTTCAAAAAAGTTGAACATTTTCATGAAAAGATTTCGGGTTCAAAAAAGTTGAAAATTTTCATGAACTATTTCGGCATCAAAAAAGTTGAAAATTTTCATGAAAAGATTTAGGTTTCAAAAAAGTTGAAAATTTTCATGAAGTATTACGGCTTCAAAAAAGACTAAAATTTTAATGAACTATTTCGGCTTCAAAAAAGTTGAAAATTTTCATGAAAAGATTTCGGCTTCAAAAAAGTTGAAAATTTTCATCAAGTTTTTCGGCTTCAAAAAAGTTGAAGATTTTCATGAAAAGATTTCTGCTTCAAAAAAGTTGAAAATTTTCATGGCTTCAAAAAAGTTGAAAACTTTCATTAAAAGATTTAGACTTCAAAAAAGTTGAATATTTTCATCAAGTTTTTCGGCTTCAAAAAAGTTGAAGATTTTCATGAAAAGATTTCTGCTTCAAAAAAGTTGAAAATTTTCATGGCTTCAAAAAAGTTGAAAACTTTCATTAAAAGATTTAGACTTCAAAAAAGTTGAATATTTTCATCAAGTTTTTCGGCTTCAAAAAAGTCGATGATTTTCATGAAAAGATTTCTGCTTCAAAAAAGTTGAAAATTTTCATGGCTTCAAAAAAGTTGATTTCGGCTTCAAAAAGTTGAAAATTTTGAAAATTTGAAAATTTTCATGAAAAGATTTCGGCTTCAAAAAGTTGACCATTTTCATGAAAATATTTCGGCTTCAAAAAAGTTGAAAATTTTCATGAAAAGATTTCGGTTTCAAAAAGTTGAAAACTTTCCTGAAAAGATCTCGGCTTCAAAAAAGTTGAACATTTTCATGAGAAGATTTCGGCTTCAAAAAAGTTGAACATTTTCATGAAAAGATTTTGGTTTCAAAAAGTTGAAAATTTTCATGAAAAGATTTCGGCTTCAAAAAAGTTGAACATTTTCATGAAAAGATTTCGGCTTCAAAAAAGTTGAAAATTTTCATGAAGTATTTCGGCTTCAAAAAAATGGAACATTTTCATGAAAAGATTTCGGCTTCAAAAAACTTGAACATTTTCATGAAAAGATTTCGGCTTCAAAAAAGTTGAACATTTTCATGAAAAGATTTCTGCTTCAAAAAAGTTGAAAATTTACATGAAAAGATTTAGACTTCAAAAAAGTCTAAGATTTTCATGAAAAGATTTCTGCTTCAAAAAAGTTGAACATTTTCATGAAAAGATTTCGGCTTCAAAAAAGTTGAAAATTTTCATGAAGTATTTCGGCTTCAAAAAAATGGAACATTTTCATGAAAAGATTTCTGCTTCAAAAAAGTTGAAAATTTTCATGAAAAGATTTCTGCTTCAAAAAAGTTGAAAATTTTCATGAAAAGATTTCGGCTTCAAAAAAGTTGAATATTTTCATCAAGTATTTCGGCTTCAAAAAAATGGAATATTTTCATGAAAAGATTTCAGCTTCAAAAAACTTGAACATTTTCATGAAAAGATTTAGACTTCAAAAAAGTTGAATATTTTCATCAAGTATTTCGGCTTCAAAAAAGTCGAAGATTTTCATGAAAAGATTTTGGCTTCAAAAAGTTGAAAATTTTCATGAAAAGATTTTGGTTTCAAAAAGTTGAAAATTTTCATGAAAAGATTTCGGCTTCAAAAAAGTTGAACATTTTCATGAAAAGATTTCGGCTTCAAAAAAGTTGAAAATTTACATGAAAAGATTTAGACTTCAAAAAAGTCTAAGATTTTCATGAAAAGATTTCTGCTTCAAAAAAGTTGAACATTTTCATGAAAAGATTTCGGCTTCAAAAAAGTTGAAAATTTTCATGAAGTATTTCGGCTTCAAAAAAATGGAACATTTTCATGAAAAGATTTCTGCTTCAAAAAAGTTGAAAATTTTCATGAAGTATTTCGGCTTCAAAAAAATGGAACATTTTCATGAAAAGATTTCGGCTTCAAAAAACTTGAACATTTTCATGAAAAGATTTCGGCTTCAAAAAAGTTGAACATTTTCATGAAAAGATTTCTGCTTCAAAAAAGTTGAAAATTTACATGAAAAGATTTAGACTTCAAAAAAGTCTAAGATTTTCATCAAGTATTTCGGCTTCAAAAAAATGGAACATTTTCATGAAAAGATTTCAGCTTCAAAAAACTTGAACATTTTCATGAAAAGATTTAGACTTCAAAAAAGTTGAATATTTTCATCAAGTATTTCGGCTTCAAAAAAGTCGAAGATTTTCATGAAAAGATTTTGGCTTCAAAAAGTTGAAAATTTTCATGAAAAGATTTTGGTTTCAAAAAGTTGAAAATTTTCATGAAAAGATTTCGGCTTCAAAAAAGTTGAACATTTTCATGAAAAGATTTCGGCTTCAAAAAAGTTGAAAATTTTCATGAAAAGATTTCGGTTTCAAAAAAGTTGAACATTTTCATGAAAAGATTTCGGCTTCAAAAAAGTTGAACATTTTCATGAACTATTTCGGCATCAAAAAAGTTGAAAATTTTCATGAAAAGATTTAGGTTTCAAAAAAGTTGAAAATTTTCATGGAGTATTTCGGCTTCAAAAAAGTCTAAAATTTTCATGAACTATTTCGGCTTCAAAAAAGTTGAAAATTTTAATGAAAAGATTTCTGCTTCAAAAAAGTTGAAAATTTTCATGAAAAGATTTCGACTTCAAAAAAGTTGAAAATTTTCATTAAAAGATTTAGACTTCAAAAAAGTTGAATATTTTCATCAAGTTTTTCGGCTTCAAAAAAGTCGATGATTTTCATGAAAAGATTTCTGCTTCAAAAAAGTTGACCATTTTCATGAAAAGATTTCGGCATCAAAAAAGTTGAAAATTTTCATGAAAAGATTTCGGCTTCAAAAAAGTCAACGATTTTCATGAAAAGATTTCTGCTTCAAAAAAGTTGAAAATTTTCATGAAAAGATTTCGGCTTCAAAAAAGTTGAACATTTTCATGAAAAGATTTCGGCTTCAAAAAAGTTGAACATTTTCATGAAAAGATTTCGACTTCAAAAAAGTCTAAGATTTTCATGAAAAGATTTCTGCTACAAAAAAGTTGAAAATTTACATGAAAAGATTTCGGCTTCAAAAAGTTGAAAATTTTCATGAAAAGATCTCGGCTTCAAAAAAGTTGAACATTTTCATGAAAAGATATTGGTTTCAAAAAAGTTGAAAATTTTCATGAAGTATTTCGGCTTCAAAAAAGTCGAAGATTTTCATGAAAAGATTTCGGCTTCAAAAAAGTTGAAAAATTACATGAAAAGATTTTGGCTTCAAAAAGTTGAAAATTTTCATGAAAAGATTTTGGTTTCAAAAAGTTGAAAATTTTCATGAAAAGATTTCGGCTTCAAAAAAGTTGAACATTTTCATGAAAAGATTTCGGCTTCAAAAAAGTTGAAAATTTTCATGAAAAGATTTCGGGTTCAAAAAAGTTGAAAATTTTCATGAACTATTTCGGCATCAAAAAAGTTGAAAATTTTCATGAAAAGATTTCGGTTTCAAAAAAGTTGAACATTTTCATGAAAAGATTTCGGGTTCAAAAAAGTTGAAAATTTTCATGAACTATTTCGGCATCAAAAAAGTTGAAAATTTTCATGAAAAGATTTAGGTTTCAAAAAAGTTGAAAATTTTCATGAAGTATTTCGGCTTCAAAAAAGTCTAAAATTTTCATGAAAAGATTTCTGCTTCAAAAAAGTTTAAGATTTTCATGAAAAGATTTCGGCTTCAAAAAATTTGAAAATTTTCATTAAAAGATTTAGACTTCAAAAAAGTTGAATATTTTCATCAAGTTTTTCGGCTTCAAAAAAGTCGATGATTTTCATGAAAAGATTTCTGCTTCAAAAAAGTTGAAAATTTTCATGGCTTCAAAAAAGTTGAAAATTTTCATGAAAAGATTTCGGCTTCAAAAAAGTTGAACATTTTCATGAAAAGATTTCGGCTTCAAAAAAATGGAACATTTTCATGAAAAGATTTCGACTTCAAAAAAGTCTAAGATTTTCATGAAAAGATTTCTGCTTCAAAAAAGTTGAAAATTTTCATGAAAAGATTTCGGCTTCAAACAGTTGAAAATTTTCATGAAAAGATTTCGGCTTCAAAAAAGTTGAACATTTTCATGAAAAAATTTCGGCTTCAAAAAGTTGAAAATTTTCCTGAAAAGATCTCGGCTTCAAAAAAATTGAATATTTTCATGAAAAGATTTCGGCTTCAAAAAAGTTGAAAATTTTCATGAAAAGATTTCGGCTTCAAAAAAGTTGAACATTTTCATGAAAAGATTTCGGCTTCAAAAAAGTTGAAAATTTTCATGAAGTATTTCGGCTTCAAAAAAATGGAACATTTTCATGAAAAGATTTCGGCTTCAAAAAACTTGAACATTTTCATGAAAAGATTTCGGTTTCAAAAAGTTGAAAATTTTCATGAAAAGATCTCGGCTTCAAAAAAGTTGAACATTTTCATGAAAAGATATTGGTTTCAAAAAAGTTGAAAATTTTCATGAAGTATTTCGGCTTCAAAAAAGTCGAAGATTTTTATGAAAAGATTTCGGCTTCAAAAAAGTTGAAAAATTAAATGAAAAGATTTCTGCTTCAAAAAAGTTGAAAATTTTCATGAAGTATTTCGGCTTCAAAAAAATGGAACATTTTCATGAAAAGATTTCGGCTTCAAAAAAGTTTAAAATTTACATGAAAAGATTTCGACTTCAAAACAGTCTAAGGTTTTCATGAAAAGATTTCTGCTTCAAAAAAGTTGAAAATTTTCATGAAAAGATTTCGGCTTCAAAAAACTTGAACATTTTCATGAAAAGATTTCGGCTTCAAAAAAGTTGAAAATTTACATGAAAAGATTTCGGCTTCAAAAAGTTGACCATTTTCATGAAAATATTTCGGCTTCAAAAAGTTGAAAATTTTCATGAAAAGATCTCGGCTTCAAAAAAGTTGAACATTTTCATGAAAAGATATTGGTTTCAAAAAAGTTGAAAATTTTCATGAAGTATTTCGGCTTCAAAAAAGTCGAAGATTTTCATGAAAAGATTTCGGCTTCAAAAAAGTTGAAAAATTACATGAAAAGATTTTGGCTTCAAAAAGTTGAAAATTTTCATGAAAAGATTTTGGTTTCAAAAAGTTGAAAATTTTCATGAAAAGATTTCGGCTTCAAAAAAGTTGAACATTTTCATGAAAAGATTTCGGCTTCAAAAAAGTTGAAAATTTTCATGAAAAGATTTCGGGTTCAAAAAAGTTGAAAATTTTCATGAACTATTTCGGCATCAAAAAAGTTGAAAATTTTCATGAAAAGATTTCGGTTTCAAAAAAGTTGAACATTTTCATGAAAAGATTTCGGGTTCAAAAAAGTTGAAAATTTTCATGAACTATTTCGGCATCAAAAAAGTTGAAAATTTTCATGAAAAGATTTAGGTTTCAAAAAAGTTGAAAATTTTCATGAAGTATTTCGGCTTCAAAAAAGTCTAAAATTTTCATGAAAAGATTTCTGCTTCAAAAAAGTTTAAGATTTTCATGAAAAGATTTCGGCTTCAAAAAAGTTGAAAATTTTCATTAAAAGATTTAGACTTCAAAAAAGTTGAATATTTTCATCAAGTTTTTCGGCTTCAAAAAAGTCGATGATTTTCATGAAAAGATTTCTGCTTCAAAAAAGTTGAAAATTTTCATGGCTTCAAAAAAGTTGAAAATTTTCATGAAAAGATTTCGGCTTCAAAAAAGTTGAACATTTTCATGAAAAGATTTCGGCTTCAAAAAAATGGAACATTTTCATGAAAAGATTTCGACTTCAAAAAAGTCTAAGATTTTCATGAAAAGATTTCTGCTTCAAAAAAGTTGAAAATTTTCATGAAAAGATTTCGGCTTCAAACAGTTGAAAATTTTCATGAAAAGATTTCGGCTTCAAAAAAGTTGAACATTTTCATGAAAAAATTTCGGCTTCAAAAAGTTGAAAATTTTCCTGAAAAGATCTCGGCTTCAAAAAAATTGAATATTTTCATGAAAAGATTTCGGCTTCAAAAAAGTTGAAAATTTTCATGAAAAGATTTCGGCTTCAAAAAAGTTGAACATTTTCATGAAAAGATTTCGGCTTCAAAAAAGTTGAAAATTTTCATGAAGTATTTCGGCTTCAAAAAAATGGAACATTTTCATGAAAAGATTTCGGCTTCAAAAAACTTGAACATTTTCATGAAAAGATTTCGGTTTCAAAAAGTTGAAAATTTTCATGAAAAGATCTCGGCTTCAAAAAAGTTGAACATTTTCATGAAAAGATATTGGTTTCAAAAAAGTTGAAAATTTTCATGAAGTATTTCGGCTTCAAAAAAGTCGAAGATTTTTATGAAAAGATTTCGGCTTCAAAAAAGTTGAAAAATTAAATGAAAAGATTTCTGCTTCAAAAAAGTTGAAAATTTTCATGAAGTATTTCGGCTTCAAAAAAATGGAACATTTTCATGAAAAGATTTCGGCTTCAAAAAAGTTTAAAATTTACATGAAAAGATTTCGACTTCAAAACAGTCTAAGGTTTTCATGAAAAGATTTCTGCTTCAAAAAAGTTGAAAATTTTCATGAAAAGATTTCGGCTTCAAAAAACTTGAACATTTTCATGAAAAGATTTCGGCTTCAAAAAAGTTGAACATTTTCATGAAAAGATTTCTGCTTCAAAAAAGTTGAAAATTTACATGAAAAGATTTAGACTTCAAAAAAGTCTAAGATTTTCATCAAGTATTTCGGCTTCAAAAAAATGGAACATTTTCATGAAAAGATTTCAGCTTCAAAAAACTTGAACATTTTCATGAAAAGATTTAGACTTCAAAAAAGTTGAATATTTTCATCAAGTATTTCGGCTTCAAAAAAGTCGAAGATTTTCATGAAAAGATTTTGGCTTCAAAAAGTTGAAAATTTTCATGAAAAGATTTTGGTTTCAAAAAGTTGAAAATTTTCATGAAAAGATTTCGGCTTCAAAAAAGTTGAACATTTTCATGAAAAGATTTCGGCTTCAAAAAAGTTGAAAATTTTCATGAAAAGATTTCGGTTTCAAAAAAGTTGAACATTTTCATGAAAAGATTTCGGGTTCAAAAAAGTTGAAAATTTTCATGAACTATTTCGGCATCAAAAAAGTTGAAAATTTTCATGAAAAGATTTAGGTTTCAAAAAAGTTGAAAATTTTCATGGAGTATTTCGGCTTCAAAAAAGTCTAAAATTTTCATGAACTATTTCGGCTTCAAAAAAGTTGAAAATTTTAATGAAAAGATTTCTGCTTCAAAAAAGTTGAAAATTTTCATGAAAAGATTTCGACTTCAAAAAAGTTGAAAATTTTCATTAAAAGATTTAGACTTCAAAAAAGTTGAATATTTTCATCAAGTTTTTCGGCTTCAAAAAAGTCGATGATTTTCATGAAAAGATTTCTGCTTCAAAAAAGTTGACCATTTTCATGAAAAGATTTCGGCATCAAAAAAGTTGAAAATTTTCATGAAAAGATTTCGGCTTCAAAAAAGTCAACGATTTTCATGAAAAGATTTCTGCTTCAAAAAAGTTGAAAATTTTCATGAAAAGATTTCGGCTTCAAAAAAGTTGAACATTTTCATGAAAAGATTTCGGCTTCAAAAAAATGGAACATTTTCATGAAAAGATTTCGACTTCAAAAAAGTCTAAGATTTTCATGAAAAGATTTCTGCTACAAAAAAGTTGAAAATTTACATGAAAAGATTTCGGCTTCAAAAAGTTGACCATTTTCATGAAAATATTTCGGCTTCAAAAAGTTGAAAATTTTCATGAAAAGATCTCGGCTTCAAAAAAGTTGAACATTTTCATGAAAAGATATTGGTTTCAAAAAAGTTGAAAATTTTCATGAAGTATTTCGGCTTCAAAAAAGTCGAAGATTTTCATGAAAAGATTTCGGCTTCAAAAAAGTTGAAAAATTACATGAAAAGATTTTGGCTTCAAAAAGTTGAAAATTTTCATGAAAAGATTTTGGTTTCAAAAAGTTGAAAATTTTCATGAAAAGATTTCGGCTTCAAAAAAGTTGAACATTTTCATGAAAAGATTTCGGCTTCAAAAAAGTTGAAAATTTTCATGAAAAGATTTCGGGTTCAAAAAAGTTGAAAATTTTCATGAACTATTTCGGCATCAAAAAAGTTGAAAATTTTCATGAAAAGATTTCGGTTTCAAAAAAGTTGAACATTTTCATGAAAAGATTTCGGGTTCAAAAAAGTAGAAAATTTTCATGAACTATTTCGGCATCAAAAAAGTTGAAAATTTTCATGAAAAGATTTAGGTTTCAAAAAAGTTGAAAATTTTCATGAAGTATTTCGGCTTCAAAAAAGTCTAAAATTTTCATGAAAAGATTTCTGCTTCAAAAAAGTTTAAGATTTTCATGAAAAGATTTCGGCTTCAAAAAAGTTGAAAATTTTCATTAAAAGATTTAGACTTCAAAAAAGTTGAATATTTTCATCAAGTTTTTCGGCTTCAAAAAAGTCGATGATTTTCATGAAAAGATTTCTGCTTCAAAAAAGTTGAAAATTTTCATGGCTTCAAAAAAGTTGAAAATTTTCATGAAAAGATTTCGGCTTCAAAAAAGTTGAACATTTTCATGAAAAGATTTCGGCTTCAAAAAAATGGAACATTTTCATGAAAAGATTTCGACTTCAAAAAAGTCTAAGATTTTCATGAAAAGATTTCTGCTTCAAAAAAGTTGAAAATTTTCATGAAAAGATTTCGGCTTCAAACAGTTGAAAATTTTCATGAAAAGATTTCGGCTTCAAAAAAGTTGAACATTTTCATGAAAAAATTTCGGCTTCAAAAAGTTGAAAATTTTCCTGAAAAGATCTCGGCTTCAAAAAAATTGAAAATTTTCATGAAAAGATTTCGGCTTCAAAAAAGTTGAAAATTTTCATGAAAAGATTTCGGCTTCAAAAAAGTTGAACATTTTCATGAAAAGATTTCGGCTTCAAAAAAGTTGAAAATTTTCATGAAGTATTTCGGCTTCAAAAAAATGGAACATTTTCATGAAAAGATTTCGGCTTCAAAAAACTTGAACATTTTCATGAAAAGATTTCGGTTTCAAAAAGTTGAAAATTTTCATGAAAAGATCTCGGCTTCAAAAAAGTTGAACATTTTCATGAAAAGATATTGGTTTCAAAAAAGTTGAAAATTTTCATGAAGTATTTCGGCTTCAAAAAAGTCGAAGATTTTTATGAAAAGATTTCGGCTTCAAAAAAGTTGAAAAATTAAATGAAAAGATTTCTGCTTCAAAAAAGTTGAAAATTTTCATGAAGTATTTCGGCTTCAAAAAAATGGAACATTTTCATGAAAAGATTTCGGCTTCAAAAAAGTTTAAAATTTACATGAAAAGATTTCGACTTCAAAACAGTCTAAGGTTTTCATGAAAAGATTTCTGCTTCAAAAAAGTTGAAAATTTTCATGAAAAGATTTCGGCTTCAAAAAACTTGAACATTTTCATGAAAAGATTTCGGCTTCAAAAAAGTTGAACATTTTCATGAAAAGATTTCTGCTTCAAAAAAGTTGAAAATTTACATGAAAAGATTTAGACTTCAAAAAAGTCTAAGATTTTCATCAAGTATTTCGGCTTCAAAAAAATGGAACATTTTCATGAAAAGATTTCAGCTTCAAAAAACTTGAACATTTTCATGAAAAGATTTAGACTTCAAAAAAGTTGAATATTTTCATCAAGTATTTCGGCTTCAAAAAAGTCGAAGATTTTCATGAAAAGATTTTGGCTTCAAAAAGTTGAAAATTTTCATGAAAAGATTTTGGTTTCAAAAAGTTGAATATTTTCATGAAAAGATTTCGGCTTCAAAAAAGTTGAAAATTTTCATGAAAAGATTTCGGCTTCAAAAAAGTTGAACATTTTCATGAAAAGATTTCGGCTTCAAAAAAGTTGAAAATTTTCATGAAGTATTTCGGCTTCAAAAAAATGGAACATTTTCATGAAAAGATTTCGGCTTCAAAAAACTTGAACATTTTCATGAAAAGATTTCGGTTTCAAAAAGTTGAAAATTTTCATGAAAAGATCTCGGCTTCAAAAAAGTTGAACATTTTCATGAAAAGATATTGGTTTCAAAAAAGTTGAAAATTTTCATGAAGTATTTCGGCTTCAAAAAAGTCGAAGATTTTTATGAAAAGATTTCGGCTTCAAAAAAGTTGAAAAATTAAATGAAAAGATTTCTGCTTCAAAAAAGTCTAAAATTTTCATGAAGTATTTCGGCTTCAAAAAAATGGAACATTTTCATGAAAAGATTTCGGCTTCAAAAAAGTTTAAAATTTACATGAAAAGATTTCGATTTCAAAACAGTCTAAGGTTTTCATGAAAAGATTTCTGCTTCAAAAAAGTTGAAAATTTTCATGAAAAGATTTCGGCTTCAAAAAACTTGAACATTTTCATGAAAAGATTTCGGCTTCAAAAAAGTTGAACATTTTCATGAAAAGATTTCTGCTTCAAAAAAGTTGAAAATTTACATGAAAAGATTTAGACTTCAAAAAAGTCTAAGATTTTCATCAAGTATTTCGGCTTCAAAAAAATGGAACATTTTCATGAAAAGATTTCAGCTTCAAAAAACTTGAACATTTTCATGAAAAGATTTAGACTTCAAAAAAGTTGAATATTTTCATCAAGTATTTCGGCTTCAAAAAAGTCGAAGATTTTCATGAAAAGATTTCTGCTTTAAAAAAGTTGAAAATTTTCATGACAGTATTTTGGCTTCAAAAAAGTTGAAAATTTTCTTGAAAAGATTTCGGCTTCAAAAAAGTTGAACATTTTCATGAAAAGATTTCGGCTTCAAACAAGTTGAACATTTTCATGAAAAGATTTCGGTTTCAAAAAAGTTGAACATTTTCATGAAAAGATTTCGGGTTCAAAAAAGTTGAAAATTTTCATGAACTATTTCTGCTTCAAAAAAGTTGAAAATTTTCATGAAAAGATTTAGGTTTCAAAAAAGTTGAAAATTTTCATGAAGTATTACGGCTTCAAAAAAGACTAAAATTTTAATGAACTATTTCGGCTTCAAAAAAGTTGAAAATTTTCATGAAAAGATTTCGGCTTCAAAAAAGTTGAAAATTTTCATTAAAAGATTTAGACTTCAAAAAAGTTGAATATTTTCATCAAGTTTTTCGGCTTCAAAAAAGTTGAAGATTTTCATGAAAAGATTTCTGCTTCAAAAAAGTTGAAAATTTTCATGGCTTCAAAAAAGTTGAAAACTTTCATTAAAAGATTTAGACTTCAAAAAAGTTGAATATTTTCATCAAGTTTTTCGGCTTCAAAAAAGTCGATGATTTTCATGAAAAGATTTCTGCTTCAAAAAAGTTGAAAATTTTCATGGCTTCAAAAAAGTTGAAAACTTTCATTAAAAGATTTAGACTTCAAAAAAGTTGAATATTTTCATCAAGTTTTTCGGCTTCAAAAAAGTCGATGATTTTCATGAAAAGATTTCTGCTTCAAAAAAGTTGAAAATTTTCATGGCTTCAAAAAAGTTGATTTCGGCTTCAAAAAGTTGAAAATTTTCATGAAAAGATTTCGGCTTCAAAAAGTTGACCATTTTCATGAAAATATTTCGGCTTCAAAAAAGTTGAAAATTTTCATGAAAAGATTTCGGTTTCAAAAAGTTGAAAACTTTCATGAAAAGATCTCGGCTTCAAAAAAGTTGAACATTTTCATGAGAAGATTTCGGCTTCAAAAAAGTTGAACATTTTCATGAAAAGATTTCGGCTTCAAAAAAATGGAACATTTTCATGAAAAGATTTCGACTTCAAAAAAGTCTAAGATTTTCATGAAAAGATATTGGTTTCAAAAAAGTTGAAAATTTTCATGAACTATTTCGGCATCAAAAAAGTTGAAAATTTTCATGAAAAGATTTAGGTTTCAAAAAAGTTGAACATTTTCATGAAAAGATTTCGGCTTCAAAAAAGTTGAAAATTTTCATGAAGTACTTCGGCTTCAAAAAAGTCTAAAATTTTCATGAACTTTTTCTGCTTCAAAAAAGTTGAACATTTTCATGAAAAGATTTCAGCTTCAAAAAAGTTGAAAATTTTCATGAAAAGATTTAGACTTCAAAAAAGTTGAATATTTTCATCAAGTATTTCGGCTTCAAAAAAGTCGAAGATTTTCATGAAAAGATTTCTGCTTTAAAAAAGTTGAAAATTTTCATGACAGTATTTTGGCTTCAAAAAAGTTGAAAATTTTCTTGAAAAGATTTCGGCTTCAAAAAAGTTGAACATTTTCATGAAAAGATTTCGGCTTCAAACAAGTTGAACATTTTCATGAAAAGATTTCGGTTTCAAAAAAGTTGAACATTTTCATGAAAAGATTTCGGGTTCAAAAAAGTTGAAAATTTTCATGAACTATTTCGGCATCAAAAAAGTTGAAAATTTTCATGAAAAGATTTAGGTTTCAAAAAAGTTGAAAATTTTCATGAAGTATTACGGCTTCAAAAAAGACTAAAATTTTAATGAACTATTTCGGCTTCAAAAAAGTTGAAAATTTTCATGAAAAGATTTCGGCTTCAAAAAAGTTGAAAATTTTCATTAAAAGATTTAGACTTCAAAAAAGTTGAATATTTTCATCAAGTTTTTCGGCTTCAAAAAAGTTGAAGATTTTCATGAAAAGATTTCTGCTTCAAAAAAGTTGAAAATTTTCATGGCTTCAAAAAAGTTGAAAACTTTCATTAAAAGATTTAGACTTCAAAAAAGTTGAATATTTTCATCAAGTTTTTCGGCTTCAAAAAAGTCGATGATTTTCATGAAAAGATTTCTGCTTCAAAAAAGTTGAAAATTTTCATGGCTTCAAAAAAGTTGATTTCGGCTTCAAAAAGTTGAAAATTTTGAAAATTTGAAAATTTTCATGAAAAGATTTCTGCTTCAAAAAAGTTGAAAATTTTCATGAAAAGATTTAGACTTCAAAAAAGTCTAAGATTTTCATCAAGTATTTCGGCTTCAAAAAAATGGAACATTTTCATGAAAAGATTTCAGCTTCAAAAAACTTGAACATTTTCATGAAAAGATTTAGACTTCAAAAAAGTTGAATATTTTCATCAAGTATTTCGGCTTCAAAAAAGTCGAAGATTTTCATGAAAAGATTTTGGCTTCAAAAAGTTGAAAATTTTCATGAAAAGATTTTGGTTTCAAAAAGTTGAAAATTTTCATGAAAAGATTTCGGCTTCAAAAAAGTTGAACATTTTCATGAAAAGATTTCGGCTTCAAAAAAGTTGAAAATTTTCATGAAAAGATTTCGGTTTCAAAAAAGTTGAACATTTTCATGAAAAGATTTCGGGTTCAAAAAAGTTGAAAATTTTCATGAACTATTTCGGCATCAAAAAAGTTGAAAATTTTCATGAAAAGATTTAGGTTTCAAAAAAGTTGAAAATTTTCATGGAGTATTTCGGCTTCAAAAAAGTCTAAAATTTTCATGAACTATTTCGGCTTCAAAAAAGTTGAAAATTTTAATGAAAAGATTTCTGCTTCAAAAAAGTTGAAAATTTTCATGAAAAGATTTCGACTTCAAAAAAGTTGAAAATTTTCATTAAAAGATTTAGACTTCAAAAAAGTTGAATATTTTCATCAAGTTTTTCGGCTTCAAAAAAGTCGATGATTTTCATGAAAAGATTTCTGCTTCAAAAAAGTTGACCATTTTCATGAAAAGATTTCGGCATCAAAAAAGTTGAAAATTTTCATGAAAAGATTTCGGCTTCAAAAAAGTCAACGATTTTCATGAAAAGATTTCTGCTTCAAAAAAGTTGAAAATTTTCATGAAAAGATTTCGGCTTCAAAAAAGTTGAACATTTTCATGAAAAGATTTCGGCTTCAAAAAAATGGAACATTTTCATGAAAAGATTTCGACTTCAAAAAAGTCTAAGATTTTCATGAAAAGATTTCTGCTACAAAAAAGTTGAAAATTTACATGAAAAGATTTCGGCTTCAAAAAGTTGACCATTTTCATGAAAATATTTCGGCTTCAAAAAAGTTGAAAATTTTCATGAAGTATTTCGGCTTCAAAAAAATTGAACATTTTCATGAAAAGTTTTCGGCTTCAAAAAGTTGAAAATTTTCATGAAAAGATCTCGGCTTCAAAAAAGTTGAACATTTTCATGAAAAGATATTGGTTTCAAAAAAGTTGAAAATTTTCATGAAGTATTTCGGCTTCAAAAAAGTCGAAGATTTTCATGAAAAGATTTCGGCTTCAAAAAAGTTGAAAAATTACATGAAAAGATTTTGGCTTCAAAAAGTTGAAAATTTTCATGAAAAGATTTTGGTTTCAAAAAGTTGAAAATTTTCATGAAAAGATTTCGGCTTCAAAAAAGTTGAACATTTTCATGAAAAGATTTCGGCTTCAAAAAAGTTGAAAATTTTCATGAAAAGATTTCGGGTTCAAAAAAGTTGAAAATTTTCATGAACTATTTCGGCATCAAAAAAGTTGAAAATTTTCATGAAAAGATTTCGGTTTCAAAAAAGTTGAACATTTTCATGAAAAGATTTCGGGTTCAAAAAAGTTGAAAATTTTCATGAACTATTTCGGCATCAAAAAAGTTGAAAATTTTCATGAAAAGATTTAGGTTTCAAAAAAGTTGAAAATTTTCATGAAGTATTTCGGCTTCAAAAAAGTCTAAAATTTTCATGAAAAGATTTCTGCTTCAAAAAAGTTTAAGATTTTCATGAAAAGATTTCGGCTTCAAAAAAGTTGAAAATTTTCATTAAAAGATTTAGACTTCAAAAAAGTTGAATATTTTCATCAAGTTTTTCGGCTTCAAAAAAGTCGATGATTTTCATGAAAAGATTTCTGCTTCAAAAAAGTTGAAAATTTTCATGGCTTCAAAAAAGTTGAAAATTTTCATGAAAAGATTTCGGCTTCAAAAAAGTTGAACATTTTCATGAAAAGATTTCGGCTTCAAAAAAGTTGAACATTTTCATGAAAAGATTTCGGCTTCAAAAAAATGGAACATTTTCATGAAAAGATTTCTGCTTCAAAAAAGTTGAAAATTTACATGAAAAGATTTCGACTTCAAAAAAGTCAACGATTTTCATGAAAAGATTTCTGCATCAAAAAATTTGAAAATTTTCATGAAAAGATTTCGGCTTCAAAAAAGTTGAACATTTTCATGAAAAAATTTCGGCTTCAAAAAAATGGAACATTTTCATGAAAAGATTTCGACTTCAAAAAAGTCTAAGATTTTCATGAAAAGATTTCTGCTACAAAAAAGTTGAAAATTTTCATGAAAAGATTTCGGCTTCAAAAAGTTGACCATTTTCATGAAAATATTTCGGCTTCAAAAAAGTTGAAAATTTTCATGAAAAGATTTCGGCTTCAAAAAGTTGAAAATTTTCCTGAAAAGATCTCGGCTTCAAAAAAATTGAATATTTTCATGAAAAGATTTCGGCTTCAAAAAAGTTGAAAATTTTCATGAAAAGATTTCGGCTTCAAAAAAGTTGAACATTTTCATGAAAAGATTTCGGCTTCAAAAAAGTTGAAAATTTTCATGAAGTATTTCGGCTTCAAAAAAATGGAACATTTTCATGAAAAGATTTCGGCTTCAAAAAACTTGAACATTTTCATGAAAAGATTTCGGTTTCAAAAAGTTGAAAATTTTCATGAAAAGATCTCGGCTTCAAAAAAGTTGAACATTTTCATGAAAAGATATTGGTTTCAAAAAAGTTGAAAATTTTCATGAAGTATTTCGGCTTCAAAAAAGTCGAAGATTTTTATGAAAAGATTTCGGCTTCAAAAAAGTTGAAAAATTAAATGAAAAGATTTCTGCTTCAAAAAAGTTGAAAATTTTCATGAAGTATTTCGGCTTCAAAAAAATGGAACATTTTCATGAAAAGATTTCGGCTTCAAAAAAGTTTAAAATTTACATGAAAAGATTTCGACTTCAAAACAGTCTAAGGTTTTCATGAAAAGATTTCTGCTTCAAAAAAGTTGAAAATTTTCATGAAAAGATTTCTGCTTCAAAAAAGTTGAACATTTTCATGAAAAGATTTCGGCTTCAAAAAAGTTGAACATTTTCATGAAAAGATTTCTGCTTCAAAAAAGTTGAAAATTTACATGAAAAGATTTAGACTTCAAAAAAGTCTAAGATTTTCATCAAGTATTTCGGCTTCAAAAAAATGGAACATTTTCATGAAAAGATTTCAGCTTCAAAAAACTTGAACATTTTCATGAAAAGATTTAGACTTCAAAAAAGTTGAATATTTTCATCAAGTATTTCGGCTTCAAAAAAGTCGAAGATTTTCATGAAAAGATTTTGGCTTCAAAAAGTTGAAAATTTTCATGAAAAGATTTTGGTTTCAAAAAGTTGAAAATTTTCATGAAAAGATTTCGGCTTCAAAAAAGTTGAACATTTTCATGAAAAGATTTCGGCTTCAAAAAAGTTGAAAATTTTCATGAAAAGATTTCGGTTTCAAAAAAGTTGAACATTTTCATGAAAAGATTTCGGGTTCAAAAAAGTTGAAAATTTTCATGAACTATTTCGGCATCAAAAAAGTTGAAAATTTTCATGAAAAGATTTAGGTTTCAAAAAAGTTGAAAATTTTCATGGAGTATTTCGGCTTCAAAAAAGTCTAAAATTTTCATGAACTATTTCGGCTTCAAAAAAGTTGAAAATTTTAATGAAAAGATTTCTGCTTCAAAAAAGTTGAAAATTTTCATGAAAAGATTTCGACTTCAAAAAAGTTGAAAATTTTCATTAAAAGATTTAGACTTCAAAAAAGTTGAATATTTTCATCAAGTTTTTCGGCTTCAAAAAAGTCGATGATTTTCATGAAAAGATTTCGGCTTCAAAAAAGTTGAAAAATTACATGAAATGATTTCGGCTTCAAAAAGTTGAAAATTTTCATGAAAAGATTTTGGTTTCAAAAAGTTGAAAATTTTCATGAAAAGATTTCGGCTTCAAAAAAGTTGAACATTTTCATGAAAAGATTTCGGCTTCAAAAAAGTTGAAAATTTTCATGAAAAGATTTCGGGTTCAAAAAAGTTGAAAATTTTCATGAACTATTTCGGCATCAAAAAAGTTGAAAATTTTCATGAAAAGATTTCGGTTTCAAAAAAGTTGAACATTTTCATGAAAAGATTTCGGGTTCAAAAAAGTTGAAAATTTTCATGAACTATTTCGGCATCAAAAAAGTTGAAAATTTTCATGAAAAGATTTAGGTTTCAAAAAAGTTGAAAATTTTCATGAAGTATTTCGGCTTCAAAAAAGTCTAAAATTTTCATGAAAAGATTTCTGCTTCAAAAAAGTTTAAGATTTTCATGAAAAGATTTCGGCTTCAAAAAAGTTAAAAATTTTCATTAAAAGATTTAGACTTCAAACAAGTTGAATATTTTCATCAAGTTTTTCGGCTTCAAAAAAGTCGATGATTTTCATGAAAAGATTTCTGCTTCAAAAAAGTTGAAAATTTTCATGGCTTCAAAAAAGTTGAAAATTTTCATGAAAAGATTTCGGCTTCAAAAAAGTTGAACATTTTCATGAAAAGATTTCGGCTTCAAAAAAATGGAACATTTTCATGAAAAGATTTCGACTTCAAAAAAGTCTAAGATTTTTATGAAAAGATTTCTGCTTCAAAAAAGTTGAAAATTTTCATGAAAAGATTTCGGCTTCAAACAGTTGAAAATTTTCATGAAAAGATTTCGGCTTCAAAAAAGTTGAACATTTTCATGAAAAAATTTCGGCTTCAAAAAAATGGAACATTTTCATGAAAAGATTTCGACTTCAAAAAACTCTAAGATTTTCATGAAAAGATTTCTGCTACAAAAAAGTTGAAAATTTTCATGAAAAGATTTCGGCTTCAAAAAGTTGACCATTTTCATGAAAATATTTCGGCTTCAAAAAAGTTGAAAATTTTCATGAAAAGATTTCGGCTTCAAAAAGTTGAAAATTTTCCTGAAAAGATCTCGGCTTCAAAAAAATTGAATATTTTCATGAAAAGATTTCGGCTTCAAAAAAGTTGAAAATTTTCATGAAAAGATTTCGGCTTCAAAAAAGTTGAACATTTTCATGAAAAGATTTCGGCTTCAAAAAAGTTGAAAATTTTCATGAAGTATTTCGGCTTCAAAAAAATGGAACATTTTCATGAAAAGATTTCGGCTTCAAAAAACTTGAACATTTTCATGAAAAGATTTCGGTTTCAAAAAGTTGAAAATTTTCATGAAAAGATCTCGGCTTCAAAAAAGTTGAACATTTTCATGAAAAGATATTGGTTTCAAAAAAGTTGAAAATTTTCATGAAGTATTTCGGCTTCAAAAAAGTCGAAGATTTTTATGAAAAGATTTCGGCTTCAAAAAAGTTGAAAAATTAAATGAAAAGATTTCTGCTTCAAAAAAGTTGAAAATTTTCATGAAGTATTTCGGCTTCAAAAAAATGGAACATTTTCATGAAAAGATTTCGGCTTCAAAAAAGTTTAAAATTTACATGAAAAGATTTCGACTTCAAAACAGTCTAAGGTTTTCATGAAAAGATTTCTGCTTCAAAAAAGTTGAAAATTTTCATGAAAAGATTTCGGCTTCAAAAAGTTGAAAATTTTCATGAAAAGATTTCGGCTTCAAAAAAGTTGACCATTTTCATGAAAAGATCTCGGCTTCAAAAAAGTTGAACATTTTCATGAAAAGATTTCGGCTCCAAAAAAGTTGAAAATTTTCATGAAAAGATTTCAGCTTCAAAAAAGTTGAAAATTTTCATTACAGGATTTTGGCTTTACAAAAAGTAAAAATTTTCATAAAGTATTTCAGCTTCAAAAAGGTTGAAAACTTTCGTGAACTATTTCGACTTCAAAAAAGTCGAAGATTTTCATGAAAAGATTTAGGCTTCAAAAAAGTTGAAAATTTACATGAAAAGATTTCGGTTTCAAAAAGTTGAACATTTTCATGAAAAGATTTCGGCTTCAAAAAAGTTGAAAATTTTCATGAAGTATTTCGGCTTCAAAAAAATGGAACATTTTCATGAAAAGATTTCGGCTTCAAAAAAGTTGAACATTTTCATGAAAAGATTTCGGCTTCAAAAAAGTTGAAAATTTACATGAAAAGATTTCGACTTCAAAAAAGTCTAAGATTTTCATGAAAAGATTTCTGCTTCAAAAAAGTTGAAAATTTTCATGAAAAGATTTCGGCTTCAAACAGTTGAAAATTTTCATGAAAAAATTTCGGCTTCAAAAAAGTTGAACATTTTCATGAAAAGATTTCGGCTTCAAAAAAATGGAACATTTTCATGAAAAGATTTCGACTTCAAAAAAGTCTAAGATTTTCATGAAAAGATATTGGTTTCAAAAAAGTTGAAAATTTTCATGAAGTATTTCGGCTTCAAAAAAGTCGAAGATTTTTATGAAAAGATTTCGGCTTCAAAAAAGTTGAAAAATTAAATGAAAAGATTTTGGCTTCAAAAAGTTGAAAATTTTCATGAAAAGATTTCGGCTTCAAAAAAGTTGAACATTTTCATGAAAAGATTTCTGCTTCAAAAAAGTTGAAAAATTACATGAAAAGATTTCGGCTTCAAAAAAGTTGAAAATTTTCATGAAAAGATTTCGGCTTCAAAAAAGTTGAACATTTTCATGAAAAGATTTCGGCTTCAAAAAAGTTGAACATTTTCATGAAAAGATTTCTGCTTCAAAAAAGTTGAAAATTTACATGAAAAGATTTCGACTTCAAAAAAGTTGAAAATTTTCATGAAGTATTTCGGCTTCATAAAAATGGAACATTTTCATGAAAAGATTTCGGCTTCAAAAAAGTTGAACATTTTCATGAAAAGATTTCGGCTTCAAAAAAGTTGAAAATTTACATGAAAAGATTTCGACTTCAAAAAAGTCTAAGATTTTCATGAAAAGATTTCTGCTTCAAAAAGTTGAAAATTTTCATGAAAAGATTTCGGCTTCAAAAAAGTTGAACATTTTCATGAAAAGATTTCGGCTTCAAAAAAGTTGAACATTTTCATGAAAAGATTTCGGCTTCAAAAAAGTTGAAAATTTTCATGAAGTATTTCGGCTTCAAAAAAATATAACATTTTCATGAAAAGATTTCGGCTTCAAAAAAGTTGAACATGTTCATGAAAAGATTTCGGCTTCAAAAAAGTTGAACATTTTCATGAAAAGATTTCTGCTTCAAAAAAGTTGAAAATTTACATGAAAAGATTTCGACTTCAAAAAAGTTGAAAATTTACATGAAAAGATTTCGCCATCAAAAAAGTTGAAAATTTTCATGAAAAGATTTCGGTTTCAAAAAAGTTGAAAATTTTCATGAAGTATTTCGGCTTCAAAAAAATGGAACATTTTCATGAAAAGATTTAGACTTCAAAAAAGTTGAATATTTTCATGAAAAGATTTCGGTTTCAAAAAAAATGGAAAATTTTCATGAAGTATTTCGGCTTCAAAAAAATGGAACATTTTCATGAAAAGATTTCTGCTTCAAAAAAGTTGAACATTTTCATGAAAAGATTTCTGCTTCAAAAAAGTTGAAAATTTACATGAAAAGATTTCGACTTCAAAAAAGTTGAAAATTTTCATGAAGTATTTCGGCTTCAAAAAAATGGAACATTTTCATGAAAAGATTTCGACTTCAAAAAAGTTGAAAATTTTCATGAAAAGATTTCTGCTTCAAAAAAGTTGAAAATTTTCATGAAAAGATTTCGGCTTCAAAAAATTGAAAATTTTCATGAAAAGATTTCGGCTTCAAAAAAGTTGACCATTTTCATGAAAAGATTTCGGCTTCAAAAAAGTTGAAAAATTTCATGAAAAGATTTCGGTTTCAAAAAGTTGAAAATTTTCATGAAAAGATCTCGGCCTTTAAAAAAGTTGAACATTTTCATGAAAAGATTTCGGCTTCAAAAAAGTTGAACATTTTCATGAAGTATTTCGGCTTCAAAAAAATGTAACATTTTCATGAAAAGATTTCGGCTTCAAAAAAGTTGAACATTTTCATGAAAAGATTTCGGCTTCAAAAAAGTTGAAAATTTTCATGAAGTATTTCGGCTTCAAAAAAATGGAACATTTTCATGAAAAGATTTCGGGTTCAAAAAAGTTGAAAATTTTCATGAAGTATTTCGGCTTCAAAAAAATATAACATTTTCATGAAAAGATTTCGGCTTCAAAAAAGTTGAACATGTTCATGAAAAGATTTCGGCTTCAAAAAAGTTGAACATTTTCATGAAAAGATTTCTGCTTCAAAAAAGTTGAAAATTTACATGAAAAGATTTCGACTTCAAAAAAGTTGAAAATTTACATGAAAAGATTTCGCCATCAAAAAAGTTGAAAATTTTCATGAAAAGATTTCGGTTTCAAAAAAGTTGAAAATTTTCATGAAGTATTTCGGCTTCAAAAAAATGGAACATTTTCATGAAAAGATTTAGACTTCAAAAAAGTTGAATATTTTCATGAAAAGATTTCGGTTTCAAAAAAAATGGAAAATTTTCATGAAGTATTTCGGCTTCAAAAAAATGGAACATTTTCATGAAAAGATTTCTGCTTCAAAAAAGTTGAACATTTTCATGAAAAGATTTCTGCTTCAAAAAAGTTGAAAATTTACATGAAAAGATTTCGACTTCAAAAAAGTTGAAAATTTTCATGAAGTATTTCGGCTTCAAAAAAATGGAACATTTTCATGAAAAGATTTCGACTTCAAAAAAGTTGAAAATTTTCATGAAAAGATTTCTGCTTCAAAAAAGTTGAAAATTTTCATGAAAAGATTTCGGCTTCAAAAAATTGAAAATTTTCATGAAAAGATTTCGGCTTCAAAAAAGTTGACCATTTTCATGAAAAGATTTCGGCTTCAAAAAAGTTGAAAAATTTCATGAAAAGATTTCGGTTTCAAAAAGTTGAAAATTTTCATGAAAAGATCTCGGCCTTTAAAAAAGTTGAACATTTTCATGAAAAGATTTCGGCTTCAAAAAAGTTGAACATTTTCATGAAGTATTTCGGCTTCAAAAAAATGTAACATTTTCATGAAAAGATTTCGGCTTCAAAAAAGTTGAACATTTTCATGAAAAGATTTCGGCTTCAAAAAAGTTGAAAATTTTCATGAAGTATTTCGGCTTCAAAAAAATGGAACATTTTCATGAAAAGATTTCGGGTTCAAAAAAGTTGAAAATTTTCATGAACTATTTCGGCATCAAAAAAGTTGAAAATTTTCATGAAAAGATTTCGGCTTCAAAAAAGTTGAACATTTTCATGAAAAGATTTCTGCTTCAAAAAAGTTGAAAATTTACATGAAAAGATTTCGACTTCAAAAAAGTTGAAAATTTTCATGAAGTATTTCGGCTTCATAAAAATGGAACATTTTCATGAAAAGATTTCGGCTTCAAAAAAGTTGAACATTTTCATGAAAAGATTTCTGCTTCAAAAAAGTTGAAAATTTACATGAAAAGATTTCGACTTCAAAAAAGTCTAAGATTTTCATGAAAAGATTTCTGCTTCAAAAAGTTGAAAATTTTCATGAAAAGATTTCGGCTTCAAAAAAGTTGAACATTTTCATGAAAAGATTTCGGCTTCAAAAAAGTTGAACATTTTCATGAAAAGATTTCGGCTTCAAAAAAGTTGAAAATTTTCATGAAGTATTTCGGCTTCAAAAAAATATAACATTTTCATGAAAAGATTTCGGCTTCAAAAAAGTTGAACATGTTCATGAAAAGATTTCGGCTTCAAAAAAGTTGAACATTTTCATGAAAAGATTTCTGCTTCAAAAAAGTTGAAAATTTACATGAAAAGATTTCGACTTCAAAAAAGTTGAAAATTTACATGAAAAGATTTCGCCATCAAAAAAGTTGAAAATTTTCATGAAAAGATTTCGGTTTCAAAAAAGTTGAAAATTTTCATGAAGTATTTCGGCTTCAAAAAAATGGAACATTTTCATGAAAAGATTTAGACTTCAAAAAAGTTGAATATTTTCATGAAAAGATTTCGGTTTCAAAAAAAATGGAAAATTTTCATGAAGTATTTCGGCTTCAAAAAAATGGAACATTTTCATGAAAAGATTTCTGCTTCAAAAAAGTTGAACATTTTCATGAAAAGATTTCTGCTTCAAAAAAGTTGAAAATTTACATGAAAAGATTTCGACTTCAAAAAAGTTGAAAATTTTCATGAAGTATTTCGGCTTCAAAAAAATGGAACATTTTCATGAAAAGATTTCGACTTCAAAAAAGTTGAAAATTTTCATGAAAAGATTTCTGCTTCAAAAAAGTTGAAAATTTTCATGAAAAGATTTCGGCTTCAAAAAATTGAAAATTTTCATGAAAAGATTTCGGCTTCAAAAAAGTTGACCATTTTCATGAAAAGATTTCGGCTTCAAAAAAGTTGAAAAATTTCATGAAAAGATTTCGGTTTCAAAAAGTTGAAAATTTTCATGAAAAGATCTCGGCCTTTAAAAAAGTTGAACTTTTTCATGAAAAGATTTCGGCTTCAAAAAAGTTGAACATTTTCATGAAGTATTTCGGCTTCAAAAAAATGTAACATTTTCATGAAAAGATTTCGGCTTCAAAAAAGTTGAACATTTTCATGAAAAGATTTCGGCTTCAAAAAAGTTGAAAATTTTCATGAAGTATTTCGGCTTCAAAAAAATGGAACATTTTCATGAAAAGATTTCGGCTTCAAAAAAGTTGAACATTTTCATGAAAAGATTTCGGGTTCAAAAAAGTTGAAAATTTTCATGAACTATTTCGGCATCAAAAAAGTTGAAAATTTTCATGAAAAGATTTCGGCTTCAAAAAAGTTGAACATTTTCATGAAAAGATTTCTGCTTCAAAAAAGTTGAAAATTTACATGAAAAGATTTCGACTTCAAAAAAGTTGAAAATTTTCATGAAGTATTTCGGCTTCAAAAAAGTCGAAGATTTTTATGAAAAGATTTCGGCTTCAAAAAAGTTGAAAAATTAAATGAAAAGATTTTGGCTTCAAAAAGTTGAAAATTTTCATGAAAAGATTTCGGCTTCAAAAAAGTTGAACATTTTCATGAAAAGATTTCTGCTTCAAAAAAGTTGAAAAATTACATGAAAAGATTTCGGCTTCAAAAAAGTTGAAAATTTTCATGAAAAGATTTCGGCTTCAAAAAAGTTGAACATTTTCATGAAAAGATTTCGGCTTCAAAAAAGTTGAACATTTTCATGAAAAGATTTCTGCTTCAAAAAAGTTGAAAATTTACATGAAAAGATTTCGACTTCAAAAAAGTTGAAAATTTTCATGAAGTATTTCGGCTTCATAAAAATGGAACATTTTCATGAAAAGATTTCGGCTTCAAAAAAGTTGAACATTTTCATGAAAAGATTTCGGCTTCAAAAAAGTTGAAAATTTACATGAAAAGATTTCGACTTCAAAAAAGTCTAAGATTTTCATGAAAAGATTTCTGCTTCAAAAAGTTGAAAATTTTCATGAAAAGATTTCGGCTTCAAAAAAGTTGAACATTTTCATGAAAAGATTTCGGCTTCAAAAAAGTTGAACATTTTCATGAAAAGATTTCGGCTTCAAAAAAGTTGAAAATTTTCATGAAGTATTTCGGCTTCAAAAAAATATAACATTTTCATGAAAAGATTTCGGCTTCAAAAAAGTTGAACATGTTCATGAAAAGATTTCGGCTTCAAAAAAGTTGAACATTTTCATGAAAAGATTTCTGCTTCAAAAAAGTTGAAAATTTACATGAAAAGATTTCGACTTCAAAAAAGTTGAAAATTTACATGAAAAGATTTCGCCATCAAAAAAGTTGAAAATTTTCATGAAAAGATTTCGGTTTCAAAAAAGTTGAAAATTTTCATGAAGTATTTCGGCTTCAAAAAAATGGAACATTTTCATGAAAAGATTTAGACTTCAAAAAAGTTGAATATTTTCATGAAAAGATTTCGGTTTCAAAAAAAATGGAAAATTTTCATGAAGTATTTCGGCTTCAAAAAAATGGAACATTTTCATGAAAAGATTTCTGCTTCAAAAAAGTTGAACATTTTCATGAAAAGATTTCTGCTTCAAAAAAGTTGAAAATTTACATGAAAAGATTTCGACTTCAAAAAAGTTGAAAATTTTCATGAAGTATTTCGGCTTCAAAAAAATGGAACATTTTCATGAAAAGATTTCGACTTCAAAAAAGTTGAAAATTTTCATGAAAAGATTTCTGCTTCAAAAAAGTTGAAAATTTTCATGAAAAGATTTCGGCTTCAAAAAATTGAAAATTTTCATGAAAAGATTTCGGCTTCAAAAAAGTTGACCATTTTCATGAAAAGATTTCGGCTTCAAAAAAGTTGAAAAATTTCATGAAAAGATTTCGGTTTCAAAAAGTTGAAAATTTTCATGAAAAGATCTCGGCCTTTAAAAAAGTTGAACTTTTTCATGAAAAGATTTCGGCTTCAAAAAAGTTGAACATTTTCATGAAGTATTTCGGCTTCAAAAAAATGTAACATTTTCATGAAAAGATTTCGGCTTCAAAAAAGTTGAACATTTTCATGAAAAGATTTCGGCTTCAAAAAAGTTGAAAATTTTCATGAAGTATTTCGGCTTCAAAAAAATGGAACATTTTCATGAAAAGATTTCGGCTTCAAAAAAGTTGAACATTTTCATGAAAAGATTTCGGGTTCAAAAAAGTTGAAAATTTTCATGAACTATTTCGGCATCAAAAAAGTTGAAAATTTTCATGAAAAGATTTCGGCTTCAAAAAAGTTGAACATTTTCATGAAAAGATTTCTGCTTCAAAAAAGTTGAAAATTTACATGAAAAGATTTCGACTTCAAAAAAGTTGAAAATTTACATGAAAAGATTTCGCCATCAAAAAAGTTGAACATTTTCATGAAGTATTTCGGCTTCAAAAAAATGTAACATTTTCATGAAAAGATTTCGGCTTCAAAAAAGTTGAACATTTTCATGAAAAGATTTCGGCTTCAAAAAAGTTGAAAATTTTCATGAAGTATTTCGGCTTCAAAAAAATGGAACATTTTCATGAAAAGATTTCGGGTTCAAAAAAGTTGAAAATTTTCATGAACTATTTCGGCATCAAAAAAATGGAACATTTTCATGAAAAGATTTAGACTTCAAAAAAGTTGAATATTTTCATGAAAAGATTTCGGTTTCAAAAAAAATGGAAAATTTTCATGAAGTATTTCGGCTTCAAAAAAATGGAACATTTTCATGAAAAGATTTCTGCTTCAAAAAAGTTGAACATTTTCATGAAAAGATTTCTGCTTCAAAAAAGTTGAAAATTTACATGAAAAGATTTCGACTTCAAAAAAGTTGAAAATTTTCATGAAGTATTTCGGCTTCAAAAAAATGGAACATTTTCATGAAAAGATTTCGACTTCAAAAAAGTTGAAAATTTTCATGAAAAGATTTCTGCTTCAAAAAAGTTGAAAATTTTCATGAAAAGATTTCGGCTTCAAAAAATTGAAAATTTTCATGAAAAGATTTCGGCTTCAAAAAAGTTGACCATTTTCATGAAAAGATTTCGGCTTCAAAAAAGTTGAAAAATTTCATGAAAAGATTTCGGTTTCAAAAAGTTGAAAATTTTCATGAAAAGATCTCGGCCTTTAAAAAAGTTGAACATTTTCATGAAAAGATTTCGGCTTCAAAAAAGTTGAACATTTTCATGAAAAGATTTCGGCTTCAAAAAATTGAAAATTTTCATGAAAAGATTTCGGCTTCAAAAAAGTTGACCATTTTCATGAAAAGATTTCGGCTTCAAAAAAGTTGAAAAATTTCATGAAAAGATTTCGGTTTCAAAAAGTTGAAAATTTTCATGAAAAGATCTCGGCCTTTAAAAAAGTTGAACATTTTCATGAAAAGATTTCGGCTTCAAAAAAGTTGAACATTTTCATGAAGTATTTCGGCTTCAAAAAAATGTAACATTTTCATGAAAAGATTTCGGCTTCAAAAAAGTTGAACATTTTCATGAAAAGATTTCGGCTTCAAAAAAGTTGAAAATTTTCATGAAGTATTTCGGCTTCAAAAAAATGGAACATTTTCATGAAAAGATTTCGGCTTCAAAAAAGTTGAACATTTTCATGAAAAGATTTCGGGTTCAAAAAAGTTGAAAATTTTCATGAACTATTTCGGCATCAAAAAAGTTGAAAATTTTCATGAAAAGATTTAGGTTTCAAAAAAGTTGAAAATTTTCATGAAGTATTTCGGCTTCAAAAAAGTCTAAAATTTTCATGAACTATTTCGGCTTCAAAAAAGTTGAAAATTTTCATGAAAAGATTTCGGCTTCAAAAAAGTTGAAAATTTTCATGAAAAGATTTCAGCTTCAAAAAAGTTGAATATTTTCATCAAGTATTTCGGCTTCAAAAAAGTCTAAGATTTTCATGAAAAGATTTCTGCTTCAAAAAAGTTGAAGATTTTCATGAAAAGATTTCGGCTTCAAAAAAATTGAACATTTTCATGAAAAGATTTCGGCTTCAAAAAAGTTGAACATTTTCATGAAAAGATTTCGGCTTCAAAAAGTTGAAAATTTTCATGAAAAGATTTCGGCTTCAAAAAAGTTGACCATTTTCATGAAAAGATTTCTGCTTCAAAAAAGTTGAAAATTTTCATGAAAAGATTTCGGCTTCAAAAAAGTTGACCATTTTCATGAAAAGATCTCGGCTTCAAAAAAGTTGAAAATTTTCATAAAAAGATTTCGGTTTCAAAAAGTTGAAAATTTTCATGAAAAGATCTCGGCTTCAAAAAAGTTGAACATTTTCATGAAAAGATTTCGGCTTCAAAAAAGTTGAAAAATTACATGAAAAGATTTTGGTTTCAAAAAGTTGAACATTTTCATGAAAAGATTTCGGCTTCAAAAAAGTTGAAAATTTTCATGAAGTATTTCGGCTTCAAAAAAATGGAACATTTTCATGAAAAGATTTTGGCTTCAAAAAACTTGAACATTTTCATGAAAAGATTTCTGCTTCAAAAAAGTTTAAAATTTACATGAAAAGATTTCGACTTCAAAACAGTCTAAGGTTTTCATGAAAAGATTTCTGCTTCAAAAAAGTTGAAAATTTTCATGAAAAGATTTCGGCTTCAAAAAGTTGAAAATTTTCATGAAAAGATTTCGGCTTCAAAAAAGTTGACCATTTTCATGAAAAGATCTCGGCTTCAAAAAAGTTGAACATTTTCATGAAAAGATTTCGGCTCCAAAAAAGTTGAAAATTTTCATGAAAAGATTTCAGCTTCAAAAAAGTTGAAAATTTTCATGACAGGATTTTGGCTTTACAAAAAGTAAAAATTTTCATAAAGTATTTCGGCTTCAAAAAGGTTGAAAACTTTCATCAAGTATTTCGGCTTCAAAAAAGTCGAAGATTTTCATGAAAAGATTTCGGCTTCAAAAAAGTTGAAAATTTTCATGACAGGATTATGGCATTAAAAAAGTTGAAAAATTTTCATGAAGTATTTCGGCATCAAAAAAGTTGAACATTTTCATGACAGGATTTTGGCTTTACAAAAAGTAAAAATTTTCATAAAGTATTTCTGCTTCAAAAAGGTTGAAAACTTTCGTGAACTATTTCGACTTCAAAAAAGTCGAAGATTTTCATGAAAAGATTTAGGCTTCAAAAAAGTTGAAAATTTTCATGAAAAGATTTCGGTTGCAAAAAAATGGAACATTTTCATGAAAAGATTTCGGCTTCAAAAAAGTTGAACATTTTCATGAAAAGATTTCGGCTTCAAAAAAGTTGAACATTTTCATGAAAAGATTTCTGCTTCAAAAAAGTTGAAAATTTACATGAAAAGATTTCGACTTCAAAAAAGTTGAAAATTTACATGAAAAGATTTCGCCATCAAAAAAGTTGAACATTTTCATGAAGTATTTCGGCTTCAAAAAAATGTAACATTTTCATGAAAAGATTTCGGCTTCAAAAAAGTTGAACATTTTCATGAAAAGATTTCGGCTTCAAAAAAGTTGAAAATTTTCATGAAGTATTTCGGCTTCAAAAAAATGGAACATTTTCATGAAAAGATTTCGGGTTCAAAAAAGTTGAAAATTTTCATGAACTATTTCGGCATCAAAAAAGTTGAAAATTTTCATGAAAAGATTTCGGCTTCAAAAAAGTTGAACATTTTCATGAAAAGATTTCTGCTTCAAAAAAGTTGAAAATTTACATGAAAAGATTTCGACTTCAAAAAAGTTGAAAATTTTCATGAAGTATTTCGGCTTCATAAAAATGGAACATTTTCATGAAAAGATTTCTGCTTCAAAAAAGTTGAACATTTTCATGAAAAGATTTCTGCTTCAAAAAAGTTGAAAATTTACATGAAAAGATTTCGACTTCAAAAAAGTCTAAGATTTTCATGAAAAGATTTCTGCTTCAAAAAGTTGAAAATTTTCATGAAAAGATTTCGGCTTCAAAAAAGTTGAACATTTTCATGAAAAGATTTCGGCTTCAAAAAAGTTGAACATTTTCATGAAAAGATTTCGGCTTCAAAAAAGTTGAAAATTTTCATGAAGTATTTCGGCTTCAAAAAAATATAACATTTTCATGAAAAGATTTCGGCTTCAAAAAAGTTGAACATGTTCATGAAAAGATTTCGGCTTCAAAAAAGTTGAACATTTTCATGAAAAGATTTCTGCTTCAAAAAAGTTGAAAATTTACATGAAAAGATTTCGACTTCAAAAAAGTTGAAAATTTACATGAAAAGATTTCGCCATCAAAAAAGTTGAAAATTTTCATGAAAAGATTTCGGTTTCAAAAAAGTTGAAAATTTTCATGAAGTATTTCGGCTTCAAAAAAATGGAACATTTTCATGAAAAGATTTAGACTTCAAAAAAGTTGAATATTTTCATGAAAAGATTTCGGTTTCAAAAAAAATGGAAAATTTTCATGAAGTATTTCGGCTTCAAAAAAATGGAACATTTTCATGAAAAGATTTCTGCTTCAAAAAAGTTGAACATTTTCATGAAAAGATTTCTGCTTCAAAAAAGTTGAAAATTTACATGAAAAGATTTCGACTTCAAAAAAGTTGAAAATTTTCATGAAGTATTTCGGCTTCAAAAAAATGGAACATTTTCATGAAAAGATTTCGACTTCAAAAAAGTTGAAAATTTTCATGAAAAGATTTCTGCTTCAAAAAAGTTGAAAATTTTCATGAAAAGATTTCGGCTTCAAAAAATTGAAAATTTTCATGAAAAGATTTCGGCTTCAAAAAAGTTGACCATTTTCATGAAAAGATTTCGGCTTCAAAAAAGTTGAAAAATTTCATGAAAAGATTTCGGTTTCAAAAAGTTGAAAATTTTCATGAAAAGATCTCGGCCTTTAAAAAAGTTGAACTTTTTCATGAAAAGATTTCGGCTTCAAAAAAGTTGAACATTTTCATGAAGTATTTCGGCTTCAAAAAAATGTAACATTTTCATGAAAAGATTTCGGCTTCAAAAAAGTTGAACATTTTCATGAAAAGATTTCGGCTTCAAAAAAGTTGAAAATTTTCATGAAGTATTTCGGCTTCAAAAAAATGGAACATTTTCATGAAAAGATTTCGGCTTCAAAAAAGTTGAACATTTTCATGAAAAGATTTCGGGTTCAAAAAAGTTGAAAATTTTCATGAACTATTTCGGCATCAAAAAAGTTGAAAATTTTCATGAAAAGATTTCGGCTTCAAAAAAGTTGAACATTTTCATGAAAAGATTTCTGCTTCAAAAAAGTTGAAAATTTACATGAAAAGATTTCGACTTCAAAAAAGTTGAAAATTTTCATGAAGTATTTCGGCTTCATAAAAATGGAACATTTTCATGAAAAGATTTCGGCTTCAAAAAAGTTGAACATTTTCATGAAAAGATTTCTGCTTCAAAAAAGTTGAAAATTTACATGAAAAGATTTCGACTTCAAAAAAGTCTAAGATTTTCATGAAAAGATTTCTGCTTCAAAAAGTTGAAAATTTTCATGAAAAGATTTCGGCTTCAAAAAAGTTGAACATTTTCATGAAAAGATTTCGGCTTCAAAAAAGTTGAACATTTTCATGAAAAGATTTCGGCTTCAAAAAAGTTGAAAATTTTCATGAAGTATTTCGGCTTCAAAAAAATATAACATTTTCATGAAAAGATTTCGGCTTCAAAAAAGTTGAACATGTTCATGAAAAGATTTCGGCTTCAAAAAAGTTGAACATTTTCATGAAAAGATTTCTGCTTCAAAAAAGTTGAAAATTTACATGAAAAGATTTCGACTTCAAAAAAGTTGAAAATTTACATGAAAAGATTTCGCCATCAAAAAAGTTGAAAATTTTCATGAAAAGATTTCGGTTTCAAAAAAGTTGAAAATTTTCATGAAGTATTTCGGCTTCAAAAAAATGGAACATTTTCATGAAAAGATTTAGACTTCAAAAAAGTTGAATATTTTCATGAAAAGATTTCGGTTTCAAAAAAAATGGAAAATTTTCATGAAGTATTTCGGCTTCAAAAAAATGGAACATTTTCATGAAAAGATTTCTGCTTCAAAAAAGTTGAACATTTTCATGAAAAGATTTCTGCTTCAAAAAAGTTGAAAATTTACATGAAAAGATTTCGACTTCAAAAAAGTTGAAAATTTTCATGAAGTATTTCGGCTTCAAAAAAATGGAACATTTTCATGAAAAGATTTCGACTTCAAAAAAGTTGAAAATTTTCATGAAAAGATTTCTGCTTCAAAAAAGTTGAAAATTTTCATGAAAAGATTTCGGCTTCAAAAAGTAGAAAATTTTCATGAAAAGATTTCGGCTTCAAAAAAGTTGACCATTTTCATGAAAAGATCTCGGCTTCAAAAAAGTTGAAAATTTTCATAAAAAGATTTCGGTTTCAAAAAGTTGAAAATTTTCATGAAAAGATCTCGGCTTCAAAAAAGTTGAACATTTTCATGAAAAGATTTCGGCTTCAAAAAAGTTGAACATTTTCATGAAAAGATTTCGGCTTCAAAAAATTGAAAATTTTCATGAAAAGATTTCGGCTTCAAAAAAGTTGACCATTTTCATGAAAAGATTTCGGCTTCAAAAAAGTTGAAAAATTTCATGAAAAGATTTCGGTTTCAAAAAGTTGAAAATTTTCATGAAAAGATCTCGGCCTTTAAAAAAGTTGAACATTTTCATGAAAAGATTTCGGCTTCAAAAAAGTTGAACATTTTCATGAAGTATTTCGGCTTCAAAAAAATGTAACATTTTCATGAAAAGATTTCGGCTTCAAAAAAGTTGAACATTTTCATGAAAAGATTTCGGCTTCAAAAAAGTTGAAAATTTTCATGAAGTATTTCGGCTTCAAAAAAATGGAACATTTTCATGAAAAGATTTCGGCTTCAAAAAAGTTGAACATTTTCATGAAAAGATTTCGGGTTCAAAAAAGTTGAAAATTTTCATGAACTATTTCGGCATCAAAAAAGTTGAAAATTTTCATGAAAAGATTTAGGTTTCAAAAAAGTTGAAAATTTTCATGAAGTATTTCGGCTTCAAAAAAGTCTAAAATTTTCATGAACTATTTCGGCTTCAAAAAAGTTGAAAATTTTCATGAAAAGATTTCGGCTTCAAAAAAGTTGAAAATTTTCATGAAAAGATTTCAGCTTCAAAAAAGTTGAATATTTTCATCAAGTATTTCGGCTTCAAAAAAGTCTAAGATTTTCATGAAAAGATTTCTGCTTCAAAAAAGTTGAAGATTTTCATGAAAAGATTTCGGCTTCAAAAAAATTGAACATTTTCATGAAAAGATTTCGGCTTCAAAAAAGTTGAACATTTTCATGAAAAGATTTCGGCTTCAAAAAGTTGAAAATTTTCATGAAAAGATTTCGGCTTCAAAAAAGTTGACCATTTTCATGAAAAGATTTCTGCTTCAAAAAAGTTGAAAATTTTCATGAAAAGATTTCGGCTTCAAAAAAGTTGACCATTTTCATGAAAAGATCTCGGCTTCAAAAAAGTTGAAAATTTTCATAAAAAGATTTCGGTTTCAAAAAGTTGAAAATTTTCATGAAAAGATCTCGGCTTCAAAAAAGTTGAACATTTTCATGAAAAGATTTCGGCTTCAAAAAAGTTGAAAAATTACATGAAAAGATTTTGGTTTCAAAAAGTTGAACATTTTCATGAAAAGATTTCGGCTTCAAAAAAGTTGAAAATTTTCATGAAGTATTTCGGCTTCAAAAAAATGGAACATTTTCATGAAAAGATTTTGGCTTCAAAAAACTTGAACATTTTCATGAAAAGATTTCTGCTTCAAAAAAGTTTAAAATTTACATGAAAAGATTTCGACTTCAAAACAGTCTAAGGTTTTCATGAAAAGATTTCTGCTTCAAAAAAGTTGAAAATTTTCATGAAAAGATTTCGGCTTCAAAAAGTTGAAAATTTTCATGAAAAGATTTCGGCTTCAAAAAAGTTGACCATTTTCATGAAAAGATCTCGGCTTCAAAAAAGTTGAACATTTTCATGAAAAGATTTCGGCTCCAAAAAAGTTGAAAATTTTCATGAAAAGATTTCAGCTTCAAAAAAGTTGAAAATTTTCATGACAGGATTTTGGCTTTACAAAAAGTAAAAATTTTCATAAAGTATTTCGGCTTCAAAAAGGTTGAAAACTTTCATCAAGTATTTCGGCTTCAAAAAAGTCGAAGATTTTCATGAAAAGATTTCGGCTTCAAAAAAGTTGAAAATTTTCATGACAGGATTATGGCATTAAAAAAGTTGAAAAATTTTCATGAAGTATTTCGGCATCAAAAAAGTTGAACATTTTCATGACAGGATTTTGGCTTTACAAAAAGTAAAAATTTTCATAAAGTATTTCTGCTTCAAAAAGTTGAAATTTTAATGAAAAGATTTCGGCTTCAAAAAAGTTGAACATTTTCATGAAAAGACTTCTGCTTCAAAAAAGTTGAACATTTTCATGAAAAGATTTCGACTTCAAAAAAGTCTAAGATTTTCATGAAAAGATTTCTGCTTCAAAAAAGTTGAAAATTTACATGAAAAGATTTAGACTTCAAAAAAGTTTAAGATTTTCATGAAAAGATTTCTGCTTCAAAAAAGTTGAAAATTTTCATGAAAAGATTTCTGCTTCAAAAAAGTTGAAAATTTTCATGAAAAGATTTCGGCTTCAAAAAAGTTGAATATTTTCATCAAGTATTTCGGCTTCAAAAAAGTCGAAGATTTTCATGAAAAGATTTCTGCTTCAAAAAAGGTAAAAATTTTCATGAAAAGATTTTGGTTTCAAAAAGATGAAAATTTTCATGAAAATATTTTGGTTTCAAAAAGATGAAAATTTTCATGAAGTATTTCGGCTTCAAAAAAATGGAACATTTTCATGAAAAGATTTCGGCTTCAAAAAAGTTGAAAATTTTCATGAAAAGATTTCGGGTTCAAAAAAGTTGAAAATTTTCATGAAAAGATTTCGGGTTCAAAAAAGTTGAAAATTTTCATGAACTATTTCGGCATCAAAAAAGTTGAAAATTTTCATGAAAAGATTTAGGTTTCAAAAAAGTTGAACATTTTCATGAAAAGATTTCGGCTTCAAAAAAGTTGAAAATTTTCATGAAAAGATTTCGGCTTCAAAAAAGTTGAAAATTTTCATGAAAAGATTTCGGCTTCAAAAAAGTTGAACATTTTCATGAAAAGACTTCTGCTTCAAAAAAGTTGAAAATTTTCATGAAAAGATTTCGACTTCAAAAAAGTCTAAGATTTTCATGAAAAGATTTCTGCTTCAAAAAAGTTGAACATTTTCATGAAAAGATTTCGGCTTCAAAAAAGTTGAAAATTTTCTTGAAGTTTTTCGGCATCAAAAAAGTTGAAAAGGTTTCGGCATCAAAAAAGTTGAAAATTTTCATGAAAAGATTTCGGCTTCAAAAAGTTGAAAATTTTCATGAAAAGATTTCGGTTTCAAAAAAGTTGAACATTTTCATGAAAAGATTTCGGCTTCAAAAAAGTTGAAAATTTTCATGAAAAGATTTCGGCTTCAAAAAAGTTGAACATTTTCATGGCAGGATTTTGGCTTTACAAAAAGTAAAAATTTTCATAAAGTATTTCGGCTTCAAAAAGGTTGAAAACTTTCATGAACTATTTCGACTTCAAAAAAGTCGAAGATTTTCATGAAAAGATTTCTGCTTCAAAAAAGTTGAAAATTTTCATGAAAATATTTCGGCTTCAAAAAAGTTGAAAATTTACATGAAAAGATTTCTACTTCAAAAAAGTTTAAAATTTTCATGAAAATATTTCGGCTTCAAAAAAGTTTAAAATTTACATGAAAAGATTTCGGCTTCAAAAAAGTTTAAAATTTTCATGAAAAGATTTCGGCTTCAAAAAAGTTGAACATTTTCATGAAGTATTTCGGCTTCAAAAAAGTTGAAAATTTTCATGAAAAGATTTCTACTTCAAAAAAGTTGAAAATTTTCATGAACTTTTTCGGCTTCAAAAAAGTTGAAAATTTTCATGAAAAGATTTCTGCTTCAAAAAAGTCTAAGATTTTCATGAAAAGATTTCTGCTTCAAAAAGTTGAACATTTTCATGAAGTATTTCGTCTTCAAAAAAGTCTAAAATTTTCATGAACTTTTTCGGCTTCAAAAAAGTTGAAAATTTTCATGAAAAGATTTCTGCTTCAAAAAAGTTGAAAATTTTCATGAAAAGATTTCGGCTTCAAAAAAGTTGAAAATTTTCATGAAAAGATTTAGACTTCAAAAAAGTTGAAAATTTTCATCAAGTATTTCGGCTTCAAAAAAGTTGAAGATTTTCATGAAAACATTTCGGCTTCAAAAAAGTTGAAAATTTTCATGACAGGATTTTAGCTTTAAAAAAGGTAAAAATTTTCATGAAGCATTTCGGCTTCAAAAAGGTTGAAAACCTTCATGAAGTATTTCAGCTTCAAAAAAGTCGAAGATTTTCATGAAAAGATTTCTGCTTCAAAAAAGTTGAAAATTTTCATGACAGGATTTTGGCTTTAAAAAAGGTAAAAATTTTCATAAATTATTTCGGCTTCAAAAAGGTTGAAAACTTTCATGAAGTATTTCTGCTTCAAAAAAGTTGAAAATTTACATGAAAAGATTTCGGGTTCAAAAAAGTTTAAAATTTTCATGAAAAGATTTCGGCTTCAAAAAGGTTGAAAACTTTCCTGAACTATTTCGGCTTCAAAAAAGTCGAAGATTTTCATGAAAAGATTTCTGCTTCAAAAAAGTTGAAAATTTTCATGAAAAGATTTCGGCTTCAAAAAAGTTGAAAATTTTCATGACAGGATTATGGCTTTAAAAAAGGTAAGAATTTTCATCAAGTATTTCGGCTTCAAAAATGTCGAAGTATTTCATGAAAAGATTTCTGCTTCAAAAAAGTTGGAAATTTTCATGAACTATTTCGGCATCAAAAAAGTTGAAAACTTTCATGAAGTATTTCTGCTTTAAAATGTCAAAGTGACCCGGTTGAGTTTTTATTTTCTATATCTTTGCAATAAATTCATCTCATCATTCAGCATTCAAGGTATTCCTCAATTAACTTGTTTTTGATCATCATACATCCTTATTTTATTTTTTCCTTTCTTACTTTTTGAATAAAAAACATTTTTTGTATCATTACCCTTCTAATGCACAACATGGGTCAAAAATGAATCCACTTTCTATGTTATTTCATGTATGGCTGAGTGTTTCTATGATATATCTTTGAAATAAATACATTTTATCATTTACTTTTCCAAGTATGCAGTAAATATCTTGTTTTTGTTAAGCACAAATCATCATTTGTATTTTTCCTTTCTTACTTTATGAACGAGCACAGCTTTTGTATTTCTACATCAAGTTTACACACATGGGTCAGAAACGACCCACATGCATTTACTATAGCATTTGCTGTGAAACGTGGTTGTTTCAGACATTTCACAGCTCAGCACAGCTCCCTTGGAACATCTATTACATGTAAGTATTGTTTTTTAATTGTTCTAACATCACTAGAAAATATTTGATGACAATTGTGAAAGATAACTGTACATAACATTTGATTAGGTTTAGGTTACCTTGAGAGTGAGTACATTACTTGTCAGAAAGTTACAAGTAATTACTATTAGCTAGCTAGCTGTTGACACTTCTATTTTAGTTAGCTAATTCTATTGTAGTTAGCTAACTATTATGTAGATTGCTAGGCTACTTAGCAAAGTACTTAGCTAAGCTACTTAGCCAAGTCACCAAAATAAAACTCTATGTATGTGTATGTATATTGATGTGCATCTGAAAATTTTATTGTGCTTTTGATTTTCTTTATCCAGAGTATGGCTGGTCCCAGATTTACTACTGAGATGGTTGTAGCGATGATGGGTCATCATGATGATGATGACCCAGAATATTTGCCAGAGGGTCAAGCTGGAGTTGTGGGTGTGTCTGGGAATCCATGAAGAAGACTCCTCTGATGATACAGAAGACTCATCTGATGAGTCCTCTGAAGAGGAAACTCAGACCCAGTCCAATAGATTGAGTAAAAACGGATCTTACTGGAATGAGAATCCCCCCATTCATGGCAGAACAAGAAGCCATAACATTCTGAGGAGCTGCCCAGGACCTACACCTGGATCACCAGCTGTTTCACCAAAAGATGCCTGGGATATGTTCATGAGTGACAACATCATTGAGGAGGTTCTAATATGTACCAACTTAGAGGGACAAAGAACAGCCACAGCAAAAGGGAAAGAGTGGAGAAGCATTGATAAAGAAGAATTGATGGCCTTCATCAATTCTTGCAGGGGGGGAGAAGAGCTGGGATGTGGCCTTGCGGGAGCTGTTTGTGGATCCGCTGCAAAATCCAATTTACAAGGCCACCATGGGGCTTAGGAGATATGAAGATATCCGTCGCGTCATACGGTTTGACGACAAGAGGACCAGGGCTCTGCGACTGGAAACAGACCACATGGCGGCATTTAGGTACGTGTGGGACTGTTTCCTGGACAACTGCAGAAGAAAGTTCATCCCCAGTGACTGTGTCACCATAGATGAGCAGCTTGTGCCATTCCGAGGCAGGTGCAAGTTACGGCAATACATGCCCAGCAAGCCTGCAAAATATGGGATAAAAATCTTCTGGATGTGCGACGCAAGGGTACCTTATGCAATAGATGGAATTGTCTATACCGGGAGACAGCCAGGTTCAGAGGAACCTTGGAGAGAATGTCGTCCAGCAATTGTGCAGTGGAATCAGACAGACAGGTTTTAGCACAATACCTACATACTTTTTCCCAATCTTTAATAATGTGTATTTTATTTTTTTATTTGATTTCTCTGTAAGCAAAATAGTAAAACAGAATAAAATGCAATGCAATGCAACAGATTATGGCGTTAGGGTTTAAAGAATTCCATGTTGAGTAAATTTACAATCTTTTCCCCCTCTCATAGGTCGCAACATCACAATTAGCAACTTCTTCACCAGTGTCCCGCTGGCTGAGAAGCTCCTCGAGAAGAACCTGACCATTGTTGGGACTCTTCGCCAGAACAAATCGGACATACCACCTATCATGAAGCCATCCAAATCACGGGAGATTCATAGCTCAGAATTCGGATTCAATGGCAACATGACCATGGTGAGCTATGTGCAGAAGAAGGGAAAAGCTGTTGTCCTCCTGAGCACTATGCATGATGACAAAGCAGTGGATGACAGCAGTCAGAAGAAGAAACAATGGGAAGATGTGGGTTTAAAAAACAAAACACAGCCACCACCCAGCCACAAGAGGACATCAGACAGGAGGGCCAAAGGAAGAGGAAGAGGTGCACGATCTGCCCAGTTACCAAAGACAGAAAAGTCAGCAGCTAGTGTTCCCAGTGCACCAGGCCTGTGTGCAAGGAGCACAAACTCTTAGTGATCATTTGTGAGGCATGTCAAAATTGAGATGGCAATTTGTGCTCTAGTGATGTGTTCAGTTGTATTTCATTTTGTTTGGTCACATTCACCAGTTTACAGTTGTTAAATTACAGATACAGTTCAGTTCAACAGCCGTGTTATCTGTTATCAGAGGTATGTGTATGTGTGACAAAATGACAAATAAACATGTTGCAAATATGAAATACATAAGTGTTTGGCTCCACTCACTGCTAAAGTAATTACTTGAAACAAATTATTATTATAGTATTAATTCATTTAATTTTAAATCACACTTGGATGTATGGGTCATTTTTGACCCATGTGTGTAAACTTGATGTAGTAATAAAAAAACTATTTTTGTTCATAAAGCATGAAAGTAAAAATGGAAATAATGATTGGTGGTAATCAAAAACAAGATATTTAAAGAATACTTGGAATATTCAATCATAAAATAAATTGATTTCAAAAGATAGAACAAAGAAAAACTCAGCCAGCATGAAATAACCAGGGAAATTAATGAGGGTCATTTTTGACCCATGTTGTGCATTAGAAGGAGTGTGCATCAAAGGGTTAAAAAAATTGAAAATTTTCATTAAGTATTTCGGCTTCAAAAAAGACAAAGATTTTGATGAAAAGATTTCGGCTTCAAAAATGTTGAAAATTTTCGTTAAGAATTTCGGCTTCAAAAAAGTCGAAGGTTTTCATGAAAAGATATCTGCTTTAAAAAAGTTGAAAATTTTTATGAAGTTTTTCGACTTTAAAAAAGTTGAACATTTTCATGACAAGATTTAGGCTTAAAAAAGTTGAAGACTTTCATGAAGTATTTCGGTTTCAAAAAAGTTGAAAACTTTCATGAAGTATTTCGCCTTCAAAAAAGTGGAAGATTTTCATGAAAAGATTTCAACTTTAAAAAATTTGAAAATTTACATGAAAAGATTTCGGCTTCAAAAAAGTTGAAAACTTTCATGAAGTTTTTCTGCTTTAAAAAAGTTGACCATTTTTGGATTTAAAAAAGTTGAAGATTTTCATGAAAAGATTTCTGCTTCAAAAAAACTGTAAAATTTTCATGACAGGATTTTGGCTTTAAAAAAGTTAAACATTTTCATGAAGTATTTCGGCTTCAAGTCGAACTTTTTTGAAGCCGGAATCTTTTCATTAAAATTTTCAACTTTTTTGAAGCCGAAATACTTCATGAAAATCTTCGACTTTTGTAAAGCAGAAAAATGTCATGAAAGTTTTCAACTTTTTTGAAGCCGAAAAACTTCATAAAAATTTTAAACTTTTTTAAAGGCGAAAATGTTCAACTTTTTTTAAGCTGAAATCTTTTCATGTAAATTTTAAACTTTTTTGAAGCAGAAATACTTTATGAAAGATTTCAACTTTTTTGAAGCCGAAATACTTCATGAAAATTTTCAACTTTTTTGAAGCCGAAATACTTCATGAAAATGTTCAACTTTTTTGAAGCAGAAATCTTTTCATGAAAATTTTCAACTTTTTTGAAGCAGAAATAGTTCATGAAAATTTTGAACTTTTTTGAAGCCAAAATCTTTTCATGAAAATTTTCAACTTTTTTGAAGCCAAAATCTTTTCCTGAAAATGTTCAACTTTTTTGAAGCAGAAATAGTTCATGAAAATTTTCAACTTTTTTGAAGCCGAAATCTTTTCATGAAAATTTTCAACTTTTTTGAAGCCGAAATCTTTTCACACAACAACCACAGACACACACAAACACACACACACATTAGCAGGCACAACAATAACACACACACACACAGACACACTCACAAACACAACACAAACAGACACACAACACATAGACACACACACACACCCACAAACACACACCCACACACAAACACACATTAAACACACACACAACCACAGAGACACACATA